>NW_019525130.1:1279049-1348858 GCF_002814215.2 Seriola lalandi dorsalis | reverse complement strand
GGGGGGGCGTAGGGAATATGTGATGCACAGCGCCTCACCAGCCAGCCAGCCAGCCAGCCAGCCAGCGGGACATTAATGACGATCATGTCTTGTCACACTAGCTGCCGGGCCAGTCAGCAGATCCTGCCCTTGTCCCTGCCCTTCTCCAATCAATGGCATTGATCTGTCCCAGGGGTCAAGGGGCAAGAGCGTATCAATAGGAGGAGAGTGGCTGATGCAGCAGGCGGAGAGGGGCTGACTCCAGACAGATCAATGACACCCCCCGTCTGCCATTGGTGTGTTATGATTATTCATTTGCCATTAACCCGACCACATTAAGGGAATATGTTTCCGAGGGAAGAAATAGTGCTTGAGGCTGCTCGCTTTTATGGGGAAGTGAGATTTTATGAGTTGGGGAACTAAAGTACTGGTCTGGCCAGAACTGACAGTGTTCTGGTCTCAGACGATTTGTTACTAAGGTCTCCACCCGTCGGTGACGTCAAGAACAAGAAGCCAATCACTGCTCTCAGGCTGGTTACAGATGCAGTTGGCTGATTTTACCAGTACTTTGTGCCTGAGAGTCACTCCCTGTGATAGATTAGTTGTGGCTCTTGAAAACTTGAGGAAGAGAAAGTATCAGAGTATATTACCCCTGTGCACAGGGGATACGTGTGGATATACTGTTTGTTAGATCTCCAAACAAAAACATATACTGGATCCACTCCACTGCCAACGGAGGCTGAGTGTTTTTGCTTTTCTAACTCAGTGAAATTCATCTGCAACTGGAAATATAAGCTCTGAAGAATTAACATTGTCTCTCTTTTCCAAGTCTAAGAAACTATCAGCTCTTTTGGCTCTGGTCGTACAAGACAGCAGTCAATAAATTTCAAGGGTGACTAATGCAAATTGAACTGGCCAAGGATGAAGAAAATATATTTGAAATGATTGATTCAAGGCTTTGTATTTTTAAAAATAGTTTTTCTTGAAAAACAAGCAAGCACTGAAATGAGACAGACATGATATGAGCTTTCTGCAATAGATATGATCATTGCTTGCTCAAAAGACCCAGAGTTTATGTATATAGTTGACTGTTTCTGTTGTTTCTAATGGATTTAAATTTGTGTAAAGGTGACACTGAGTCACTCTCAGGCTACACGGCATTGCCAGCACTTTCTTCTTCACCTAATTTGGACTGTAGCTTACCAAATTCAATAAAGTGAATCCCTATTTTATTAATTCTTAAAGTCAGCTGAAGAACCTTGAGGCTCCTGGCCAACTGACTTGAAAGAGGCTGTTATAGCAGTGGGGACCAAAAAAAAAAATCAGTGGCCTGAACCACCCCTATCTAATCCCATAATTTATTTGTTCAACCATCCCATAAATGAAGGCCCAGCTGGAACCAATGACTTTTAGCTGTGCTGCTGGGGCAGCTGGACAGGGGAGTGCTGAGGCAGCAGGATTCTCAGCAGCGACGCTTCCCTCCACACATCTGGAGGAACCATCGGGGTTCAGAGGTGAGGAAAGATGAGAAAATCGCCGTTCTTAAAATAAACTCTTGCAAGGCACATCTTGACTCTCCATGCTCTGTTTAATTTGTGAAAGCTAAGGAAGAGGAAAGACTTCTTTTTAGCTAAACTGTAAAATAAAGTATATATTTCTGTTAAAATAAAGCAGCTGGATTTCATCCTGCCGAAAGCAATTCTTCATTTTAAGCTGACTAGCATCACATCCCCTCTGTGTCGCTCTGTGCACTGTCCACTCTTTGGCAGTTATTCTGTGAGTGGGTCAGAGCAGCAGTGGTGTGAACCCTGGCAGAATGAGGACGCGTGATCTGCCTGTCACTGTTGTTACAAAATAGGAGATAAAAGGAGTCCTTGGGTTTCCAGGGATTTACCAGGATCACATTCGCTCTCGGAAACCTGTTTGATGACAGTGACTCTTTTTGCTGATACAAAAGCTGTGCAGCATCTTCGGCCTTCAATGGAGGTCTTAGCATCACTACAGATTTAATTACTGATTATTTTAAAAATAGCTGTTTCTAATTAATCCCATTCAATATCAGCATGGATAGGAAACAATCAAGGGGTTTTCCCAGTGTTGTCTACACGTCCAAGATGATTTTGGGAATCACATACTTCTGTAAACTTAAAAACTCAAAGACTGCTCTGTCTTTTAACCTGGACCCTTTGTTCAGATTTCGCACTGTGGTTTAAATTTCTAACTACTTCTGTAAAATGAATAATGGATTGATTATTATAAATCTAATGTGTACACAGTCCCTAGGATGCAGGGAGTCTAAAGAACAAATGCTGCCTTTGGAGATTATTGTAAATGATTTCAAAGGGTAACAATACTTCTGGTTTAGTATTAGGCCAGTTCATTGGAAACTCTGAGCATCAAACACAGCAAAAAAGCTGCAGTCTTAACCACTTTAAACCAAAGAGCTAATTGGATAAATGACAAAGGCTGGAGAGAGGTGGTCCACTCAGCCCTGGCCCTAAACACTACAAAAGCAGTGTCATCCATCAAACTGAAAAAAAAAACACTGTCACAATGATAAAGAACTACAGCAGAAATTACAACAACGCTCCCTGCTCAAGCTACATTTCAAATCAAGTCGTCCTGGTGAGTAAGAAACTGTGGTAAATCTGGAGCTGATCTGCCAGGTCATTTTTCTCGTGTGTGGTGCTTTGGAGTCGTTTTACAAGCTGTGGCTTCGTGCCAGACACAGATGAAGTCAGATGCATTCAGCCTAGTGGACAAGTCTACAGTAAACAGAGACTTCAGTGTTGCAGAGGCAAGCTTCAACCTGAAACTAGACCTCATATTACAAATACTCATTGTATGAAACCGCAATATATCACAAGGCTCAGAAACAACGTATAAACACTCAGCTTTTCCCATGCTGGGAAACCTGGAGTATGACTGAGGTCTACTTTAGGAAGCTTAAATAATCGTAGATGTAATAATCAAACCTCCACATGAGATGAGAAGTGTACCGAACCAGAGTCAGCTGCTGAAAAATATTCAAATGTAACGTGCAAATGGCGACGCTGTAAAACCGCAGGGCATGACAGTCACCAGGAAGAGTCTGTTAAACAGAACAAGTCAGATTTATTATGATTACGATATTTCGTACTTTGTGTTTATGTCGAACCATCTGTGCATCATAACGTTTGGTGCACAGCTCACGTGCGACGCCACGACCCCATGCTGACTAAACAGGCTGAGGTGTAATAACAGGCCGCAAAGACGGAGCAACTGTTGAGAAAGCGAAGCCATCACTGTGTGAAATAGGTTCCACCACACACCTTAGTGAGACAATGGCATTCCCAAATAAGACAATAAATTACTCATATTTAACACATTTTAATTATCAAAATGCCATGGTGTTGTGTCAACACATTAACATGGGATTTGGATTGGGCCTATTCAAACTGCACTTACTCCAAAGATTTTTCATTAACTACATATATCAGAACTTAGGGACTGACAGAGGAAAACAGTAGACTGCTCATTTGTTGTTCTGTGTGCTTTGCAGTTAAAGGGACACCACAATGCGATCGATCCAGCGCAGTTACTGCGGCTAACCACAATGCATTATGTCTAAAGAAACACAGCATACGTTGAGCTAATGCTAATTAAAGGTTTTGAGCTGCAAGCAGGTTGGCTGGCCATAGCTAAAGGTCAGCTATGAAATAAGGAAGGAAAATAATATCATATGAAGACCATTAACACTGCATAGGGCCACTATAAAATGGAAAGCTACTGGAAACCTCCAGACTCTATGCTGAACTATGAGCAAAGCAATTTTCTGTACAAACTGATGTCATACGTGTACTCCAAGGAAAGCTAGAAGGTTGTACAGTTAACTCCCAGGGTGTAATTCTAAACCATACAACCTACTACCTCAACCCGGATGCACACATTTTCAACTATGTTCCTTCTTCTCTATTTATCAAACAAACATATCATCCTCTGGCCCACCCAACTCCTTGTCCTCCTTATCTCACACAATGCTTCACCACCATCGTCATATTTCAGGTTTGAGCTAACGGAAGGTTTTTCTAACTAACAGAGATGTCGTGAATTGCCGGGACGTCAGAGTACTGTTAGAATACTGCCATAGGATTATTTATATATATATATATATATATATATGAAGTTTTAAAACAAAAAGTAAAAAAATTTAAAGCCGATGTTCACACCAAAGTGACAAAGACCCACAGAGGCGAGCTTGTGCTGTCAGATTTGCCACAAGATCGGATCTACGGGTTTGTGCCAAATGGTTATGGCCAAAGTACCAAAATAACTGAATAAAGGCTAAAAATGTTGCATAAAATCTGAGCCATGGAGATTTGGACAATGCCACAAAGAATTATACAAGTATGTGTGATGTGTCTCAGATGAGGTCATTTAAAGAGAGATGCCAATCAAAAAACATAAGACTTGACCTCAACACTTCTCCTGCGTACCTAACATCAGACTGACAGTGCAGCGTTCACACAGAGAACGACAGTGACTGTGAACAGAAGGTCTGGAGCTGAAGGACTGTGACTTCAGTTCAGATTCAGGCATTTAGAGAAACTGCAGCAAGAGCTTTTGTTTGAGATTCACCGCAGAAAGATGAGAGTTCATCACACAGATGTTGAGAGGATTGTGATAACTTACCCTTCGTGGATGTGTCTTTGCTCATGGGGGTTTTGCTGCCTGGGGTCAATTTTGAGTTCCTTCCACTGAAAACAGGAAAAGGAGAGTTGGTTTAAAACACAAAAAAGATGGTAAGTGCTGTTTTTAAGGCTGCATGTTACTGCATATTTAGATTTACTTCCAACACTGCATGAACAGCTACAGTACTTTATGAAACACTAGTAACACTGTCCCTACACTGTGCGAGAAACTAGTGATGGTGAGAAACGAAAAAAGAGGAGCATTACATTGCAAAACATGCCAGCAACTGTTCTGACAACATCAGCTGCACATGGGGAAAAATATTCAAACACAAATTACTGTACATTCTTAAGTTGCTGTGCCTCGGTTTGGGAGCACCACATGCCTCAGCAGTTCCGAAATATAAAATTAAGTCCGTAATAATAACAATCAAAACTCTGTTGTGGACTGCTACCCCAAACTAGCCGGCAGAATTGCCGTAGCAGTCCTCTTCCTGGCCAGCAGCAATGTGGCTGTGGTGAGAGGTTAGCTCAACTTAGCCAAGACCGCAGATAGCAGAGAGCAGAGCCTGAGAGGGATGCCAGTGTAATCAAGCATGCCACGGTCAGCTACCATTAACTGTGCCGATGCCAGAGAGCCACAAACAACGGAATATTCCTCTGGCTGCAGTGCGACAAAGGGAAGTCTGAAGTGAGGAGGGAGTGAAAATGCCACTTACCCAGATTTCTACTATCCTGTCTGGTTCACCATCTCTATTTTTACACTTCCTACCTGGGTGTGAGCAATGAGCTGCGAGCGTTTTTTTTTTTTTTTGTTTATGTTTTTGGTAATGAGAGGAATGATGAAAAGACCGAGGGGCACTTCTAAACTGAGCTCACTGACAATCCGGGTTCAGTTCAGCGATGCGCTGTCCGCCATTTTCTATGAAACAAACAAGAACAGCAGAGAAAAAAACTGGATAAAAACGATGTGCTTTATTCAAAGTTTCCCCCCTTTTCTCCCTCTGTGTGTGTGTCTCTCTCTCTCTCTCTCGCCTAGCACCATTACAAAATCTTGGCTGGATAAATCACATGATTTCCTACCAGAAAAGCCACAGCATTCCCAGTAAGTATTCTGCTGACATTGTGACATCTGCTGACATCTTTTGTCGGAATCAAAATGTTAACCCGGCCTGCCCCCTCCCAAAATCTGACACCTTCAGGGAGGGGGTGGGGGGGGCAAAGGGTGGTGTTAGGAGTCATGGCAACCTCTCTACCTGGCAGGCTGCCCAGCACCCCGAGGTGGGGAGAAGTAGGGGCTAATGTGGTGTTGAGCAGGAATGCTTTGCGCTTTCCAAAGTCAACTCTATGGGCGGGGTGGTTGCTTAAGATTTCAGCTCAGACGCCAGAATTTTTTTGACAGAGTAAATACAACAGGCTGGATGAACGATGAGCTAATAACGAACTCGCACTCTAGCTCTTGATTAAAATATGACTGAAATAAAGCTTATATGCTTCTTTTCTAAAAACACGATTCATCCAAACCACGCCAGACAAACAATAGACCAGATGTATGATATATCAAATAAGTCAAGTACTGTGGCTGAAGAGTCCAAAAAAGGGAGTACTGAGGAAATAACTTCACTTCACTTCAAGTCCTGTTTCTTCACTGACTGAATAAATACAGCAGGGGCTTCCAACCAGAATGCGAATATGAATCTCTCATGCATCAACAGCAGGCAAACATGTCTTCCCATGCTGCACACCTGTGAAGTTTAGCCAGAACAGTAGCCAAACACAATCAGGTGGTGTGTTACAATAACACCAGAAGCTGTGACTCACTAAAGAGCAAAGGATCCACCAGACACGAGATTAAAGTTGTGCCCCGAGAGCCTCTCGCACGCCACCTCCCTCACTCAATTTAACACCAAACTGCTGAGCATCTGCCATACCTGCTCGTGTTCATGATGCTCAGTTTGTGACTGGAGCAGGAGGCTATGGCATGGGCTGTTTTGTGTTACACTGAACTTTGTGTTTTATTAGATTTGCGTCTATGTAGCGTTTGTAGAAATGTTTTTCGATAGCTGACAATCAAATTTCCGTTCCCACACATTCTGTTTATGTGCTGTATTTATAGCATAAATTTGTATATATTTATCACTTCCATTACCGCTTTGTATGTGTGTGAATACACAACAACCACAAATGATGCTGCATATACCAGAGAGCAGAGCTTCATTTGACATAGAACATAACAGCAAGTGAGCAGGTAACATGCAGTGGAAAAACATAAGATATTCCTGTGCATATCTGAACAGCTCCATTTGTTGCAATGTAGTATTTATAATCTGATTTCAGTGAGTAAGGATGTCACTAAAAGTAAATTCAGACTTTGTAACTACTGCTAGTAATGCCAAAAACAGATATTTGTGTATGATTTCTAAAAGAAGAGCAGAGAGAGTGAATTATACTGGTTAGAGAAAACCATAAAATATATACGCATTCAAATGCAAAAACCATAGAATATTTATCCAAAATCAATTGTGGCCAGTATGTCTTATGGCCGACACTCAACCGCAGACTGTTGTTGTGGCCAGGACAAACACAGTAAGATCTTTTTCACGGTGGTGCAAACAGCATTACTCGTCTTGGTAGTTAAACTGTTTGGAGATTCATGCAAATCATCAAAATACAAGGAGATGATTTGCTGATTTGGAATTCAGTGTCACTCATTTGATAATCTGCTTATCCCGCAGGCAAATGAAACCAAGACAGAAATGCACGACATTTACCCAATAATATCGAATAATGTAAATAAACACATTCTCCAATCAGTAGACACATTTAGATTGGCATTAAAGATACATGCGTAATGTGATTATAATTCCAGCACAGCAGTCTGCACTGAGCTCAGGAGTGATGGCTGATTCTTACTATTAACTATCATTAACAACAACTGCTGCTTGTAGCACAACTTTCACCTTCAGTTGAAAGCTGAAGGCAGCAGGGCAGACGTGTGTTAGACCTGCAGAATCTAACCTGAGAAGTGTTGCCATCACACTGGAGAATTCATTGTGGTTACTTTGATTAAAATCACGTGCATTCAACACCTGACTGCTGCAACACAGCCACACAGACGTCTGCTCTTTCCTGCACATCAAACCGGTTGGTTATGACTTGTATTCGTATTTACAGTGACATCCCCGGGCCTGCTTGCCACTCTGCACCGCTACGTACTAACTACTGGTGAGCCATTTTTGTCATTCTCCATGATTGGCACATGTGCTTATTAAATATGAGATGAGTGCCGTTACTAGCTGAGCAGATTAACAACCACACCCACTTTATATGCCATGTCACACAATCCTTTTGCACGCAGCACACTATACCTAAGACGATAAAGTGTAATTACATGCATTCCCATTGTCTACACATACAATCATTTACTTTGTGCGAGTCATTGTGACTGAATAGATAAAATAAGAGACCTCTAAACAAAATGGCCATGAATCCCTCTGAGCTCCTCTTCTGCTCCAGCTTACATTAAACAGACTCAGCTAAAACAGTTCCAAAACATTCCCCCACTTAGAGGGTCATTTCATATCCTGAGAGGCAGGAGGCCAGGGTCAAAGTTCAAATTGGAGGGTGGGGGGTGTTGGGGTAAAGGACTTCCCTTGGGTATGGGATATGCCATTGTGAACCAGACAGGGGTGGAGAAATCAGACAGACTTCTCAACCTCGTAATACATAGGACGTGATAAATATTTATAATCATTGGGGGAGGGTAAGATAGAGGTGGAAACAATAACAATGTGCACAGGAGTTCTCTGTAGGCACCCCTTTTTTTAAAAAATAAAAATAAATGCTGTATTAATCAGGAGTTGTTCATTTGACAATTGGCATTTTTAAAAGTCTACCACACGTTTTTGTTATCTTTACCAAAACTCACACACACACTCACACTGGCAGCCAAAACTCTGAAGATCATTTGTGCTATTTTATTCTCCACAGGCACACCAGAGACAGGGTGTTATTTTTGGCTCAAAGCTCTTATCTCCATTAATTTAATGTTGCCTCAAGCCATGACAGAAAAAACAGTCAACAGGTTAATCCAGACACAATTTTATACAGTTCAGTCTAATGAGAGACATACCCATCCAGCCATTTCGTAGTGGTTGAGTATGTGACTTGACTTGCCAAGGATAGAATAACACAATAAAAAACCTAAATGCTGAAATTTGACAGTCTGCACAGAATATTTTGGATAAGTCTGTTTCCTGAGTTATTGTGCAAACTGCAGAGAAAGTGCAGACTGTGACTGGCAATGAAAGAGAGAGCGGAGGCAGCACACTGGGTTTATTCTGCTTCCCCTGTAGAGGGGCCTAGTCTTACTGTGCCCTGGTCTGGCCCCTCTTTCTTAGTCTTCAGCCTCTTGCAAAAAAAAAGAATTCACAAAGAAATAATATCACTTTAGTACAAGAACAAATACAACATCTCGAGTGCAAAGACTAAAAACAAAAGAGTCATGACGCTTATAGATATTGCACGAAATAAATTCCAATGTTCTGTTGACGTTAATTTAAAAAATCTACTTCTGAGCCATATGATGCACACAGAGCACAATCGTTTATGTGTAAATGGTACAATAAAATACAGCTTAATTGGGTGCAAAAACCCAAAATGAAAATTCAGTCATGAGAGCAGAGACGTGTTATTTCTGTTGAACATTTGACAAAATTTCAGCAATGCTTCTCAGTACTCTGGCTTTAGAAGAGAGCTGTTGATGCTCACAAATATTGACTAAACTGTTTAAGATGACGGACATAATGTTTTGTGACTGCTAACCCAGGGTGTAATGTTGCTTTAAAAGCTAACAGAGCTTTGCCGTGCAGCCAACCGGGGCGATGACTTTGCCTGATCCACCTGTCTGTTGATCCTGCTGCCTAGCACCAGACTAAACACTGAGATTTTCAACAAGACTTATTGGCCGCAGCTGACTAACCGTCAGCCAATCAGCGCACAGGGAGGGATGGACGGTGGGCGAGAATCAGATTGTGAGAGTGGAAGGGAGAGGAAGAGGCTGTGCAGAGACGACCAAAACTCATACAGACCTCGAACATGGAGGGGCATTGAGACAAAAACTGCAAAAAATTAGAAACGACAAATTCAACTGTTGATGCTTTTTTACAAACAGAAAAATCTCTGTAATCTTTCACACAAAGAGACAAAAATTCTGTATCTTAATTCAAAGTCACTTGGCGATAGAGATATAAACGCTTTTTGCTGGGATAGCAAATGTTGATGCGTAACAGTAACAAAGTAAAAGGGCATCTGTTTCTGAATGGCACTGAATTGATTACCTGGCTTCAGACAAGGCTGCTATCAGACCGTGCTTTTACCGTCGCTGAGAGGGATCAATACCTAATGAATTCCAAACGGCGGAGTTTCAGAAACATAAATGTATCCTACACATGAGTGCATAAAGTAACCTCTGTGGATCAATGAATATGACATTACACACAGCCAGAGGAATGCATCTTCTTAATTGACCTGAGCATTTTCAAATTAATTCAAACGACAATTAAAATGGATTGGACTCTGTGGCACCTTTCGTCCTGGAATCTCGGGGAGCAGTTTATTGTGCGTTTGGCTCACCTCCTGACCCGGCCTTGTGTTTTAATTACCACTGTCTCCTATCAGGCAGCCCAGGCATTACCACAAAAACAATGGAGAAATGAAAGGATTAGTTTAACATTTACATAGTGATAGAATTAGCACCAAACAAAAGATAAGGTTAGCATTGTCATCGAATCAAAATGTAATTAAAAGTGCACAGCTGCTGTACAGAAATGTAAAACAAAGATACTACAGACACCAGAGATGAATCTCCGCGATATCTAAAAACCTTTTGTGTGATCGAGTAACAACTGTTTATGTATTTTTTTTTAAATAAAACAAGTCAGTTTTAAAAATATGGATGCCAGAATGCCGCCTTTAGGTACCTGCATTACGTTCTTTGAAGTATTCAATATTATAATTTGCCACATTAACACCTAACTAGCTATGACTCAAACACACAGAGCAGCTTTGAAAATATCCCTGTAATATTTAGATAAATTCTGTAATCATTATATGCTTATTAGAAGTCCTGCGAGTAGGTAGATGCATGGTTTTGATTTTAACATTTGGTATTCATGTGGTCTGCCATTAGAAAAGATGCTTGTGGAGAGAACTGACAAATGCTCTTGACATTAAAAAGCAAAACAATATTTAATCTGGAAGCTGTTACATAGCAGTGCATTACTGATATTAGTTCATTTCAAATATACAACACAGGAGAGGATGAAACAGCGTGGTGGTACAGGGGAGCTAAAACTCAAGGTGCTCATAAATAAAACTTGACAACAAAACAGTCAACACTGAGAGACACAAAAGGTTATGTCATTAATGTGCATAAAATTCAGATTTATTATTAATTAAAGAGTACACAGGACTATTCTTTAAGCTGTATGCAGCCAGTAAAATTCCTCCAGTTTTAGTTCCCTAAAGGTTATTTGAGGAATCAGCCCACATTCAACACTGTGCTCTGGTGATGCCCAACATGAGTAATGATGCCAAACTAAAAGACTCTGTCTGCTATCTAACATCTTAACGATAGGTGTGTAAATTTAAGAAACTCAAGAAACATCGTATGGCACAAATCATTTTCCACAGGCTATCTCTGGAGAAGCGTCCTGCAATTGAAAACATTAAGGATGACTTCTCATTTAAGAGGCAGAGAAGGCAGTTATCATAATGATACCTTTTCTCAGCGTGTCCCTACCAAATGCTTTCCCAAAGATAATGCCTCTGCACAACCTCTCATTATCAAAGCAATCGCCTGACAATGGGAAGAAGAACACTTGAAATTACGTGAATTAGTGTACGGCTTTGAAAAAATGACTGCCGATTCAAGACTTTAATTAGGCTCTTGCCAAACAATCAGACACAATTAGGAGGTACCAGTCAATAAGCTAAAACTCATAACCAAGTGGAGATGAATTAATATTTGATGATTTTTAAATGGCTGTTGGAGCTCAGATGCCTTTTGCTCACAGTTGGGTACTAGATAGTGGAACGTCTCTGCATCTCTTATTGTGGCTAATAAAGCAGGTGACTTGCAGGACAGCAGGTGAATCAGCTGCCTTCAAATGAAAACGACCATTAGCTTGTAATTGACTTCCTAAGCACCGTCTGAGTGGATCCAGAAACATGCTTTGAATCCTTAAGACGTCCACGGCGCAGCGTACAGACATCAGCGAGGTCAAACGACGACTTTAAACTTTTCATAGAACCAAACTTTTGAGTTAAACCCGGTAAGCTGTCAGATGTAATAAAAAAACACAGCCTTCCATTTCTCTTGACGTCAGGAATAATTCAAAAATAAGGCACCATTACAGTTGGATAGCTGTTAAAATTATTATGCCTTTTTCCTCCTTAAAATTCACAGCTGTGCACATGAAGAGGGCCACCGAGGAAATGATTTCCTGCCTTTTCAAACTACAAAACCAGAAATACTGTCCTAAATGATGTTTTATTGTCTTTTTACATCCAGAAAACATGATGATCATGACGGAGATCCAGGACCACAGAAATGTTTTAGCAAAGGTTTGAGTCAAGCCTGGCTTCAGAGGAAAACAAACCCTAGCTGGCAAAGTTAGTTCTAACTATTAAGCTTCATGAGACCCTGTAACTGTTTCTAACTATACATCCAGTTTAATTAAAAAGAGGGCGTGTACATTCGTGATGTTGATTTATGATACGGCTGAACAATATGCAACGATTCCGACTGCGATATGTCACAATTTCAATAAGAATCATTTCTGTTTTTCATTTTCACTGAAAAAATATAAAAATGATGATGATGTGATTTTTGTTTGGGGGGGGGGGGGAAAGCATGTTCACATCTGGAGAATATGATTTATAGGCTGGGGTTATCGCTGCTGTACATTGTAACACATTTTACCTGTATCAAATATTAAAACACTTATTGCGATTTCGATAAATTGTTCAGCCCTCCTTTATGGTAATTGATCATTTAGATTAATCCCTTGTGTCGTTGAAAAATATTATCACATTTGTTTTGTTAATTCTCGACATTTAAAAAGTGCACTTCACCTAGAAAGAAGCAGAAAAGCGATGGGTATCGAAGGAGAAGATTTGTAACTGAGCTTTGAAAACATCTCTCCATGGAGATGTTAAACCAGAACTCCCACAAGTATCATTAAGTTTTGTTTTATGGACTGACTTTTCATTACAACTTGGCTGAATTAAAGGAAATATCTGGAGGAAAAAAGCGAAAACTCATTTGGATTTCATAAGTAACTCACTACATCTTCACAGCACAGAAACGTATTTATATTTAAATAAAAAACTAAAATAGTCAAACATGGCATATTGAAAACCTAAAGTCAAGTAACATAATAATATTTTATTAGTTGGATAAGGCTTTAAACTTAAATCACTGTATGAAAATAAAAAATATATACTTTACTGATATAAAAACAGAGCTCCAGGGTCAACTCTGATGAAAGAAAATAAAACTGATTGGATTTATCTTTTTAAAACAACGTGACTGCTCATTCAGAGAATATGACTATGATGTTATATAAAAATAAAATGGCAAGCCAGATTGTGACCAGTCAAGTATAACACAGATAACAGACGTGCTGCGAACACCAGTGGAACTGACAACTGTGCAACACTGTATTATGCACTGGATTTATTCTGCTAGACCTCTATGATCTCCAGTATACGCCCAGATCACTATGACACATGTTGACCTTCAGTTAACTGTATGATACTTCTAAATGCATATGATGGAGCAGGACTCACAGCGTGAAATCACATGCAGCTGATAGACCATAAAGTCAGGCTTCTGTCCAAAGTTCATGTCCACCCATTCGGAATTAAACCATTTGTCTTAGATTATCATTTCTTTAGCCAGCTAGTCCAAAAGCATGAAATATCCTCACATGGCCTGGAGGGGTGTGTGTGTGTGTGTGTGTGTGTGTGTGTGTATGAGGTCTTGGAGGGAATTCTGCAGAGATGCGCTCCAGTTTATAACATGTGGCTCCTCTCACCCCAAAGCCATACAGCCTTACAGAGCACATGTCAGTCAGCCGTGATTGCAGGCAGAGCAAGCAGGATGGGACAGAGTGGGGATTATAAGGCAGCCTGGTGTTTCCACTGGGGTCTCCCCTGCTGGGCTACATGGTCCCAGCTCCCTTTGTCTGCTGTTAACCCGTTAAATCCCGCGGAAGAGCCCATTCAGAAATGTGTCACACACCCCGGGGGTGCATTTTGTGTGGAATAATCATCTTAAAGAGGTTACACAGTATTGCCAATGATTCCACCCCCCTCCCTGCACACACATTCATTTGTTTCCTGGGGTGTTTGCAGTTTCAATTATTGTCAACTCTTGTCTTAAGTTCTTGCAAACACCTTCAAACAACATTCTTTAAGAGGATGTCCCAGTGTAGTCGATCAACACCAACACGCCCGACTTAAAAAGACTCTTTCAGTCGTTCTTCTCAAACGTGGTTAAGAAGAATATTGACTTTTGTATTTTATATGAGGAAATTATACCTCTCTGGATACACACTGCTGTGTAGCATTTCAGCATTACAGATCAGGCACTTCAACTCTCTCCTGTGCTGTAGTGTTGTGGAACACACTCCATTGCGACTGTGTGTGTTTTTGTGCTATAGGCAGAGATAGAGAGAACAGACGCGGGAAATGTTGCGGGTTCGCTGAGAGAAAGTGTAATTACACTGCAGTAATGCCCTCCATGATTAATGATGTGGGCCTCTGAAACCAAACCATCGGGCCAATAGCAAATTACCACTATAAAAATAAACCATGATGTGAACAGGTCAGTGAGGCCAGAGCACAAAATGTCTCTTAGTGTATATTTATATACAGTGTATGAGCGAATGGGGATCGAGCTCTAGTAACCCAATTAGTGTCCGTCCACTGTCAGAGACCAGCTTCATCTACATCAATGTTACACAGTTCTGCAGTCGTACAAAAAAAGTATGTTTTTATGAAAGGATGAAATTAAGTCAGACACACAATTAGAGGAAAGAGTTGGAACATCATGTGTCTTTGAATGAAGTGCTCAGCTAGTCTGTGTCACGCCATTACAGCTGAGAGAGAAAGAAAAAGCAGGGAAAAAAAGACATTTGTACCAGTGTCACTGCTCTGGTTGGGGTAAATAAATATCAAATGTACAACTGTATGAGCTAATCCTTATGGCACAAATCATTCCCAGATATAAGGCAGACTTTGGCTAAATCTGAAGAACACAAAACACCTACGACTAAAACTGCTCCACACAAAATTCCTCTAAGGGTCTCTTAAGCACTGCAGAGTCAAGTTCACATTTCTTGTCAAACCCTGACTACACCACTCCACGCATAACCTCATTTGATTAGTCCTCCACAGTTCCCTCCACACAACAACACACACACACACACACACACACGCACGCACACCCTTCTCGGGTGGAGAGCACTTGACTTGTACCCAAATTGAACTCTTATGCTCTCTACTTGTATGAAAGATAATGCCTTTTTGTAGGCAAACTGCAATGGAGTATTCCATTGAGAGCATGGCACTCAGAGCAGCAGCAATCAGGGATTCTTGTGGTTATGAATCAACATTTGGGGGACGCCCGAGCTGGTGTTATAAACATAACAATTTTGTGATTTCTTTTTTTTTTTTTTTGCCTGTGTACAAAGAGACTTGGCAAATTATTTTGCGTATTTTTCACAAATTGTCTGCCAGAGTTAAACCAGAATAAAGAGCTATCTGTCTGGACTTCATGCTGCACTGATCATTATTCTTATGACAGCGATTTTTGTTTTTGTTTCTGATAATTCATTTGTATGGTTTGAAATGTGAGTTTCCCACTTGTCAGCACCCCTTTGACTGGCATATTCATAAATTCCAACATCCAGAAATGAGAAAAACAAAATGTTTCAGTGCAACTCATCCATCTAACTTTATTGCACATTCAAACTGATAATTAATGACCCATTAACTGCACGGCCTGTGGTTTCTTATGAGTATGAATTTGAAGTGTGCATGTATCTTAGCATCAGTCAGATGAAAGCCTGACAAACAGCCCCATTCTTTTTTAATAACAATAAATCAAAGCGCGCACATGGCCATCTCTGTGAGACGGAGATAATCAAAAGCAGAGCGCGAGATGGCCAAACATCATGTCTAATGTCCCAACAAACTGAGGATCAACTGTTTCCAATTAGGATTATAAAGACACATGCAGAAAATAGAATGAACCCATCCACCCTGTCTCCCTTTGTGCACACAGAAAAAGTAATATTTTACATATTTGCTGTTTAGAAAGAAAATGTAATTTAAATAGTAAATCATTTTTATGGGTCTCGCTTTGTCCTATTTTCTCACAAATATGAGAAAATGCTTCTACTCGCACAAAGCCTCGTGCACCGTAGTCCACGTTAGTTTTCATTTCTCACTTCTTTCATTGCCGTTTAATCCAGTCACATCAGCTCCCTGAGCAGGTGAAGTCAGCCAAAGACTTTCCCACGGTCTGAGAGCAAATCCAACGCCCCAAGCCCTTCCTGAGGGCCGGCCATCTGTCCGTTCTGTTTGGAGTGTGTTAGGGGGTAAAGCGTCAGCTGCATGACCAAATTCAACGTTCCAACACACCCCTCCTTCGCGAAGAAAAGCCCAAAGCATCCATTCATCTCAGCACACACACAGCTTGTGCCCAAACACAAACAAATCAACAAACAAACAGACAGATGTGACTCCTCACATTCGACAGATTTTCAATTAATTTTCACACACACAGCCTCTGTTATTGTAGCGATTGTGCACACTTTACTGATCTGTCAACACCTGCCTATAAATACTGACATTATTACCAGGTTACAGTTTTCTGCTTAAAAGTAATAAATGTTACAGAATAAAATAACTGTGGAAAAGTTAAAAAAGGGTTAAGTATGATGAACATGAAAATTGCTGGTTGGGGAGAACCCTCATTAAGATGATATCTCTGCAACTCAACAAAGGAGTTCACCACATAAACCTTGACCTTTGCTCCCTCCGAGAATAAATCATGTAAGCCACTGACTTCCACAAAACAATACCAATTCACACAAGAGCAGCCCAAACTGTAGACCCAGAAAAATTTGACAACATCACTGCGGCTCGTCGAAAAAATTATCTTAGTTTGAATTAGGATTTGCCAAGATCATGTGACGCATTTCTTTCTTTCTCAAGCTCATGCTGCCACCCCCATCCCAAAGCGTTTCCCCCTACTCTTTTTTCCCTCCTCAAACTGACGTGCTATCATTTTATTTCCCCTCTCAAAGAGCAACTCTACCGCTGGTGGATATGGTCCTCGCCCCGGCCTGACGCATTTTTAAAATGCGTGACATTGCCTCTGTGGGAGCATGAGAACGGAGCTTCCTCAATAGTAGGGTCCCCATACCCGGCCCGTAACCATGGAAGCAGATGCCTGCCCTCCCGGCCCTCCTTACCTCCTGTCGATCGCGGGCTGTGAGCTGCTTCGGCAGTGAAAAGAGGCTATGCCTGCCTTTCTCCTCGCTCTGACCGAACTTGCCCCACTCCTCAAAAGGAGCCATTGAACAGGTCACTGGTCTAGACTTGTTTGCACGGTCCAGGGAGCAGCCTTGATGTAACCCTTGCTCTCCTCTCTCTCTCTTTCTCTCTCTGCCTGCCACACCAGCCGCCCAGCGACTGCAGACTGTGGAGGGGTGGCGGGGGGGACATTGGAGACGTGGATTTGAAAAGGAGCCCGTCCGATTTTGCCATTGTGCCTTTTCATTCATCGATCGAATGAATATCGAACCTTCTGTCCCTGTGTGTGTGAAACGGATAGCTTAGCAAGCATTTTTCTCCCCCTCTCTTCTCAGGTCAGTGTTGTGGGCCCAGAGCTGTGATTCCTTTTCTCACTGTTTGTAAAAATGTCATTTTTGTTAAAAAAAAATGTTTTCCTCTTTAATAATTCCTGCTTATTTGTATTTAAATGTGGTTTCATATCTTGATAAGTGATGAATGTAGAAATTAAAATTTACATTTCTTTATTCATTGATTAAACTCATTTCTACATGTTCAAAAAAAAAAAACTACAATCATGTAAGAGTGCAATAACATCAACAACAAAACTGCTGAGAGTGATAATGAATCAAGAAATGAGCAATTGACATTAGGTGCAATCAGAGGTGTGAAGCAATTAAGCAAATATATTTAGGTTTTAATGAATTTGCTACATCCCTAAAATAAATCTAAACCCTCATTAAAACTGAAATCATTTTGGGGGAGAGATAGATAAAAACCTTAATGTGAATTTCTAAAAGCTGCTGTTTGTGCTTCATTATTTCCTCCTTTTCCTCGGCAACATTGCATCATTTTATAAATAAGAAATTAACATGAATGCATGAATAATTAGATCATTTGATCCAAACTAATATTTTTCAGTTTAAACAATATGACATTCAAATAATCATGTTCAAATAAAAACACATTTAATTTGTCATGGCAATTGACAGCAATTACTGAGATATAATCATTACGTCAGTGCAGCTAAAATTATATACACACTTTGTATTAACATAAATGTGTGTGTTTACATATTGACCTCTTGCAGTAAATGGTTATGGGTGAGTATAGATGCATTTGACAGGGTGATAGTGAGAGAGAGAGAGGGTGTGTGTGTGTGTGAGTGTGTGTGTGTGTGTGTGTAGGGGGGGCGGCTTCAGTGACAGTTTTAGTAAAAGGTGAAAGGATCAATGTCAACATATCAATATTGTTCAATAAGGGACGAAGCCACAGATACGGTGACTATCTGTGTTCAAAATGATTCATAAAACCAAACTCACTCTGTTGCTGAACTGAACAAAAACAGAACAGATTCACTTGTTTCTAATAAACGTCTTTTTAAAATTGATGTAGAAACAAAACAGCAAAATTCATCCCTGGTATGTTTTTCATAATTTGTCTTATACATTAAATTTGGTAAATTTACAGAATCGAACGAACAAATCCTCACAAATCAGTGATTGATGTCTGTGTTATCTTGATAATATTTTTAATATTTTGACAAAAAAAATTTAAATTAATCTAATTAATTCATACTGAAGCGAATATAATTTCATAAATGATTAGCTGTGTTAAAAATAAAGCACAGAATCAAATGAGGAGAAAAACAAATTGTTAAGATTGTAAATGTGCTGCTACACTAACATTTTAGCAAAAACAAAGTCTGCAAAGAGGAGCAGTTATAAGCTTCCATGCTCCATGTGACAAGTTGCTATGCAGGGGCCAATCAAAGGGGGCAGGAGGGGGAACAAAACAGGGCAGAAAATGAGCAAATTCAAAGGCAGAGGAAGGAAAGCAAAGGAACCAGTGAAGTAAGAAGGCAAAGGCATTGTGTTCGCACAACAATCAACGCTGCTCCCACAGTGAGTACCAGGCCTGCCTCCGAACATATTGCTAGCACCGCAACCCACATGCAAAAAGCAGAAAACCAAAAGGCTCCGGCAGGAGGTCCACTACTGGATTTAGAAAATGTGGCTTTATGTGAAAATAAATGATGTAATTAAACAGATGGAAACACAGTGTCGCCAACAACCAGTAAAAACCCCTTCTTGCAACAATCCAGTGTTTAATTAGTTTGGATTTTTTAGATTAAAATTCAGTAATATTATAATGTATTAAACATCTTAACAAAAATAATAATTCAGACAAATGTTGATCTAAATTATACTAATGCTGAATATATCTGTATCAGTACCATTATGTAATATGAAAAGAGTCATAAAACCAGAAAATACAATGTATATATTTTACATACCAATCTGGAACAAGAAAGATAATAACAATAAAAACAAGTGATCACTTTTAAGAGTAAAAAACATTGAATACAGTTTGATTATTTAGCATGAAAATGCTATAAATGCAATCTCCTCTACTTTAAATGGAAATACCTAAAAATAAAGATAGTGTATAAAATAATAATACAGAACATTATTCATCCATTTGGTTACAAAAAAAAAAAACACACCTGCGATATAATAACAACAGTAGCATGTTGGAAATAGAGCTGGCTTATTTGAGCAGGAACAATGGTGGAGATGGGGGTTGGACCAACATCAACACACTGACAGGGACAGGGCTGGCCAAATTTGCCACAAAGACACGCTCAACCTTCCTGTCTCATATTACACACTAGCGCGAGCCAATATTTTTGCGGGGATACAGTTTACAAAATAAAATTATGCCATGATGTTTGTGCACAGCAGGGATTATTTTTTATATATTTCCAGTTATAGCTCAAATCATTTTTAAACTCCTCAGACCAATTCCAAATTGTGCCTCTATTGTAAAATAAATAGAGAAATAATATTCAAATTTCTTTTGATGAAGTGCTGTAGAGTAGTGGAAGAGAAAGGCAGACCTGGTGTTGTTCATATTATACAACCACTAAATCACAATGAAAGCAAAAAATCTACAAAAAGATAACAGAGAACAGTGTTGGATTTCATTGCACCACTCACTGTCTCTGCACCTCACACACACACACACACACACACACAGACACACACACACACCCTTGAACAACAGCTCTGGCAGATGTTCCCTTGGACATACAAGTAAACCAGCGTCCCATCATCACCATCATCCTGCCTGGAAACAGTGGCAGCCGGATGCCAAGCGCAGCTCCAGAAACGTCTGCTCTCCCTGCCGCAAAGACACAACCCAGTGTCAGCAGCACACACGCATCATTACAAGGCAGCGAAGCTCACCAAATACAAGGGAGAGTTTGCAAGGGATGAGAAGTTCCAGCAGCTCCCACTCTCTGATTTCTGATTTTTTTTCCCCCTTGTCTCTGAACTGATCCTGTCCCAGTTTCCTGAATGCAGATTGAGCAGCCAGCAAACCGTGTGACTACAGCTTACATGTGACACATCTGAGCAGCTACCATTCATTTTAATGTTAGCTGAAGAAGGGACCAAGACAGCACTGGAGTCACATTAAAGTCAGGGATTACGTCTCTGGAAACATTCAATATCCCTTAAGTTAAAAAATAAATAAATAAAGTACGTATATGCACACACGCACACGCACGCACGCACCTGCACACACACACACACACACACACACACACACACACACACACACAATCTATTTATCTATCTATCTATCTAGCTATATAAAATAATGAAATTCTTTCAGGGTTGTCAAGGTGGCAGAATTCAACACTTCAAAGGCGTTAAATCCTTGGAGATATTACACCTTTAAATAAATTATTAATTTACAAAATAAATTATTAAACAAAATAAGGCAATGTGAGAAGAAAAGCTAAATTTAATTGCAGACTTTACAAATTGCTCCAATGTAGTTGTGGCAAAGGAGAAACCTCTGGACACAATCACAGGCTAAAAGACTTTTTTTTTTTTTTCTTAAATAAAAGGCAAATATCATCCCAGGATATCACCACACCAACAGACCAGTCTAACACTGCTACTGACCTCCTTGACATACAAAAAAAAAAACTCTGAGCTGAACTAACTAGACACCATTACTCATGATCTGTTGTCCCTTCTCAGGGCCACAAAGGCATGTGTCTCCCTCCCTCAGGTCAAGCCCATAGGCTGCTGCACAAAGCACAGAGAGCATCATAATCTCCTAAACCCCCTGGAGTCGGCCCTGCTCACAATCCACAGAGCTAAGCAGATCCCAAACATCTTCACTATATTATCTACCTCATACTGTTTGACTACATGTAAGAATAAAAACTACATTTAAATTATGACTACATATTAAAATGTTGTTCTGGAATATAAAAAGAATAATGATTGTGGACGTGAGTGATCATCTTGAGAAGACTTGCAGTCATTTGTGAGATGAAATACGACATCGAACACTTCTGTAGATCACAAACAGTGTGAGGAGCTGTGATCATGTGTATGAAAGGCAGCTCATGCATTTGTCACAGCAAAGCTGGCTTTCAGGAGCGCACCATCACTGTCACCAAAGTCAAACTTTAAGCTTTCGAAGGTGCTTTAGAAGGTGAATTGGAACAAAGGGGCCCTCACCATAACTGCTACTCAAAGCTCTGTTTAATTAGGTGTAGAGCAACAAATCCTCCCCATTCAGTGGCCGGACACTTGTGGTGTTGGAGGGGAGTGTATCGTTGGTGAAAGACTCCCGTCATAACACTAGAGGAGTGTCCCCTCCCTCACAAAGACACACACTGATTCACTAATGCCTGTGTGTTAACAAGCCCATCGTCTGCTTCTCTAACTCATTGTCTCTTGAATGGGTGCTAATGGAGAGACAAAACAGCACACACACACACACACACACACACACACACACACACACACACACACACTGAGGCCCTCCTGCAACACACTGCTCTTTTTATAGACTGAGGCTGGACACTTGTGTTTGTAAGTTGAGGGACGAAACACCATGCTTCAGCTTGTTACATATGAAACTGCAACTGAATTTAACAGTAAATAGTATATATAAATATTAATATCATAATAGTAAATATAAATGTTCAAATAAAATGAAAATAATATCAAATCTATGATGGCAAATCTGTCAGAAAAATAGGTCTGAATTCAATGTTGAATATTATCTAAAATATTCAATTGTAAATAAAAATCTATAACACTATTAAAATGAAAAGAAATGTTGCTGTAAAACATATAAAACTGAGTCCTGCAATATTTGTGAAATAAACAAAAATGGGGTTTTCTAAAATACTCTATACTCTAATGTTTAATTTTTAAACAGCAGTTTGGTATTTAATTAAATTAAATATAAAAAAATCCTTTTTGCACTTTTCATTTTTATTATTTATATTGTATTTATTTGTTTATCATATTTTGTATTTTCAAAATGTAAAATAAAAAATGTTAGAATGAATGAAGTAAGTAAAATTACAGATACAATTGCGAAATGCAAGCAAAAAAAAAGGCTGATTTGTATCTAAATGAATTAAAACTCTGAGGGCACACTTTTGGTAACTGTCTACTTGTATAAACGAAAGTAACTCAGACCCAGGCTGAATATGGGTGGTGGGCTCTAATCCTGACGGACAAAACCAGCATATCCACCGAGACAAATCTTGTTTGATGGATCCCTGCTGCTAGATCCAACCGCAGCAGTCCGGTCTGGGAAGCCCATTGTATCAGAGGCGCTAAAGAAGGAAACACGCTAAAAATGTATTAGAAACGAAGCTCCTCAAATACAATATTAATTCACAGACAGCATAGCAAAAGCAAATTATCTTAATCCAGCTGAGGCCTGAGCATTCTCTCAGTGGGAATGCACCATTTTAATATTCTTGTTAAAGTGGTCTCACACAAAAAGCTTAAATCTTGATAAATGATTTTTTATGTTATGCATTTCTCTATAATATTAACCATTATTTGTTTTACACTAAAATATAGATTTCTAGTTTAATTGCAGCCACTCTAAAAAAAAAGATATATATATACAAATATATACAAATTCTTTCATGGCTTTATTTTTTCTCTGTTTAACCCAAATGCATAAAAAAACAAATAAAAAACGAATTTAATTGTTTAATGTAATGAAATAATGTAATTAAATAAAACTCTACCACTAAGTGCTCTTTAAAATTTTAAGCACTTCTTTATTTGGGGATTACATGATTCCTTGGCAAGTTCAACAATGCATTTAAAAAAAAACAAAAAACTACAGACATTAAACCTAGAAGTCAAAATTCCTCCTTCCTGCTAATGCAGCACCATCATCAGGCTATGACGAAAGTTTGGTTGGGCAAAAAGAGGGAAGAGAGGGTTAACAAAAATAAAGAAAAGATTTGAGAGAGAGAAAAAAAAAGAAGAGCATGTTGCAACCCTGGCGTCTCCCTGGGATTTAGCATGGCTGTCTGTGTATGTGTAAAGCCGGAGAAAGCGACAAGAGTGAGATGGCTTCTCAGTGTTCCCAGGTGCTCGAGTGTGTCTAATTGCATGAGTGCAATTATGAGCATCTGCTTTTTTCATCTTCAGTGTAACCGTATGTATGTGAGGACACAGATGTGTGTGTTGCAGCTGAAAATGTTCTCGGCTCTCAGCTCCATGGTCTGAGGGCAGAGGCTGGGCAGTGCCTTTAAGCCAGCTCCGGGTCAGCCCAAACACTGGCAGCTATTCATGACCAGATCAAGTTGATGTGAGATTCTGTCCCTCCTCTGCCCCCCATTTCCATATGAATGTGGAATATGCTAAAGAAAAAAAAACAAGCAAGATCCTTGTCCCAGGCAGCCACCGCAGGGTGAGAAAACACACATTTGCAAGGACTCCACATCCTCCCCCATGGCAAATAACAGGAATATTGGCATCATAAGCAAATTTAGATAGAATAATAAATAAAGGAAATAGCAGCTTGCATGCAGACAGACATACACACACACACACACACACACACACACACACACTAACACACACACACACACTCTTTCTGTCTATCTTCTCTCCACACACATTCAAACCCAGCCAAGGACAATGTTGCTATCAGCCTAGCAGCTTATAAATCATAACACAATTACATACACAAATGTAAAGATGCTTTATCATGACTGGACACACAACCACACAACCACACACACACACACACACACACACACACAAACCCACATACAAACGAGCAGCTCCGTGCAGACTACATCCCAGCCACTCTGTATAAAGGTTCCAGCCAGACAAAGGGGTCGTCCTGAAAGACAAACAGCAGGAAGCACGGAGACGGCCATGAACGTGATGCACAGACACACACATGGAGCAACCTGCAGAAAGCATGGAGCCATGCCCGAGAAGACATGAGAGTAGAAAATGAACAAATAGCACAGATCTGCATACCCTGGATGTATCCTCTATCTGCTACCGGGCAGGCCCAGGCTGAATCCGGCCGCATCAACACCACTATGCCATCACATGCTTATACATGTGTTTCGGACAGACACAATGTCACACGCTCCTATTATTCCGCTCCTATTATTCCACTCCATCGTTTGGTCAGAGACAAACCACAGTCCCGTCTGACTGTTTAAAGGTGGACTCAAACGCAGAGCGACGAGGCCATCTATTACCGGGAGGGATGACGGGAGGGGAGACAGGGACACCCCAAATGGGGGGAAAGCTCAGTTAGCTAGGTTTATAACCGCCGGTGAGCACCGGGAGTCTAAAGCCTGCCGCCACATTCCGAGGACCAGGGCATCTACAGCAACAGAGATGAATGAACATCAAAACACCTTTTCAGATGTACTACCTTTTGCTGCGTAGAGGCCTGAAATAAAAACACATGTATTTTCACTTTCATTTGGCTGTAGAGTCAGAAATGTGGTGGAAGATTTTTACCCTCCTCTTTAGGCTATCAGAAAAAATCCTGATGCAAACTAAATACATGTGGGGAAAAGGAGAATCAAACCAATGTAATTCAAGTAAAAGAGGATAATTCAGCAGATATTGCATAGATTATTCTGCATTAAACATAATCATTTTGTATTTCTGTTGTTGGTTGTTTGCCTTTTGGTTATTTTTATTATTGATAACAGTGACCAGCAAAATCTTAAAAAAAACAACAAAAATAAAAACCCTTCAGTATTGGAAAAAAAAAAGAAATCAAGGTATATGTAGATTTTTTTTGTATCCAATCTGGATGCAATCATGCATCAGTTAAAGGAGTCACAGCAATATTATAAAATGAAAAGAGAAACTGCAGAGGGACCCACTCTCAAGTGAAGAGCAGTTTCCTCAGAGGGAAATGTGTTTCAGGCCATATTTATTACCAGTAATATGCATGTAAAATTACTGTCGTGTAGACTTTGTAAAACAAATAGCTCAAATCAGTTTTTACTAATGTCACTGCAGGCTGTAGTGAAGTAATCATAAACAAAGAATCACAAACAAACTCTAACCCTAACTGTAAGAGAAGGAAGGCAAACAGCCTGCTATTTTGCAACAACACACACAGTAACTTGATTATAACCATCCCATGTGCAAGTTAACTGCATTAATGTAAATTCAGTCAGTGATAGTCGGTCCAAAGTCCCTGGCACAACGATGATTCTCACTCCAACTCTCCTTCAGTGCTCATTTTCTTTTCCTTTTCCCTGACTTCATCCTCTTTTGGGGTCTAACACTGGGCTCCAGTACACAACTGCTGGGGTCTCCGGTACAGTGAATGTGTCACAGTAAATCACCAAGGTACAGCAAGATGTGTATGCACATGTTTTTACTTAGAAAGACCCAATCAGAGAGCCTTGCTGCCGCTTGAAAGACACAGGTGATATTTGTCAGGACCAGTCAACGTGAGACCTCCTTCGGTTTACAGTGTACACAACCTGATGATATTTAACAAAGTTTGACTATGCTGCTACGCTGGAGTTGGCTCACTGTTTGGTACTGTGATATCTACTGTGAAAAACTTTGGTTGTATGTTCCAGTGACCCTGACATAGTTTAAAAGATAGTCATTCTTTCTGTGATATTATAGCAGTGATTTATTTTCTGCATGCAGACATCAGCCTGGTCTGGTTACCATCAGCCCAGCGCCAGCCACCTGTGCACAGGCTCTCCTGTATTTACACTGTGATAATCACAAAGGAGGATCTCGACCAGATTGCATGCTTTATCTACAAAGAGTGCTCACTCCTGTCCAGATCAAAAAGTTACAAGAAACTCAAACAGATTAAATAGATGAAATGTTGGTACAAGATTTCAAATCGTCATGTCAAAACAAAATCAAGGAGAAAACGAGAAACTCTCTAAAAAGACTATGGGTTTCTGTGGCAGCAGGGTTCAATAAAGGAGATTTGATTTTATCCTAGTTTTTGGACGCTGTCCCACTGGGCTGTTCTGGTCCTGACTGAGTAATAGTGTGCGACCCTCTCCAGCAGCATGCCGGCCTCTGCCAGCTACACAAACAGTGAG
This sequence comes from Seriola lalandi dorsalis, assembly GCF_002814215.2. NCBI lineage: Eukaryota > Metazoa > Chordata > Actinopteri > Carangiformes > Carangidae > Seriola > Seriola lalandi. Next base: position 1,322,212 of record NW_019525130.1, on the reverse strand, counting down.
GGAGAACATGACATCACCCCTCTATCATCCATGAGATATACTCGAGGCTCACAGTTCAGCAGGTTCAAATGCTTAATGCAGATGGAGGCTAATGTTAACTCACTGGAGCAAGAGATCCTTCGTATTATAGCCACCTTTTTAAAACTTTCCCCGAAGCACAGGCCTGCTTAACAGACGCTGGAAGTCATTACAAGGGGATTGTGTTACAGTTTGGACTGAAGCAGACTTTTTCTGTCCCTACACCTCTCCTAAAAGACACTGAACTGGTGACAGAGACAAGCGTCTGACCATGCTGGACGTTGGCATAGAGGGAACACACTCTGTAGGGCTACCCCTCTAATAATCGACCGAACGTTAGTCGATGAGAAGACTCTCAGTCAACCAAGTTTTGATTGGTGGGTTGGTTGCAGGAAAAAAACTCTAACTCCACGGGAAGTGGCAGCAGTCACTTGCATGGCTAGATAGAAACGTAGTAATGTAGTAATAAAATAATAAACGAGACATAGAGATGTAGTACAATGAACAGCAGCAACAACTTCTTTATTTTCCTTACACACGTGTGTCTCAAGCGACACAGCTCCTACCTAACGGCAACTCACAGAGGACACACTACTTCAAATACCAAAACACAAACCGGTTATGTCAGGCAGGAAAAAAGTAGATCATTTTGAGAGGCTAAAGGACGACCCCAATTAAGATAACGGGCAAACTCTGCCGTCAAACATCCACCCATTTGTCGACCTCAAACAATGTTTATCATTTGAATCATGTGACTAGCCTAACGTTAGCCACTTAGCATTTGTGCATTTGCTTGTAAAATTTAGATTTAAAGGCTCATTATTACGGTTTTGTATTTCTCTATAATGCAGCACAGTGTTAACAATATTACTCATAACATTCCTTCTCAGCTCTGGACTCAATCCATTTCGGAAAATATATGTTTAACTGATTCAATTAATATCACAAATGTGCAATAACTAGCTGACTAGGAAAATCTTGGGTCGGCAGCAGCCCTGACAGCCACTGCAGGCAGGTGGAGGATGTTCCCTCTGGACTGTGCCCACTGTAATAAGTACGGCCGTCTTCAGCAGGAGTAAACAGAGACACAAATCTCTCTTCCCTCTGGGCGGCCCACGCAGGAGACATCAATTCCCGCCTGCAATCACCACGTCTACATTCAAGGAGATTTCATTACTCCCTCGCGACATCACACCCTTCAACAGCTAACATGCGGAAATGATTTTTGGATTTTGTCTCTGTTTAATAAACAGACTCTACAAACACTCTAGATTTGACAGTTGGCAAAGGGCAAATAAGTGTATGGCTTTGTTAATGGGTCAGTCTCAAAATGGGGTATCATTATCATGACATAAAACTGTCATGACCCTGTGGTGCATTTTTCAATTTACCTTCAACATGAAAAACAACAGTTTCTGGCAAGAAAAATACAACCTTGTCTAGTTGAAGAGTGAAGGCCAGTGGAAGAAGGAGAAGGAAAAAGAGGAAAAAAAACAAAAAAAAACAGAAGTCCACCATGTGGCCCACAATCTATTCATTGCTCCCGTTTAATTTCTTTTGGGTGCATAATCCTTTCAGTTTCAATAGCAAATTTAACAGTCCCTAAGGTCTCAGCACCAGACTGGTCAATACAAAACCAGACAACTAATTACTGAGCGCACCACGCTCTCCTCTACCCCCTCCTCCTTCTTCCTCCCCTTTTCTCTCCCTCGTTCCTCTCTCTCTCTCTCTCCAGCAGCTGTGGGGTTCATGTACATAAGAGCAGCAGTCAGGCAGTATTAGGTTTCCACTTCCCAGATCTCCCTTAAAAGCCTGTCCCATAATGGCCCTTCAGTCACACAAACACGCATAGGATTTCATACAAAAAAAGCACACACAGTTGGACAACCACATGTGAATATATAGACATTCACTTGAGCTGTTTTGAAGATTCCTAAAATAGAGTTTGTTTGCCTACCTACATTTGTTGTCTATTTTTTTTCTCTTTATTGGTTTCTTAAGTGATTTTTTGATGCATCATGGATAATTGTTTTGATTGCGCTGTTTAAAGTAAATTGCGTGTTTACTACCAAAACAACATAAATGTTCATAATGTCTCGCAGTTGGGCAGCAGCTTTAAGAGGTTGTAATTACCATGTAATTGACGCCTTGTTTTCAAGTAATACATTCGAGCACAACTTGACAGGCTGTTGAGCTAATAAAAACTGCTAAAAGCTAACCTACGTCTGAACTCTGAAGTGGTTTGCAGAGCTAAAAGGAGTCAGTTAATAGATTAGTTGATCAACAGAAAATGAATCTGCAAATATTTGATAATTAATCATGTTAAAGTCATTTTAAAGCAAAAATACCAAAGATTTCTGCTTCTGTGATGTCAAAGCTGCTTCTCTGTGTTTTATATCTGTAAACTGAACATGTCTGGGTTCCGGACTTCCATCGATCAAGCAAACTGATGGATATTTTACACTATTTTCTAACATGTTATGGTCCAAATGATTTATTACTGAATTGAGAAAATAACTGGCAGATGAACTGATAATAAATAAATAATTTTAGCTGAAGTATTCTTATGTTTTGCTGCCTGATGCCTAATAGTAAATTCTAATTTTGTTTCATAACTGATGAAAACACAATTACATTTAGCCTACAAGACCATCAATAATTATTTTCCCAAGGGACCCAAAATATAAACTGCTTACTCATTAAAAATGATTGCAGAATATTTTGTGCATGAGAAAACAGATAATGACTTCATTCAAAACTGTGCTTTAACTGTAATCCTGAATACAGAGATACCATGATTGTATTATGGCTAATCTGAAAACGTAAGTGGATGCATATGGTGTAGGAACCCTCAGCTGACCCTATGACATATGGCGCTTGTGGTGTTTTTAATGTAGATGAGAAAGAAGTTATCCTCTGCTTCCCATGAGTAAATACCCTGACTGTGACAATGATAACATGGTCATGATAGCATGCTCCGTGCTAACCTTGCCCCATGTTGTGTCGTGTTGTGACTGCTGTCCGATGCTTTACAGCCTTCCTCTGTAAACAGACACACTCTCAAGGCTTTGATCATGACCCAACGCACACCAGCTACTCAGCACAGCCCCTAATTTGCTGATGGGTTTAAAAAGTCCCTCAGTTAAGAACACTTCCCTCATATAATGGGAAAAGTTGCCCCCCCTGTGACCTGAGTGGAGTGTCCTTTGTCTCACTCCTAATGTTTGCCTTAGCCCATTGTGTCTGCATTATCCAGCGCCTCCACCCCTCCTTGCAGCACAGCTTTGACGCGACATCCCCTCTGCACCACACTGGACTGCCCTCAAAGAGGAAATGCTAAATGTATGGAAGCCATTTCCCAGTGTGCGACCCGCGATCTGTATGGACTCCCCTCCCCTATGGCCCCCACCACCCCCCACATCTCTGTTACCACCGAGACGCTGGGATGGTTAAAGAAGCCGAGCTGTTTAAAATGGTGCAGGGAGTCATGTGGCTATGAACACTGGGCCTGACACACATGCGTGCATACAGCTGATTCCACAAAGACACCCTGCACCCTCTTTGCTTGCAAACAAGGAGGATGAGCTCCCGTCAGCTCAAAGACAAGTAGACAAATTGCCTATGATCTCTTGACCTGAAAAACTGGCGACTATCCAAAACAGACTGCTCTAAAACTGATGAAAGGCAAAATAAGATAATAACTTATATGCAATAAAATGTAAATTGGATGCTTCAAAGTACAAACACAGATCAGCACTTTTAGTGTTTAAACAGCCACAATTAAGAAGCAATTTTGGCTGCAGCACCTTCTACTAATAATAAGAAAATTTTAATGGCAGTTATTAAAATATAAAGAGGTTAATGGGGAACGGGATTAAAAAAAAAAAAAAAAAAAAAAATTCCACTTGGATACTTTCTTTCTTTCTTTCTTTTGTTCGCTCTTTTTTTTCTCTCTCTCTCTCTCTGCTTTGTATCAGTAAGGACAGCTGAATAAGAAATGGATCACTGGTAAAGGGACACAGTCTCCATCACAGACATGACATCACCCCCTTTATAACCCACCCATTGGGGGCCATTTGTGCCAGAATTCAATGCTGCATTTGTGTGTATGTGTGTGGGTTCATGCATGCAAGCTGTAACTTAGCTGTCTTTGCAGAGTTTAAGAGTTTAAAGACCAACATGTTATTCTAGTTTTCTTATTCATAGGTTAAACCAAAAGTTAAACCAAAAATATAGCAATGGGTATCACTTCATTACAGAAACAATGAACACTGAACATCTGTGTTATTTTCCACCAGCGAGGCCCAAGACTTGGCTCAAGTCATTAATAATTCAAGAATTCAAGATTCTGACTTATGATGCATATCATCTGTCATCATTATCTCAGTGTTGAATGACACCTTGCATCCATCTGGCCTTGATACTATTCATCAAAATAAGTCATGCTAATGGCCCATGAATTCAAGACTTTCTTTCACCCTATGAATAAAGTTTAAGCTGTTGCCATTATTTTCGACTATTCACTTTCCCTTTGGTTATCTTTGAGTCTCAGGTTCAAAGTTCTATGCACAGCTTTAAGATCCATGTTGATGTTACTCCAGGTTTCACTATGGTGCTGTCTTTGGATAATCACTGCCCACAGGATGATGGGTGAAAAATTAAGTCTCAGTCTTCAGAGCATCACTTGACATCTAAAGTCAAACTGCGGCAGCTCAGTGCCAGTGCCACAATAACCGTGTCAAAATGGTGAAGGGCCATAAGCGATTTATTCAGAGGTTGCATCCATGGAGAATCCTCTCATTACACAAAGAGGCTTCCATCCTGGTGGATTGATTCTCAAACTTAGAATTTAGGAAAAACATTAACACCAGTTTCACACTTAATTAACCAAAGGGAACATATGTAGTTGGTTCATGTACTTCATACAGCTTGTTAAGAGAAAAACCCTCTCAAGAAACATGATGAAGTGATCTTTGATTAGCTGAACTCCAATGGAGCTGCTGTCAGCGATCTAAACCACAGAACATTATTCAAGCTTTGAACAGAATAAACCCAGACTGAAATGGCACACGATCTTAATAAAGTGTGACACTAACGGTTGCATGCACAGCACTCCTTCCTCGTGACGGACAAAGTTGTCCATTCATTTTGGGGCTGATCCATCCAAATTGGAGCTGGACCTCCTGCTTGAGGTTACCTGCACACTCAGGTTAGTGCAGAATATTGTCAGTTGTCTCTAAGGAAGTAATGACTATGCCACTAATTTTTGTCTAAGCACTGAAAAAAGACAAGAGTGCTGAGACAAGATGAAGTCAGTCAGGCTGCTGTGTTCTTGGCCTCCGGGGTTATGAACTTATTAGGCTGCAAGAACAGCTGCATTGTTGGAGCAGTTATTCTGATAACAACCCACATCATATTTCTTCCTGGAAAAGCACCGATTGACAGTCATTCAGTCTGCCCACATTAGTCAGCAAACTCAACTACAGACATATTCCTTTGTCCTGTCTTGAGAGTGTAACTTGTGTTTGCCATTGACTTACAGTAAGGAAGGAACTGAGGTGTATCTTTGAAGGGTACCTCACATTGTCTTCACTTTCACAGAAGAAACAGCCTCTCACATGGACCTGAGACCTGAAGGTCTGTGGTTTGTTCCCTCAAAAGATAAAACTGAAGTTTCACTTATGTGAGTGAACAGAAGAGGAGAGGCAAACAGGGCTGTTACCCATTGTGTTAACATACACTCTGGTAATTCGATCAAGTAAGGCAATACTCAGATTACTGTGACTGTCATACAAACATCTTAACAAAGTTATCTTACTTACATTAAGGTCGTAATCGAAGTAAGCACAACTCAATTTACAGTGATGGATTACACATTGATCTTTCAAATGACTCAGCGTGTATTTATCACGGAGCCTGCTGTTTTTTCTGTGTTGATTTTCCACAAGAATCAGAGTGGCCTAGACCTGGACCTATGCTGATGTCACCCCATGCATTACTTTTTACACATTTGCATTTGTATAATTCTTCTTTTCACTTCGTATTTATTCTGATTCTGCCATCGATTGCGAGATGTGTTTGAATAAAGAGCCATGTGTTGAGCAGATGTGGAAAAATGAAGCAAATGCATTTCTAATTACAACAACCACTGCATGTAACACAGGTTGCATTGAGGTGATGTGTAAAATAATCAACACAAATGTGCCACAATTTTACTATTACATTCATATTTCCAGTTTCACTGTAGGTCTTCACAGATCCTCATGGGAAGTAGACAGTGGTAGAGATATATCCCCATTAAAATCATGAGAAATATAACATGAATTATGTTGTGGCACTATTAATTAGTAGCCCTCTGAATGATGGAAAAAGGAATGCTGAAAGGTAAATCATGCAATTCCTCTCCAAGTTGAGTGGCAGAAAGAGAACCCACCTCCTGTTTCGTGCAGCAGTTTTCATCCTAACTGGCACCTCTGTCAGTCACATGGCAGCATCAGGCTAACAACTAATAAATCACTGCTACTAAGTGAGCCTTTCCTTTCAGTGCTTGGAAACAACAACCGGGCTAATTTATAACCAGAGGAGGCATGAGGGAAACGCTAAAATTGGCTGTGGAGGTCAGAAAGGTTATCTGGCGACGTGTCTTCACAAAGCACTGTAGCCCTTTGTTTCGGAACCTGTGCTACTATGAAATTCGGAATCTTTATAACTCACCTAAAATATGTTGCTTTATAATGTGGTATTTAGAAATCTAAAAGATTAATATCACTGCTGATTTAATATATAAACAATAGACACAACTGCAAATTCCGGTGCTAAAAATGACTTAACTCACAAAAATAATTGTTATCAGCCTCTCTTAGCTGAACAGAGCACACACAGCTAGCACAAATATGTTGCTGGATTCAATTCAAATATTTTGATTATTCTTATTTGTTTAAGTGCTGAGACTATGAGAGAAAAGATGTGAAAGAGCTGTTGATCCACAGGGAAGTAATCCACAAATTCATCCTCTCAGTCCCAGTGCTGAGCAGGCAGTTTATCTTGCTATATGCAGTCATATTACATTGTAAAAGGTGAAACAGAATCCACCTTTACCAAGGATACAACTTTTTGACAGTAACTTTACGAGTCCTCATTAAGGTGTGCAGTTGTGCTGCTTCATTACAGTGTGACCCACATGCCTGAAATAGAGAACTAGATTTGTGCAGCAGACACGGTTTGTGTGTATTTATAAAATAGTAATAGCAGTGACTGAAATTCAGCAAAGCTTCCCCACATATTCTCAGTTCAACAGACATGCTGCTCAGAGAGCAGACCAATAATACATCCATACAGGCACAACTCATTTTTTTCATCCTTTTAAAAATCTTCCTTTAAAACCACCTTTCACAGGAGATATAAGTCCATTAAAAATGGTCGAGACACTTCATTCCCATGTCACTGAGATGTGTAATGAATGGAGGGAGCAAGGGAGGCCCAAAATGAGTCAGTCAGAGAGACGGCTTCTGATTTCCTCAAAGAGACGAGGGAGTGAGGTCAAAACCCCAAACTGCCAATGAACCATCAAGGTGAGGCACATAAATCAAAGCTCTGAAGTTCAATAGCTTCCTAAAAGGAGTTCACTGACTCACTTAACTCAGCTCACTTCCCACACTTGCACACACAAGTGCATTTTGGGTGCTAATATGTATAAGTGAAAAATCTATTCAGAGGTAATACCACTAACCTTTGTCCCTCTGAAAAGTGTGGTTTATAGAAATATATATAAATTCAAGAAAATAATACTTTATGTTGAGTTTTAAGCAAGAATGGTTGGTTACTGAACACATTGTTTTCTTTTGTGTAGATGTATCTCCAATACAGACATGGCCAGCTAGAATATACAATGATCTGCTTACAGACATAATAAATACAAGGATATTAGCTAAAATGAATTATTATTAATTATCTGATAGAATAAAATTCATGGGGGAACTTGCAACATTTCCTCATCACCAACGTTGCAGGACAATCTACCATAGCTTCCAACAAAAACAATGAAAAAGGTGTAAACATCAAGTCTAGTGCTCGAGAAGTAATAACATTGATTACATTATTAAGTTTTTTAATGAACTTGCAATAACGCATGAGTTTACACTGGCATCAATATCTACCAGGAACTGTTTCAAAATTCTACGGGGATGAGTCAACAGCTAATAATCTGCAACAAACAGATTATCAACAACAGCATCCACAAAATCTGAATCCATGAAGAAAAGCATTGTGGGCCGATGAAATCTGGATCAAGGCTTAGGCGACAAAAATGTGAACTTGGAGTCTTAAAATTCTGTCAGATTTCTTTATTAAATCTATGTTATCAAGACATTTCTCATCTTGTTATTCTGCTTGTATTATTTCTGTAAAAGATATATGAGACTGTTCCAGTAATGAAACAGTTTTGTCAGATGGTGAGGGAGATGGTGAGTAAAACTTCGATGCTCAATGTCTCAAAGCTGCAATCCACCCACACCTAAAAAATTCCAGGCTCATAAAAAAGTGAAACCACTGAGTAACTGATCAGTTTTGTCAGCTACATAAATGGCCTCCATAGCTGACAGCTGAAACATATAGCTGTTTTCCAGGATTTAAAACAGGCACAAGTTTTGCGGTGACAATGTCATACTAAAAAGTTTTCAGAGCCATTGTGCTGCATGGGCCAAGTGCCATTCTCTTTGACCTCTCCAAATTCCCTTCCCCCAGTCGGCCTCCACTCCACCTCCCTCCTCGCTCTACCTTGACCCTCAAAACTTACAAATTCAAAAGCACAAAGCCTTTCTTATCCCTACAGCTAGTAAATGAATTGTAACACTGAACCGTGAACTTGAACCTTTTGAAGAAGAGTTGAAGAAAAAACAGAACCATGCGTCAAACAATTAAAAAAAAAACTCATAATAGGTAACAGTTGGGAACATATGAATCAAAAGCAAAGAGGAATTAAAAACACTGCTGAAAATTCAGGCATACGGGGAAGCTTTGGGAGCACAGAACTTCCAAAAAGTACTGAGAGGGAAAGAAAGAAGCACTTACCACATAGATCCCGACATCTGAGCCAAAGAATGAAAGATTCCTCTCTTGTCTATCTCCGATCCACTTCCATTTTTCTGAGCTCCCATATGGCACCCCCACCCCTCCGAGAGGCAGAAGCAGAGAGTGCGACAGAGAGAGAGAGAGAGAGAGAGATAGAGAGAGAGAGAGAGAGGGAGAGGGAGAGGGGGGCATTAGTCCTGGTGTGGAGATGGAGGGGACTGTTGCAGCTGTGCAACCCCGTCAGTATCTCCTCAAATCCAATCCTCCCCTCAATGTGTGTCTGCAGCACCGCGGAAAAAGGCAACGGAAACAAAGTGATCCTCTTACACAGCCCAGAGAAAGAGAGAGAGACGAACAGGGAGAGGGCGAGGGAGGGAGAAAGAGAGAGAGAGCGAAAGAGAGAGAGAGAGAGAGAGAGCGAGAGAAAGAAACATGCACAGGGGCCGGCAGGGAAAGAAAACAAGCAAGCTAGTTAGAGGGCCAAGGCAGCTGGAGAAAAGCAGGTTCAAGTTTTCAGCGTTTCCTTTACTTTGTCGAAGAACTCTGCCTGCCGAATGGGAGGGAACAAGTGGGAGCTTCTAGGAAGGCAAGGAAATAGTGCATAATACCTTCCAGCTTCTTTCTACCCCCACTTCTCCCTCCCCCCTCTCTTTTCTTTTCTCTCACTCTCTATCACTCTTTCTCTCTGTGTCTCTCTCTCTCTCTCTCTCTCTGGTAATAAGCTTGGCTAAAACAACCCCCTCCTTTGGGCGCTGGAATGCAAGGCAAGAGTTTCAAGAGGCCCAGTTAGACAACCCTCAGAGTCACTGCACCTTGACCTTCGGGTCAGACACAGTGTGTGTGTGTGTGTGTGTGTGTGTGTGTGTGTGTGTGTGCAGAAGAGGCGGGGAGCTTTAGTTGTGTCTGTGTATACAAAAATTTGGGGGGCCAGCTTTAACTCATGAGATCATATAACCGTACCCGGACAGCCACTTGACAGAGTTAATACTGTAGGACATTTACACCGCTGTAGTAAGTCACAATCAATCTAACACCGACTGCTCATACATGCACACACTGACTGCCTTCATTCCATTATAGTAATTGAATTAAAATGGACTGGTTGTTAACTGACCCTTATTTTCCACTTTTAAAATGTACTTTCTGTTTGTTTATGGTTTCATTCATTTGAAGAAGTTGTTTTATGTAAATGTGCCAGAGTACTAGAGACTGCAGTGTTTGTGACATTACAGAATCATGTCCAATCATACTGCTTTACAACAACACTCGTTGAGGCATATAATGCATTTTCCTTACATCAATTTCATGATTTTTTTTCTGTATAGAAAATGAGCTCAACGTAAAAAAAAAATAAGATAATACTATAATAGATCAACAGAAGGAAGATGGCGCTGACATCACCTAACATCATTTGTGTCTTATGATAGAGTTGACAACACATTCAAACACTTCATTGGGTCCATTTTAGAATCACAGGCAGTGTCAGACACAGCTAGAGCTGAAGCTTTCAAAGTTTATCCATGTTTTGGTTTTTTCAGATTTCAGATTAGTGGCAGTTAAACCAATGCAACTGGACTGGGTTTTTGTTTGGACACTCTGCTGAAACAAGTGTTTAAATCCCTCCAATCAGGCAGGTGTGCGTCATTTGAATCAGGGAAGCTGGTACTATCTGCCAGTCAGGGCTCAGTATTGTAACTGCTCTGCATGTAAAAACCTATTCTTCAAATTCATTCAAGTGTCTCAGCTAATACGGGTCCCTCCTGCCCTTTCTCTCTCTCTGTCTGTTTGTCTGTCTCTCTTTCTCCCTCCCGCTCTTGCAAACACACACACACACACATACACACACACAGAGACACACACACACATACACACAGAAACTCCCCATCTGTACATACCTTTCAGCAAAGTGAAACCTTTACCTATGCAATTATACTGAACATTCTTCAACTGACTTAACACATTATGTCATTTTCTTTTGAAAGTTTGATATATACACAGTACATTTTATTTTAAATTTGAAATCATGCCCCCATGTTGTTAGCTTTTAGGCATTTTAAAATGAATGAAATACTTAATTTTATACCTAAGAATATTGTAATAAAAAATAATATTAGGAAAACCTTGTCACATACACTTCAACAACTCGATGATATGATATGATATGATATGATATGATGATGATGATGAAATGATATGATGATGGAAACCAGTAGACCTGATCACTTACCAGCTGGAAAGTCATATTTCTGCCTCAGTCGGTCTGGAGCCAGCATGGTGGTTCTGACAGGAAGATCCTGTTAAAGTAAAATATACATTATGTATCCGCTTCCAAGACCTAGCCGGGCTTATATGATGAAGCAAGATATAATGAGGTGATAGATCCCACATAAAAGAAGATATCTTGCCCAAAAGGATGTTAGATATGTGTTTCTGAGTGTTAAAAAAATATATCATAGATGAAAATTTATTTTAAAGATTGTAAAACAGTACAGTCAGTACTATTACATTTGTAAATATATTTTTTACATTTCTTTACCCCCTCCCAATGTAATAATAAATACTTAAAAGAAAGAAAACTGCATTTATAAAATGGTATTAGCTACACAGGGCAGAGGGCTGTTCTCAGTTAACTATTAATAACCGTTTAGTTATTTTACTGAAATTTCAAATTTTCATTTACATGATCTCACATCAAGCTCGTCCCCTCCTAATACCTCTCTTAAGTCTTTGCAATGTCTACAAATATAAGTGGTTATCTGAGGGGTTTTATTACAGAAAATAAACACAATGCAAGATTTCTAGTGAGTCATAAATGTTACATATACATATACACATACACACTACAGTCATCAGTGAAGTGGAGGTGAAATTCCTCAGAGCTCCGTCTTGGGCCTCCTTCTGTCCTGACTTTAGCTGCTTCCTCTGAGTTATTTTATTCATAAAAAGCATGTGTTTTTCCAGTATTGTTCTGCTGACAGTCACTTCTATTCACCTTTAAACCAAACTGACAGCCATGAACTGTGGACACTGAATGAATGGTCAGATTCTCATACCTATATTACACAAGAACAAAGCTCTCTATTCTTTTCTGGTAAAACGCTTTGGAATGCACCATGTGTGTTACAGATGGAAACTTCTTTTGCTTGTTACAATGCAAAGTACAATGCATCTTACTGGAAATCTAACAGAAACAAACTCATGGTGTTATTGTTAATGAAACGTACCAAATCCCTGTCTGGTTTATTTATGAAGTCATTCACAGTTTTTAGTTCCTGAGTTCCATTTGACAGCTTGGCTTGCAAACAATGTGTGCAAATCCGCTTTCCCACTGAAAAAACTAACATGCTGTGGCCACTGACCACACCAGTATAGATCATGCTATATTGGTATCACTATCACCTTCACAGATAAACCCATGTATATCAATATTTATTTCACTGTACCTGCATTGTTAGGAAGCAGCTCAGTTTTCCTCCTGTCAGCTGCAGGTCTTTTTCACAGCTTAAACTTTGACATGTCATAGCAGGAAAAAACAGATATTAATAACACATTAATGATGGAACTTCCATTTAGCTGTTACTTAGTTCTTTAGCTTTTTCCTAACCCCATGATACCTTGTGTGAAATATAAGAATGACTTCTGGTTATTCCTTTCACTAAACCAGCATCTGGGAAAACTGGCAGTGTCTTCACCTTTCTTAAGAGTTTTTTGGGAAAAAGAAATTATGGGAACACAACCTGTCACACATTTAGTGGGTGGTCACCATTACACGGTTTGTTGATTTTTCAACTGTAAGACATCTCAGTGAATTTGGTCTTGGTCACAATTCTTTATGTGAGAGATCCATATCAAGAAATTTGTTTATCATATATATTATATATTTATGCTATACTATTGGTCTATTTTTTTAAACTACCAACTATCGATATCAGTATTGGCCTATTATAAATTATAAATTTATAAATTTGGAAGCCTTTAAAATGCAATATTTCCACATACTGATGTAATGATTAAAAAACAAAACTGCCCCTACAATGTTCTAACTGTAACAAGTCCTTCTCATCAAACTCTGCACAAATACGTCTTGTTACAGAACCTACAATATACAACATCAGTCATAATTTAAACTTGATGTTAAAGATCGCATCACGTAAGACAGTCAAGTTTTCACCCTACAGAATCATCAGAAGTCCATAATACTTTAACATGACCATGATTCAGTTCCTTCATACTTTAACTAAAGATTACTGGGAAATACTTCTTCAAAATCTATTTCAAGTTTGTTTCCCCGTAGTGTTCATCCTGTTTCTTACTCAGTGCTACTTCTCAAAAATGTGTTTACCTTTCTGCCACTCCTTGTGAACTTCATTTAGATCAAGACATTTATGAGTCAGCTTAAATCAAATCCTCTTCAGCCCTGTAATTTCAAAACGGGTGAATATAACTTTAAAAGGCCTGGTCAGAGGGGGCTGAGCTTGAGGTGCAGGAGATGTGCAGTGAGGTTTTCAGCTCTAATGCTGCTGGCTGGTGTGTTGTTTTTCTCCTTCCTATTCTTATTCTTCTTTTAACACTACAGGCAGCCCAGATGCATCCCAAGCCTGCTGCTGCCCTCCACAGGTAATAAAGAGACATATCTCTTCAGTCACTGTTCAGTGAGACCAAATGGTAAAAAGTCTAAGCATTTCAGAAGCTGTGTATTTTCTCTGCAAGATCTGGGAATTTAAACATCATTTATTTTTGTTTTTAAAAAAGTGCTTCAGTCATATTTATATGCTTCTAAGAATTTGTGTTTTGGTAAGAATTTAAGTTTGGGCCATAAATGGACATAAAGTATGTGATCTTACAGTGGCAGAATAGGCACTTGCAAGAAACATAAGATATGCTGCTTTCATGCTTGATGGCTCACTATTTCACACCTAACTTTATGGGGATTCAGCATATTAGAGGATATGTTAGATAGAGAAATTAAGGCAGTTTTGTTTATCATTTTCTTTCATGTGAAACTTACTTCTTGTGGTAAAATGAAAAGGAAAGGTCTGACAGCATATGTTTATTTAATTCTGTATGTGTGACGCCACCACTGTTAGATTTCACAGGAGATTACAGAACCTTTGACAGCTCTGCTTCCCTTTATGGGAAAGTTTTTAATATTACACGCAGAAGCAAGGCTAGACTCATAAACAGTCAGTGGAATGAGTAGAAAGTGACAAAGACTCAATACCATGGAGTCTAGATTCCTTCAGACTCTATCTCTTACTTTCCCCTCCTCTTTTTATCAAAAACACACACATACTGTGTACACACTGTGTTTATATCAATATTAACCATGTCCTGAAGTTCTGACGTTCCACCAGAAATTCAAAACATGCTTGTTAATGTGATTAATGAATTAGTTATAATGGTATAGCATGGCCAAACTGCACTTACCAATACGACTTTCCCCCTCTTGCCTTATCTAGAGAAATAGAGAATACAGTCACAGTACAAAATGTCAGCAATTTTAATACAGCACTTCTGAACATATTAAATTTGAAGGAAACACAAACAGCCACAGATGGCTTCAGCAGAAATTCCCAGCAAACTGAGGTTAGTTTAACCACTAATTTAATACTGGAGGTGACTCCCAAAAAATATGGTATGACAGTGACAACTGTAAGCAGAGGTTTTATTCTCATCACTCTTTGTCAAAAAGTGTAAAAGAGTATTTACATAATTTAAATATTGCCAAATGGATTTCTGTGACCCAAGAAAGAAAGTCAATATGACATGGAAATGACAGAGAACACCTGAGGCACAACACAAACACATATCTCACTGGAGAAACCTCTAAGTGTGTTTAGTGTTCTGTTAATGGTTAAAACCACAAGGGAACTTATTTTAGAGACCGACCACAATTAAAACAAGTAGTCAGTGTTGGTTAACTCCAATATAAGAACACCGAATAAAGATGGAAAACACTAAAAGGAAAACAAACAAATTAAGAGATTGATGTTATTCCAAAACAGAACACTTAGATGACAAACTTCATCTGGAGGAGAGAAGAAGCCCCAGTGTTTCTTCTGTTTGATAAGTTTTAGACAAAAATACTACTTTCAGTGAGGAAAAAAACACTTAGAAGCTCGACGGAAAAGCGGTGAATGCCAGAAAAATAAAAAACCTGCCGTCAAGCCATCTGTCAATCGCATCTCTGTGGTCAAACCAGGCTGCTAAATTTAGAGTGCACCAGTATTCATATCTTTAAGGTAAATGCATTGAAACGGCGCAGAGCGAGGAGACATGCAGTGTTAGCAACTTTATTTGTATCACTTTCCAGAGATAAGTGTTTGAGCCTTGAAATTTCACTCTGGGATTTCTCTATATTGATACAGTAACGAGTTTTAGTAATAGTGTATGCAGTCAGGGTTGTCCTGGACTCAAATATATAATTTCTTGTCAGAAATTATGGAGCAGTGTTTTTACAGCACCTCAAATTTCAGAAAGGAAGCCATTTCAAGTTACAAATGTGGTACTTTTACTTAGGAAAACCTTTAAATTGACACAATAAAAATGCTTGTTTTTAAGTCTGTCTGAGGTCTAGATTTTTTATTTAATGTTTTACCAGGAACCCAAAAATCAAATGATAAAGTAACTTTTTCTCATATTTTAATGGGATGTTTTAATTTATAAAGGAAACGGGTATCATGTCCTATACCTCCCGTGACTATAATCCAAGTATTATTGTTTCCAAATAGGTATTTGATATATACTTTGTGTTTACAACTTATTATGAAAACCGGACGTAGTCATATGTGTGTCCTCGCGCTTACCTCGCCATTTCCGACACAACTTGATAAACTGCACTGTATGTGGTGTGTTTGGGTACAATTCAATTAAGATTTAACAGCCTCTCTGCAACACTTCACTTTGGAAAGTGGGAAAAATGAAAATACAGTCGCTAACCCGGCATGTCAGCTCACTCAGGGTCGGTTCGTTACCTTTACCGTAAAGGTCAGAATGCGGGCGCAGTCCAAATTAAGACCTGCTTGACCGCAGCATGAGGTAAATGAGGTTAATTTGCTGACGGCTGCTAGACTGCACACACACAGAATCCCAGACTTTGACTTGTTGGCTGAGGCAGTTTTACTGTATAACATATGTTTTCACCCCTGCAGCCAAACATGTGCACAACTTAATTATTACGTTACTGACACGGTTATATACAAATTCCGTATTATTGTGATATGATTTTAACCAAATTAAAGTAATTAAGTAAGTAATTAAAGTACCTGCTAATTTCCCTGGATAACGGCCAGCTAATGAGAACTAGCTAGCTTACTAGCTAACATAAGTACGCTAACGTTAGTTATTTAGAACAAAATCAAGCGAATTAATGAAAGCTGTATTTTGAAATTCATTAATTCTAGTTAACTTCACTGTAAATAAAGCAAATCCACGACACACCAGCTACTGACAGACCTGTCTTAGTAGTAGGCTGTGAAGGGGAAAGCAGGTGATATCTTCCACGTGCTTTTTCCATGTAGTAGCCGGGTGGATAAACGAGAAGAGATCCTTCTTCCCGCGCCTGTAACTGCAGGTACACGCATTGGATTATGGGAGAGTTTGAGTGGAAAATGCTGAAGTCACATCTGTCCTGTAAACCTTGCCTTATTATTCTGTCATAAACAAAACACTGTCATTCTCATCAAATATTCGGACCTCCTGCATGTCTCCCAAACCACATTTTCAAGGTTAAAGCCACATTTGTTTTTTTTTTATCCCAGGGCTTGACTGACTATTCTGCTATTTTTCATTATTCTGTTATTTTTCATGGCATTATCTCAGGGCACAGACGTCAGTATGGGGATGTTTAGGATTAGGTTTTAACAGCTGCAGCAGTTTTATAGTGATACAGACCCCCATGAAGACAGGTGTGATTACACAGGGCACTATTACATAGGGGTGTTTCCAACTTTTGATTGTATGCATGAATTAAATTGGGCTTTTGGCATCTACAGACGCTGTCAAGTTTCACTGTCAAGTTTCACAGAGTCCCATTTTCAGTTTTGAGTTGGAGATTTCTGTCCTGTCATCACTGACTGCACCAAGTTTGAGATGGTTGGAAATATATAAATAAAATATGTGATATTTCCAGTGGTTTTAAATATTAAAGCTAGTTTATTATGAAGTCAAGCATAGAGGGAACTAACTACAGCAGAGTTTAATGGCGGATGTCCTATTATGTTTTAACCTTGATGAAATATTGAGGTGTTGCTATGCTTTTTATTTTTGTATGCATTAAGGAAAAAGCAATCTAATTAAAAATGCATCAATTCAACAATACAGATTAAATGTATTACATAATGTATGGAAGATGGAACAACTTGCAACAAAGACCACCTACTGTAAAGGATTCAACCAAGGACACTTCAGGAATGTCTTATGTTTCCCAGATTACCGTTTCCTGCAACACAATCATCCACATTATCCCTGCTCTCATTTCAGACTCGGCTTAATGAATTACTACCTGCTGATATATTTTAACCATCTTAAGAATATGTATTTTTACCTAGGCTAAGTAAAACATTTTGGGGAGCTGTAGTAATTAAACGCTGAGTCGTTTAGGTAGTTCCCAAACATTGTCTGTCATGGAAATCAGTCTGTTTAAAAACTACTGTAATTAATACATCTTGGCTTGGCAACTATCACAACCAGCATCAGTCATAGAGACAACTTCTTCATAGCTGCTGCCAACTTCAAGTTTACTGTCACATGCATTAGTCAAACGGTTGATATAAGAAAGGTTCTTTGAGGACAACCTCATAAATACCTTTAACACCGCTTATTCCCTCCTCCTGCCAAACAGCCAGAGGGTTCTAAATAAAACTAGATATGCCAAGTGAGCTGGCAGGAGAAACAATGCTCTTAGTGAGTTCCTCAGTGATCTGGGCCATGAGATGGGGGAGGGAGGGCAAATTAAAGAAGAAAACTGTGGACTGAAAGAGCTTAAGGTAATGATTTATGGCCCTGGGTTCAGTGAATGTTTCTTCATATATTAAATGCATCAGTCCTCTTCTTCGTCGACTGGAAGCCAAGACACTCTTTTTGCTGATTGTGTCTTTGCTTAAATGGGAAACTGAATGTTGAACGTTTGGAGTGCTTCTCGTCGGAGTATTCTTCTGCTTCAGTTCCTTCACTCCGTCTTCATGACTTCATTTCTTATTGGCTGCTTCTGAAAGAAAAGTGTTCAATGCTAGTTAGAAGTTGCCTCATCAAGACCATAATTAAGAGCTTATTATAAAGGATTAACTAGAGGCAATAATGTATTCAATTGCATAAACAACACCACCCGCAAAAAGAATTACTATCATTAAAAAAACATGTAAAAACTATTGGAAGTTGTTTAAAAGGTACCATTCCAAAACATGAAGTACACTTAGAATTTTTACATACTGCGTTTATAAATACTTCATCTCCAGCCAACCTTCATGCCTCACTATTGGTTTTAGCAGCATATCATGAGTGGCTCTGTCACTCTCATCAAACACCTCATTTGCAGAGCTATTTTTAAACAGACCCTCTTGTGGCTTGTGGACAAAGTGTTCAGTGCTTTGTCAGTGTCGGGGCTGTCTCTCTCTTTCACGGGCTTGTGTTAGATAGAGTCAGTGTATTTAGATGTAATTAAATTATGAAATAGTGTATGCCTCTACATTAATGATTCATTGAAAACATCATTATATATGTGTATCACTGATCAAGTGAAGAGGCACAACAGGGCAGGTTCGTGTTCTACTACAATCCCATATTCTCCTCTGACCATCTTATGATGTCAGCACTTCATCCTGTTGCAGTCTTATCAGGGCAAACACATGTTGGGTCCTTGGCACATGTGCTGATTGAGTGCAGATCATGAACACCATGCCACACGATGTGTTCCGACAGGAGACTGGTGGCACTTTATACTTTTTCAGCCAGTGCTCTAACAGTCCCTGGGTCTATGATTAGAGAGAACAGCCAGAGAACAAAGAGTGTTGAGAGGGATGGTCAACTATGAGGTGACTTCACTGCCATTTTTCAACTTGTCTTCAAACTAGCCAAAAGAGGGAGTTGCTGAAAACAGAGCTCTCTGACAACGCTGAACTGACAGAGGCATGAAAGTCATCAAGGCAAGAAAATATGTTTAAACAAAACAAGCGCAAGCTGATGGAACCCATGCCCAGTTTTGAATTTGACATTAACTCGAAAGGATTTGAGGAAAAGAGCAGACAGACTGCAGCCTGCTGCATAGGAGATGCTTATTTCCTAGGCAACCAGGCCAACAGCAACAACACAGCCAATCACATGAGAAACGATTTATGCTCAACATCACTCATTACCAAAAGATGTTGATTAGCGTTGCCCTCGCTGCCAGGCGGGGGAAGCAGATCTCAGCAGTTTGGTGGCTGCTGCTGGGCAGCCACTAATGAGGCAGTCAGACAGCCACTTCACCTTTTGTTTGTCCACTGATGGAAGTCTTGTTTGACTCAGCTGCGTCTCCATGGAAGTGGCACCTTAAGAGACCCCCCCCCCCACCTCAGTCCCCCTCTCCCACCAAGTTTCTCATCATATCCCGGTGTGAGGCAGTAGCTGCTGTGAAACACCAGCCCCTGGCACAGAGCCCAGATGGCATTTTTCTCCCTGCACAACTTTTATCTGACCATAAAACACAGCCCAACAAGGGAGGACTCTCAGAAAGCATCATTAAGTGTTAAGTGAACAGGCACCAATTTGAAATCCCTTTTTCACCATCAGCTATTCTCAAACCTGACTATAAAGAGGTGCTTGTTAATTGATATTCAGTTCAAGGAGGATTAACGACCAACATGAACAAAGATGTTAAATATGTGTTCAGAATGGCTATGTGAAGAATGCCCTCCGCTGCTCTCTATTCATGCAACGGCTGCCAACTGCCAGCAGAGAGAACTTGGAACGCTGTGTGCTGAGAGGCTTTTGCCTGAATCAGCCGCTGCAGCTGCAGAGGACCGAGCTCCCACCACAATTTTTTTTTTTTTTTTGCATATTTCTAAAGTACAAATTCTTTCACAAACACAAAATGCTGACTCGACTTAAAAGGGAATCAATTAACCTTGGAGGGGAAGAAAAGATTGTGTAACATTTACTGGCTGCTAAGTTGAAACTATGTGCTGCCATCTATCGGCTTCAAGTGTTTCACTGACTGTCACTGCACAGCTCACTGCAGTAGGGACACACAGTGGGGGGGTGGAGGGGTGTTGTAGATGATGCTCCTGTCTGGTCTTTTAACATGGAAAACAAAGCAGTTAGTTACAACTGTGAGGACATTTAACAACAACACTGAACATTTACAAAAGACAACATTATGACTAAAATATAAAGTCAAAGGCAAGAGTCAAACTAACACTGACTTCTGTCAAAGATATTCCACCTCTTCACTGTGAAAAGCTCTTTGGTTGCTGTGGTCGTATGTTCACGATCATTCTCCTGCTGAATGATGAAATGTTGTCAAATGAGTTTTGATGCATTTGGCTGAATCTGAGCACAGAGTGCTCCTGCAGCCATTCATGCCCAATGCCATAACCAGCACCATGTTTGACAGATGAGGTAGTGGCTTTGGGTCATGAGCTGTACCTTCCTCTTTGCATCAATTTCACAGAGGTTTATTTTTTGTTTCATTAGTCCAAAGAACTCTACTTCTTTTCTTTATGTGTGTTTTTTTTTAAACTGCTGTCTGGTCTTTCTGTCTTTGAGTCTTACGAGGGGATTTGGATCTTGTAATGAATCCTCTGAGGTTTTGGTCATGAAGTCTTCTCTTGATTGTTGACAAGGAAACATGTCCGCCTACATCCTGGAGAGAATTTTTTTTTTTTTAAACAGGTGGACGCAAACAGTTATGTTGTCAAGTAATCATATCAGACATGGTGCAGCCCGTGTCTATAAAGCTAGAACCACAGCATGTTAAAATCACAGCTATTGCAGCAGCTGTCAGTGTAGAGAACAAGCTAGTTAGGTTAGCATTAGCTGTAAGATAACGAAGCTGCAGCCGAGTTATCAAACATAATATAGTCTGTCTTAGCCACCGAATCTGTAGAACAATATGAGCCAAACAATAACCATAATTTTCCAATGCACAAGCATCAGGCTCAACCTAACATTAATGTTCACAGGTTCGAGTTGGATAATAAAACTAATGTTACCACAGCTGTTCTCATTTGCTGCAGAGTTTTTACACGTCTGTAGGCCGACTGCTACGAGCTTCACTAAGTGCACCCATTACTGTAAAGGAGTTCTCAACTAGAGCATCAAAGTGCTGCTCCACAAGCATCAGCTAGTCCTTCTGCCTTCAGTGTTTATTAAACAGGGTGTTAATGGCGTCCATAATAGTTGGCCTGCTCTCATGTACCAAGACAAACACTCTCACACCAGTCCCCACCGGTCCAGTGCTGGAGCTGGTTGGTGGGGACAGCAATGGACATGTGGCTTCTACAGTAATAGAAGACAGTCATCTACGTTGGATAAGAAAAAAAATTTCAAGTCACTTGGGAGAAGAACTGCTTTCCAGCTGTGCAGTGCACCAAAAGAGAACATCTCTGTACAGTACAACGCTCACTCTTACACAGCTCCATAGCTTCAGTAAAGTTCTTAGTATGTTGGTTTGATTAGACGGTAAGACGATTAAAAAAAATTAATCATCTCTAAGGGTGCCACGTAAAAATAACTTGATTGAACACCAGCATCCCCTTACTGTCGCAGCTATGAGAAATGTATGATTAAACACATTTATTATCTATTTATAGTTGATTTATTATGACTTGGCTACTTACATTGACATGTTGACATGGGTGCTATAAATCTTCAAGCCTCCATTTTCAATACTGAACCATGGTGGTTCCAACAGCCTGAAAAGTGAAAACAGCTTTCAATGTTTCGGTCCTCAGACCTTCATCAGGCAATTTCATTCATTTTGCCTGATGAGGGTTTTAATAAAATGAGTTCAAGTGATGGACAGTGTGAAGGACTCTTTAGTTTTTTTTTCCAGTCAGGAGTTTTTGGTCCTAGACACCAACAAAATTAACTTGAGCGTAAACAAGATGATGGTATACATGGATGAAAACAAGCATATTCATTCACAGCTTATCCTGAAATTGGTGTTTATGTGTAATGTGACAATATTCTACTGTTAAGCTCTCAGTAGGAAATAACTGCTGTGTCAAGGACTGAGAGGACAAATTCCTGCTGATTTGATGATGGACCAGCAGCTCCCAGTGACAAAATGTAATGGACTCCATGAGATAAAAACACATTATAAATCACAATATATAACACAATATAAATTGATCCAAACTGGAACTTTTGGGTTCTGTTACAGAGGTAAGAAAACATCCCTGAAAAACACATTGACATGCAATAACGCTAATAACTATAGTATAGTAGTAGTAGTATATAGTATATGGTGTGTTTCGCTCGATATGTTTAGATGAGGATGATAAAGATTTAGAGAGAGAGAGGTGAGAGAGACAGGGCTGTGACATGCAACAGGAGCCAGGAATCAAACCGTGTGAACTATATGGTGTGTGCCTTTACCATTAGGACACCAGACACTGAGGTCGGGATGTCATGATACCAGAAAATCCACATTTCGATTGATATAACGTGAAAAGGATCTTGTAAGTAGAAACTAAGCAATTTTTTTTTGTCATGGTGACAGCAGCTGCCGTCCAGGAGAGCTTATTTTCCCTTTAAAATGGAAAGTGAACTCCAAAAACATGCTTCATTTTTTTCAGACAGACAGATGAAAGAAATATCGAATGTGGGCGGAACAGAAGCAAGTGAAAGAGTGGACAACTAGTGGATCAGAGGTTAGTCTGTATGCTACGTTATAATATGGGGTGGTACCACTCTGTCTTTTGGTTTTTGTTTGTTGGTGCTGCTGTTCACAGGAGCTGCATTTGAGACCACTCTCCCACCAAGGAGTGAGAGCCGTGGGCATACCATGCTTATGCAGACCAAACAAATCTACTCGAAACTGCGCAATTTACTTTTCTGTAGGGCACCAGGTATGCTGTGGGATTTTGTGACAGCCATACATTATCATTGCAATTTTTTTTTTTGTTTACTATATCGGTACTTTGTGGGGGAAAACAAATTGCTTTCTTGTGTTGAGCAAACCACAACTAACAACCAGTGCAGATGACCCACAACCTAAAGCAAACAGAGTATCATGAAAAGCTACCTGTCTTACAGCTTCAGCTGGGTCGCGGATGTCGACATCCCTCAGAGTGTGTCATCTGTCAGGAGAAGGAGGCTAATGTTAACATGTTGCCAAGCAAACTGAAGAGGCACTTGGAAACCAAACATCCCATCCATGTTGAGAGACACTTCAAAAGAGAGCGGGATCTGAACAAGAGGCAGCAAGACCGTTTGTTGGATTGTGTCAAAGTGTCTCATGAGGCAAATGAAGGCAAGTTATATGGCAACTGAGCTTAATGCAAAGTAGAAGAAATCTCCCACAACAGCACAAACATTCATCCTCCCCGCTTTCAAAAAATTGCAGGTGTCATAGTAGGTCCAAATGTGCCATCAAAGAAGAAGAACAACAACTGACAACAAGAAACTGCAGGTGAGCTGTAAATTTTCTCTACAAACAGAGAAATCCACAGACTTAAGTGGGGCTTCCCAACTTCTTACGAATGTCAAATCTGTTGTCGATGACTCTATCAAAGAGTAACTTATCTTCTGCAAAAAAAAAGTCAGGTTTGAGACAGAAAACATAATTCTGAGAGAGAGAGAGAGAGAGAGAGAGAGAGAGAGAGAGAGGAATGCACAGAGCTCCATGTGGACTGCACAATGAAACTTGAATTTAGTGAGCTTCTACTGGATCAGTTTGGGTTGGCTTCTGCACCCAACCACTCTATCCCGCCACTCTATTGAGCAATTTCTTCTTCTCCCTCTCTACCTAGCTGTGTAAGTTGGAATTCTCATGCTCAGTTTTCCATAAAGAGCAACAGTGGGTCACGCATCTATGCTGAACAGGGCTTGATCTCTTTAGTTCCACCAAGGATTAAAAAAATTTCATGAACACTGACAGGCACATTTGTTGTATTCACTGTGCATCTCTCTCTCTTCTTAGCTCGGTCTGTAAAGAGTGATTACATCTTGCTCGGGTCAGATCTACGCCTCCTCAAGTTGTTTCCCAACCGCAGAAGAAGACCGAAGAAGAACTGTGTTTTAGGGCGGCACCCGAGAATTTATTTCACCCGGCGTGACAACTGGAATCATAGCACATCTCTCAGCAGGCGACAGTAATGAAGCCAGTGGTGGAGCCTGGACCAGCCTGTTTTTGAGCTGCTGCATCATTTGATTCATGCAGGCTGGAAAAAAAAAATGTCCTTTGCATCCACAGTTTACCTTTACTGCACCTCTGTTTTCACTTTCTGCATAATAAAGAAATGTATATAGAGCTGATTTACAGTAATTAACTGATCTGTTTTGAGTTGTCCTGCTTTATGACACACTGTTAATCTGGAAAAACCTTTACATTGTTTTTTTCTTGGCTTTTAAAGGCAATCTCTGTCTGTAACTCTACAATACTGCAAAGTAATGTGGCAATGATTAGGGCTGGGGAAGGAGGTTCTACTGAAAAAGAAGAGCTCAGAGCGACTTATTAAAAAATAGAAGAAATCAACCACCCATGTGTTTGTATTAATCCCATATGTGTCACACGGCTTAAAATTTTAGTGATGTCTGCGACAATGCATCCCGCAAAGAACCTACGTCAGTGGATTGTCAAATCCAAGATGATGATATTTGTGACACATGCTGCGTTTCAATTTGCGTATACGTTCATACTCACACTTGCTTTTTTGACCGCAAAAATGTGTTCACGCTGACAAGTATGGCAACATAAAGTGCACTCCAAGTGACAGTCAAAACACTTTTCCCCCTCAATGGTCTCCATCTTGAATATAGCAAAAGGGGAGGGACCCGAAACGTATTTTCAAACAGCAGCTGAAGAAGAAGGACACATTGTTGGTGCCGATAGCAGGTTAATTTCCGTGTTGCATGACACAGGGGGAACACACAGGAAAGGAAAACCTTCATTTTGAAGTCAAGTGAGTCATTTCAGGTGAGTGCACAACGTTAGTGTTTGATTAGGGACCACACTATACCCTGCTGAAATTACACCAGTGAGTATAGTGTGTACAGTGTTGTAAGTGTACCGACTGACGTATATGATTTGAGACAAAACAGTCTATGGCTGACTGAAATGAAGCTGCACATTTCACTCACTCACTACCTTCATGAAATACATTATCTAAAAGAGGTTGAAAATACAAATTCACCTGTTGGTAGACAATCACCTTGGCGACCACTGTTGTGATTAAAATCGGTGTCAGGCAGATGTACCGTGACACAAACAATTTTACAGCCTAAAATCAAAGATGGCGCCAGATATCTTCCTCTCTCCACACAGCCATGCTAATCAGCAGCAGTGCTGCGACTAGCGGCCGGAGGCTGTACAGCAGCTACAACTGATTAAAGCCACCCATACAACAACTGCAGGTCATGACTTGGGTCTGTGGATGCAGTTGGAAAACCAGTTCAAACCACTAATTAAGCCTGTCCATCAGTATAATGGAGTGCATAGACTGCCACTGTTTCTACTCTATAATCATCACAGAACTTGGCTTCATGCCCCACTTCAAGTCAATGGAAATAATGAGCAAAATTAGAGGATACTGCTGCCAGTAATGATAGTGAATATGCCATAAACATTTGCAACCCAACAAGGTCTGCGTAGATAGGGCTATCAAAAGGCCAAAACACACACACACACACACACACACACACACACACACACACACACACACACACACACAATAATTCCTGCCCTGGTATTTTCAAAACCAGGGTAGAATAAGGACAACACACAGACTCACATACAGTAGATCTCAATGTCTTATTACCTCATAAGCAGAGAGGTCGATTATTGATCATCAGATAGGTCTGAGCAGCCAACACAGTGAGACAGTGTATCAGGTGTCACAGAGTCTACATGCTCAGACAGTGATGTGTCTGTATGGAGAGGACTCACAGTCTCCGTCAACAAGGCTGAGCGAATAAAAGAACTATGTCCGGCGTTTGAAAACCACCTCATGTCAGAGGAAGCCCTCCAAGCCCTAAATGATAATAGTATTAATAGAGAGACTTGGATTAAAAAAAAAAACAACACTGACATTTTTTGTTACAGCATTCTCCACACTGAGTGGACAAAACAAACACACCAACCACCTGCTGTCTAAAGTAATAAAAAGATGAGCTGGAGCGAAGGCTTCCTTATTTGCTTTTGTTTGTTGAATGTGACTCAGTCTGATTGGCTGAAAGGATACAAGCTGAGGAAGACCTTGAGTCAGACTGTGGGAGCTGTTCACAGGGTCAATGAAGAGGTATGTAAATGTGCATTAGGTCTACTCTCCAAATAATAACATAACTGTTGCAGGAAAATGTACTTCAGTTGTCATTGTTTTCTTTATACCAAAGGAAATCAAAAAGATGAGTCAGCAGAGCAAATATTAGTGAGATATTTGCTGCTTTTTAGTTTTGCATTTCTCACTGTTGCTGAATGTGGGTGTAGACGTTGTACTTTGGGATAGCAAGATGTATCTGCTGCCTTTCTATTAGTAGGGATCAGTTTTTGTGACTGGTACACTGAGCT
Organism: Seriola lalandi dorsalis; assembly: GCF_002814215.2. Taxonomy (NCBI): domain Eukaryota; kingdom Metazoa; phylum Chordata; class Actinopteri; order Carangiformes; family Carangidae; genus Seriola; species Seriola lalandi. Next base: position 1,295,418 of record NW_019525130.1, on the reverse strand, counting down.
TTAGGCTGTTAAGATGCAGCAGTGGGAAGTAACTAAGTACATTTACTCAAGTACTGTACTTAAGTACAATGCTGAGGTACTATGTGCTACTATTTACTTATTCTCCACTAACTACATTTCAGAGAGAGATACTGTATTTGTTTCTCCAGCTATAGTTCTAAGTTACTTTTAAGAGAAATATGAGAGCTCATAAAACACAAAACATTGTTGATTAAACCAGTGGTTTCCAATGTTTTTGGCTTGTGATAGTGTAGAGTTGAGGCCCTTGTTACGTTTCTGATGTCTGTGAGTTGTTAACAGCTTCACCAAATCGTGATTTCTCCTTTAAGTTCTCACATGGTTTCATTTAAATAACTGAATAATTGAATAATCAATGCCTGAAGAGGTAAAATTATCCAATGTTTCAGAGCAAAAACAATCAAAGTCCTGAAACATGAAAACAGATATGTGTATCAGAACTCCAGTTAATCATTTTAATACCCATCAGATTTATCCTGTAGCCCTTTGGGGGGGCCCCAACCATAACTCAGCTAAACTACCGATGTGTCTATAAAGTATTTAAAACTAGCTCCACCTTGACTAGATGCAACAGTATCTATGCTACTTACACGTGTATCAATATTAACAACCTCGTAATGTCATATAGAATCAGTCACTGGGACCAAACCTCTAAATGAATTGGGTACTCAAGTACATTTTGCTGCATGACAGATTTTTCTCACTGGAGTTTTACTTGTAATGGAGTCATTTTACCTACTGTACTGATCTGAATACTTCTACCACTGTTAAGATGTGAATATGTTTACATAAAAAAAGCTTGAGCTCATATACAGGAAAAAATCAAATATGCCAATATGTGCCAGGGTTGACAGCGTAAGTATTTCCACTAACAGGTATTTAAAGCTGAACAGTTTGTGTGCGGCCTGTGAATACTGTGATCGACAGGCCTGTGGATGAAAATGTGTCTCACTGATAAATTAGATTTACTGCCTCACGGTTGTTCGTCTCTGCCAACCAGTTAAGTTGCAAAAAATATGGTCAGAATCTCCCCTTCTGTTCCTCACCTACAGTACTGAATAATGGTCAAAAGAGCTTTCGCAGAACATTATGATGTCACAGTGAAGTTGACCTTTGACCGTCTGGATATAAAATGTCAGCACATCACAAACTGTCATAATCGGTGTCAAGTTGCAGTTTACATCCATGTCTGTCTAGACTCATAATATATGTAGTAAAGGAATTTAACAGTGTATTTTGTCATAATTAGCGCATGAATTCTAGAGTTATGAAAATGTAAAAATGTGTGTTGTGAAGTCACAGTGACCTTCGACCAGGTAAATCGAATATCTTAATCAAGTCCAAGTGTTCCTGAGATATTGTGTTCATGGGAATGAGATGGACAGACAACCTGATGCCTCCAGCTGTCACTGTCACAAAGGCATAAAAAGACAAAATTCATCAGTTAAAGCTCAGAGTACAATTCAAAACACAGCACTGTATTTTATTATATATCCAATATTCAATATTCAATATTGAAAGATTATTTCATCTTATGGTCTGCACAATGCGGGTGGCCAGTGTTTTGGAGATATTTGTGAAAGTGTTTCCTGTCTTCTTCCGTTGGTTGTTTGTAGTGATCCTCGTTCCCGGAAATTAGTGTTACTGCAGGAAATTAGCTCAAAATGTATTATTAAAAAAAAAAAGAAAAAAAAAAAAGCAATTTCAAAGCAGCTAGAACTGAGTCTTGTTTAATAGTTTTATTTTCTTGGCCATAAGCTGTACACGTTGGAGTTTGTATTAATGAAAGGCTGATTTTAATTAACTGCATAATACCATCTGAATGATCACAGCTGGATCACATAGAGGTTTGAGACCAATGGTACATGATGTCAGTCCGACTTTAAGTGAGGACACTGAAGCTCTACTTACATTGCAAACTGCCAGCTCCTCTGTCTGCCCCCTAATGTCTCAAATGAAAGACATTTCACTATGAACAGTGAGGTGTAATGTTAATAATAATGTCGGTGTCAGTTATTATTGAGCAAGTGAAGTAAAAATCAAAATCAGGCAAAGCATTGGTTAATTTGGCCTAAAAGGGCCATAAATAAAATTTTATTCTCTCGATTTATTAACAAGCCACAGGAAGTCCGTGGCTGTCTACCACAGCACTTAAAACATCTCATTCTGGCGCAGTCCACAAAGACATGTGACCCATTTGAGATACGCTGAGCCACTGATAAATCTGAAGGCTCTCTTCCTTACTTCCTTAGAAAAATAAAACAAAACATGGTAATACTGTACCAAACTGGAGGCAGAGCAGCAGGGTGATCCTTTTCACGCAGAGAAGGGTGCTTTAGAAAGGGCTATGAGCGTGGTTGGAGAAGCTTGAATCAAACAGCAACAACAACAATAATAAACTATGAAAAACCCTCAAACTCTGTTTTTTGCAAAGCTGAAGCAGAATGTGCTTGGCTTTCAACCACTGCAGGATTGCCACTGTTTTTTCCATCATCTTCTCCTCTCACATTTCTTTATTCCCTCCCAACAGTCCGTCCTCTCTTCCTCCTTTCCTCCGTTGTGTTTTGCTTAAAATAAAAGTGAAATAATATTTATAATGATAAAACCTATAGCAGCAAAAGAGTAACAGAGGAATAACAGCTAGAAGCGAGTGACCCCTGGATTTATAAGGAAGGCATGGGTTAAGAGAGGTCCATGGATTTTTTGCCCAGGGTTGGGCCTCTGAAAAGGGAGCGGTGTCTGGCCGTCCCTCGGAGCTCATCTCCCGTCGGTGGGCACCCTGCCTAGGGCGGCCATGATGCGGCTGAATCGTTCACACAGCTCCAGCGTGGAGTAGGAGGGCAGCTTGGGAGGGTCGTGGAAGCTTTTGATCTCCGTCGAGCAGTCCAGTAACTTGGGGAGGAAGTCGGTCAGCTTTTCCTGCAGGTTGGCTGCGAGCAGGAGGTCAGACAGACAGAAAGATAGTAGATAATTAACTGTATGGACCATGCAAAACAATACAGGGAAAGTCAGATTGCTAATCACAGAAAGCACAGGGTAAATATTTTCAAAGTGATATCACAAGTAGTCTGAAAGCATGTTCCACCACAGAAACAGATTGTAAAACTACTGAAATGGGCTCTGGGTGATAATACTCTGCTTTTCCTGAATAAAGGCCAGGAACTCAAAGAACATGCTCTCTGTGGACTGATATTGGAGCATACTGATAAAAGCTGGATCCTCTTCAGTCCTTTTTCCTACCAAGAAATTTATCTGAACATTTCTTAGAGCAGTTAGGCAGATGACAGACTTTGCTGTTGATTAATCTGCAGATTATTTCTCTGATTAACAAATGAATTGTTTTGTTTATAAAATATCAGTGAATGCCCTTCTCAATTTCCCAGGGCTCAATGGGACGTCTTCAGAACGTCTTCTTTTGTTTTGACGAAACAATGAAGAAGCTATTATTGATGTGAAGCTCTGCAATCATCGAATTTTTAAAACTTAAATAAAACAACAGCTAACCTGAAATTTGTGTAAGTGAAAACGCTGCACAACCTGGAAGTGAACTGAGCAGTGGCCTGATTATCATGATCTTTGGCAGGGGTACCGAGGAATGTACTAGTAACCTAAGACTTCAACTCTCCAGAAATATCTAACAGGCCAAGTCTGTTCCTGCTCCCTCAGGGACTCACATTCCATCTCTTGGCCCAGGTAAGAGCACCAGCGGTTCCTCATGTCCTCCACTGCCAGAAGGTCTCTCTCAGTGTCGTGGACCAGCAGCAGAGGGATGCAGGGCACCACCAGCTCATTCATGATGCCTAGGCCCGTGGTCACCTCTGGTTCTTCTCCTGACTCAAACATGGCGGCCGCTTGCTCGTTTAATTTCTATGGGAGGGAAGATACTGGTGAGTCTTTGATACATTAAAACATTAAACTTTAAACAGTAATATTAATGTACTTAGTAATTTTATTTGTCTGACTTTAATTTAAGGGATAATCATGGTCAAGTTTCACAAATACATTTCCCATAATTTTAAGGGCTTTGGGGATGTAAACAGGAAGTATAACGTTGCCATGGAGTCAGTCAGTCAGCTGTGGGCTCCAACATGAGGCTTGTTTTTTACCCTATAATTGTTTACATTTGATAAAGTGGCACCATTAGGCATATGTTGAATCAGCTATTAGCAGTTCTGAGAAGGAGTGTGAAGTTTAAAGAAAAATGTCCCAATTGGCCTCTGAGGGTTTTAAAGCACCTTAGTTGGCTCCATGAGCCGCATGTCATAGCAACTGCTGCTGTACCAACTGCTGACTGCGTTGATTAGTGGGCTAAATTAGTGGGTCGAACAAGAATAACTAACTTCCTGTTGTGTTCAGAACAATGTGCACCTGTCCCTTTCACCTCATGCAGTATCTTTGCCCCCCCCCCACCACCACCAATCTAGGGAGGCGTGACTCACAGTTTGATAGTCAGTTTGAAGTCATGTTGCCCTCACAGCTTTTAGACAGAAGAAAAATGTTTTAAATAGCTTTGGCCAAGAACACGCTTTGCTGACCTTTGTGTATTTGTGTTATCTTACATAATTGTTTTTACTCCAAACAATATTCTTTGTTGTTAAATGTTGCTATGTCATTTATTTCACTGTTCTTGTTTTGTTCTTTCTAGTCAAGTTTTCCATTTGTCCTGATAGATAAATAAGTGACAGCTTGAGTAGTAACAGTAATCTTATCGGCATCATTAATATGACACAGTATCCTACAGCCACTGGAACTTAAGTGGGTCCTGACGTCCTCGCATGCATGTGGATACGAGCTTTTCTTCCTGTTCTTGGCCAGAACCACCTTGCTGTCACAGACAAACTCCATGACCTCCTCTCTCTGAGGAAACGACCCGTTTTTTTCAAGCCAGTTTGGAAATGGGAACTGCAAGGCTGGATTTGCAAAACATCCAAGTACATTAACTGTGTCAATGTTAGCAGTGTTTTCAATTAAAACAAGAGCTGAAGGTAAACAGCTGAGCGGACGGAGCCAGAGGTTCTGGCCAGAGATCTAAGATGACCGATCGGGCTGTGCAGAGCTGAGGTTTGAGGTTAGCTGAGGACATGCTTGTGTCTCATGGTAATGTGTTTACACTCGCGGGCCCTCCTGCTTCCTATTCCCACTCCAGTGATTACATTATGAGCACAATGCTGGTGTAAGGTTACTGAGTGCAGCAGCGAGAGGGCTGCTGAAGATCAGTGCGAGGCTGATCAGACCAAAATACCCTCAGCCCTAACCAATAATACCAGAGCACAGCCTGCAGTTTGGTGGGAGTGAAATGAAAAGGGGCTCACATCACAACGCTGAAAGGATTTTCATCTGTCAGTATCAGATGAAAAATCTTCAGTGGAATCTTTTGTGGGCTGCAAGCAAGCCAAAGCAATATCTCAGCAAAAGCAATTTGATTATAGTACCACAGCTCAGTATTGAGGGGGAAGTGTCTGGTGATGTTAGTTTTGCTGAGTCACTTCAGCAGAGGAAGTTTGATACAGAGGAAGGGAGTGACAAAGAAGAGACAGGGATCACAGGGAAGGATTGCTGGACACAAAGGCTTCCGTTCCAAAACAGACCCTCTTTGTAAATCACTTTGTATTATTGAGATATGACATATAGGAAGAAACATATCCACACGTTTCAGAAGATATTTGACAAGTTGTTTGAAACAAATCACTGTGTTGTGCATGAATGAACTCACTAGCAAACATTCTCGACGGTAATGACCAAGAAGCTCCTCGTCATGTCCTCTATACAGCCCTTTGGACAGAAGCTCCTTGTTGTACTGATACGAGTAAATCAGATACATCAGAGCCTCCACGTAACTGGAAAGGAAGCGATGTTCATGAACAGATGTTACATTCAGATAAAATAGCCTGCAAGGAATGTCAAAGTTGCACTGAGAACTTACAGAGTAAACCATTATACAGAAGAAATAAACTTGATGAACCCACTGTACAACTACAAAGCTTGGAGTTGTACAGACAGTTAACTGCTGCCCTCTATAGGCAGCAATTCACCATTTACTAGCTGCTGCAGATGACCAGTGAACTGAAAATAAATGTAATGTAAGGATATATTTCACCATACCTTGTCTTCTGAAAGAGTTCCAAGCCAGTCATCATGAAGACGGTCGTCTCACGGAAGTTCCTGTAGTCCTGATGCCACATCTGATCAAAACAAACAGAAGTTACCACAGGCAAGCTATCTATGCTCAAGCTCAATTATGTCACAGCAAAAGCTTTAAAGACAATGTGTAATACTACCTTGAAGGCAGTCTACTATTTTAGATAAATAAAGCCCAGAAGAGACCACAGCTGACCTCATATTCATCCATGTTGACCTCCTCTGGCTTAATTAGGTCCAGTTTGGCACGTGCCACATTCATAATGCTCTTACATCTGTGGGGGGAGGTGGGGAGACAGGAAGAAGAACCGCCATTAGCGATAAGATGGTGAGTCATTGTGAGGTACTCCAGGAGATGAAACGGTCCACCCTGCCCCTAGGCCTTAACATGGCCTAATGAATCACTCTTTAGTGCTGAGAGGAGAAGTGAAACACTCCTCCGGAGGCTCCTATTGAGGCCACATGCACACATAAATCTAATTATCTTGCTGAAAATAGAGGAGAAGGGAGAAATCAATTTTTCACTCATGAATATGGATTGAGGCCAACAAGCGTAGTTGAAAAGTTTTAAGAGGTAGTAAGGAGCATTACACACACTTATGACACGAGCATCACAATCTCACCAGCGAGGGAATCTTATTTGCCAGCAGTACTAAAAAGATCATTACTGGACATGTGTCTCTTATCGTCTGTGTTTCAGAAAGCATTGTTCAGATGAGACACAGTCAGTCTGTGCTGACTGTGAATCAGGAGGGCTGCTAGAGATGCTGTAATGTTAGAGTCAAGGTCTCTGCTACCCTCTGCTGGTCATTTTGAGAAGTTGATTTTATGTAAATTATCTAAGTTGATTTTAGTAGGTGGCTAAGTTTAAGACGATTGGACGAAAGGCACAGAACACAGAATAGTATATGAGATTTTTTTAAAAACGCAAGGTTGTGGCAGAGCCTAACGTCTTAACTACCTCTCATCAAAAGCCAGGTTCCTGTCGGCAAACTGTGTGAGCAGAGTCCTCTCCAGGATCTTCTTGGGTGCCTGGTTTTGGATGAAATAGACGATGATGTGCTGAAGTCGGTAATCATTCTCAAGTGATGTGTCCTCTTGGGCAAATCTCAGAAGACGGGCATACTCCAGCTTTATGGCCTGGGCAGAGAGACAAAGTCATAACAAGTCGTGGTTAAAACTCTTGACTGAGGCTGTGGTGGTATGGATATGGATGCTTCTTATTCAGCTACTCTTGAGTCAAGATCTTAAGGGTAACCTGCAGTGAATTTCCCTTTTAGACATTGACACCGTCCTTGATTAGTAAACTTTTGGGCAGAGCTTTGAGCTACTTTATCACGGTACAATGCACTTGCCATTTTAGACTCATACTACTGCAAAACATCTGTACTGATTCAAGCTAGATAAATAGATGGCAGGACTAAAAAATGTCTAAAGGATTCTGTGATTGTTGGAATAAACTACTGGCAACAATAAAATGTTGAAAAACAAGCAATCTTTCCACTACTTGCTGTAAAAAAAAAAAAAAGTCATGGTTTAATGGGTATTCTTTTGATCCACTACAAATTGTCCTTACTGAGAAGTGGCACATAGAGCTGTCTTGTTTTCAAATTTTTTTCTTTTGGTATTACTTGATGTCTTTGAGATTTAAGAGGCAACTGCTTGTTTTTTCGCACAGTTGAGCATCTGTGCAGCAGCTCAGGAATAAACAGACAACTTTCCACTCGTAACTTTTGACTCAAGATCTGAAAAAAACAGCATGATTAGAAAGGTTCGAGTGACTCTTGAGTAACTAGCTCTAAGTGTTTTGTGTTTGTCTCCTGCACTGGAAGAAAGTACAAAAGAGAAAACCAGGAAATGGAATGACATAAGAAGGGAGGTGGACGGAGATGGAATGAGGAAAAGAAGAGATAGTGTGTACCTTAAAAAAGGCTGCCTCAGGCCCATTCTTTTCATATACGATGCTGGATTTGCCAATGGCCATTATTATACCCTGCATGTTGGGGGTCATCATCGCCTGCCCAGGAAGCAGGAACCATGTTAAACAAAACAACAGGTCCTTGGGACGAACCAAGCAAGGTCAACCTCTACGTTACGTGCTCTGAGGCACTATAATAAAGCATACCACAGTCAGGGCATGCCAGACATCACTCAGCAACCCATGCATTGGTTAGAGTGGCACAGTTGTGAGAGACAAAGCCAGTCGGTTCAATGGCATGATGCACAATCCTCACAAGGATAATGTGGGAAAACCAAGGTAGCCATATGACAGCTGTGTGTGACGGAGAGCCAAAAGTGCAGGGCAGTGAGGGAACAGGCTAGAATACTCACTAACAACAACAACTGTCCACGCAGAACATACAGAGCTACAACTACTGCTGATATTAAGCCAATTCAAAAGAAAATTCAACTACGATTCCATAGCAACAGCATGAAATCTGTGTATACGATAATAAAGATCCACGACAGGTGCATTTGATTTTGTACACAGGTCTTTTTTGTACACAGTTTGGACATACAAAGAACATACAACGGCTTTTTTATTTCATATCATGACACTATGGTCTCGGCTTTTACAGTTAACAGTGACTCATGTAGGATTTCGGCTAAATGTCAACCTGTCTTTGTGCCAAGATGCAGGCTGGCTCAAGAAGAGACTTTTCACACAAGGGTAATATAGAAAGGCCAACAGAGATCGGTCTTATTGCACAGCATTTTCAGCCTCAAGCCAATCCACAAATCAGTCAGTATAAAGTGTCAGATTTCCTCAGGTGTGAAAAATCTTATGTAGAGCCACGTGAATGGGTAATGATGCTCTCACTCCATGTATCAAATAAGCACAGACTCGTCAGCACAAAAAGGGAACGAAGATTTATGTGGGAGAGAGCTACCTCATCATCATACCCCCCCTCTTCTGACTCAATGACAAAGGTCCCCACATTAGGAATGGCCACCTCTACTGTGCGCTGGCCAGAGGACTCATCCTCCATGACCAGGTCAGGAGGAGGGGTGGAGGGGGTGCTCACCCGGACCTCAGGCTGGGGGGAGGTGGGAGGGGGAATAGACTGTAAAGAGAATGGGACAGATGAAACAGGAAGGGGAGACAACTGATGGAAAGGCAAGAAACATTAAAGATCGAGGGAAAATGTATAATATTAGCAAAATAGTACTCATCAAATAAACTGATTTAACACCTGAACACTACAAGATTTGATGTGGTTTTCCTATAAGACTTGATTTTCGACAAATCAAAATTAATCCTTGCTCAGACTCATTGGGAACAATTCTGAAAATGATGAATCAGCATGAAATATGGATTAAAGGATAGATTCACATTTATTCAGGTTTGTCTAAAAACAACACTCAAATCAGTGTTTCCCACACAGACTTTAATTGGGCGGGCCGTCCAGGTATGTTAACGGCGGCCAAAGTATATTTGGCGACCCATTTTAGCATTTTTATCTTCATTTTATAGTCCATCTGAGAGAACAACACCATCTGCAACTGAATAACTAGCGGACAATCTTCCCTCCTGTACCTGTTCATTCACCCGCCACCGTCTAATTAATAAAAGATCTCTAACTTAAATGTTTTCCACTGTTGCTTCATTCAAGAGATCTCTCTCTCTCACACAAACACATTGACAACGCACCCGCTGACATAATCGGACTTGCCATTGGGAGCATCAGTGGGCCAGACCTTTAGCAAATAGTAACTTATTAACACATCTGAGTTACGAACGGACCACTATCATTCATTTGGTGTCACGTTACTGAACAGCTGGTGAATATAAGTCCAACATTCTCTTCCTTTTAGCTCTGGTTTAGCCTCCACCAACTCCACAGAAAAATATCTGACTCTTTAGTTGCTAAATTCTCCCCTATGTTCACCAGCTAGTCACTGAATGCGTCTGTCTGATGTTTGGTCATGGGCTTTTAGACCTGTTTCGATGCTGCTATGATGCTATATTAGCAGAGAGAATGAAACAAAACAGTCAAGTTGCTGGTCAGAAAATCAAAACAATGGGCTGAAAGACCCTATTAAGCTCAATAGCACTGAGAGGAACAGCAGAGTTGAGTGAGCATTCTCTGTAATCACTATGATCACGTCACTATAAATGACACCTTTCACATACAAATAGTCACAAAAAAATATGGATTATAGCAGCTTTTAAGCGCTCTTGTATTGACACTTAAATATTACATTTCAACAGCAAATAGTTGACACCTCATTCAACAAATAAAATTGGATCCTGAGCAAATAATTACTCCTACAGGTGTTCTCTCAGTTCATTTACTCAGGGGGGGAAAGATGACAGTGGATGAAATAAAATGAGGTGAAATAAAAACGCAGGTGAATACACTTCAGTTTTTAAGATTAATATAAACAAACTGATGTGTAAAAAAAAAAAGACTGATACACATGACGGGTGACAATGACATGGCGTGAGTGTGGCTGTGTCACTGTGTCTTTGTGTATTTTACATACAGCATTTAGCAATGCTTCAGGGCTTCTCTCCTCTTGCTCAGCAGCAGCCCTTGAGATGGCTCTCTCTGTGTCCTCCTGCAGGTGCTTGGAGTCATTTGTGGGTGATGGCTGCTCCATGTATTCTGGGTCCTGCTGGGGTACTACAAGAGGGCGACAGCACCATCAGAGAAATGCAGAAATTCACGGTTCTTTACGTTTCAACCGTTATCTTTTCACAAAAGCATTTTCTGTGTTTGTCATCCACACAAAAGCCAAAACAACAGTGCAAAGTGTAAATTTATCCACATTGTTATGAGTGTGATTGCAGAAATCATCCATTGCATTTACCAATATTCAGGATTTCATGTAGAAAGCTTGTATTTTGAACAAGTGCCTTGATTTAATGTAGTTTATGTAATAACAGTGTGTCCACAATGAAGTATAAATTGAGTTGAAGTGCAACCCAATAACAGACCTGTCACTGCTTAATTTAGCTAATTATCATACTGTGTATCCACCATAATTTAACAGAAATACATTTGAGTGCTATTGGCTGAGTGGTGAGTCAAAATCTTCACTGAGACATACTGTACATATTGTATACAATGCCAATATTTCAAGGTCATTTCCTCGTCTTTTTATAACTCTCTAGGGAACAAGAGTTTTTTGTATTTATCTTACAACCAATTATTGATTCTCCATCAAGTATTCTATTCTGCATTCAAAGGGTCATGATACTGACCTGCATTGTCTGGAGGGCTGGATTCGATACTCATGGGCTGAGGAGAAGAGGAAGAAGTGGAGGCGCTGGATGCTGCCGAGGCAGCGGCAGCTGCTGTGGCCAATGCCAGCTTCTCCTGCTGGGCCTTGCGGGCCTGCAGGGTGTCCCACTCCTCAATCTCCTTGTCAAATAGCTCATTGTCCTCCTTCACATACTGCTTCAGGTCTGGAGGCAGTTTGTCCATGCCGCTGAGTATCTGTCCCGTTTCCTTATCAAACTCCTCTGCAAAGACAACAGAGAGGACAATGAATATATTTGCTCTGCAAAACATGAAAGCTCATTTCTTTCAAAAGAAATTACAATTTCTTCTTAGTGATGAAGTACTTACAACAACAGAATTTGTAACATTTGGGATAAATTGTGTCACAAATAGTATGAATTTTTGAGTTATGGCCAAAAATGTATTTTATGAGGTCACACTGATCTTGATCTTTGACATCTAAGCACCAAATTCTAATCAGTTCATCCTCGAGTCCAAGTGGGCAATTGTGTCAGATGTAATGAAATTCCCTACAGGCATTCCTGATATATCACGTTCACAAGAACAGCACAAACATGAGGTCACAGTGACTTTGAATAATGGACAAATTAACAAACATATACAAAATGACAACACTAACAGAAATCCTAGAATGGTGCATCATAAGTACATATGTGAGTGATGTATTGTTTTCTCAGTAAGTCCATGTGTACCTTCTATGAGAAAGGGCTTCTTGTCATTGATATACATGAGACAGTAGGCACTGGCGTTGCGGTAGCCTCCGAATGAGTCTCTGACCAGCTCCTCCCAGGACGACTTAGTGACCGAGATATCATTATACTTCATCCAGCAACGCTGATGTGGGTCATAGATGTAAGCCCAGTAGTGCCCTGCATTGGCCTGGCCTTCGTGGACCAGCACTGCATGAAGCCGGTATGGCACCTGGAATAACATAAAAAACATTTAAAATGCTGATTCACAAATGGAGTACTTGATTGTGCCTTTTTGTATTGCAAATAAAAGTGGTGCTTACCTGCATCATAGATTTGTCAGAGTACATTAGCTCAATGGTTCTATGGATTCTGGTTATACTGCCCTGCAGATCTGATGGGAAAAACATCATATACAATCTATTAGTAAGTGCCCATCTAATGTTTACTTTGGCAATATAATATAGAAAGTGAAGGACAAGTAAATCATGCTGACGGAACCACAACACCTACCACGGGTGTCATTTTCCACCTCACTCCTCCAACGGTGCAAGCAGCCCTCGAGCACCCTCAGCTCTTCTTCAGTGATGTGTCGTGGGGCAGGGTGCATGGGGAGGTCAGGGGGAAGCCGGGACTGGGTAAAGGGTTTATGAATGGGTACTCTCTGTTGTTGGGCTGCAGTGGGAGCTGCAGCGGGAACCGAGGCAGGGCCTGAGCTCTCTAGGGGAGGCAAGGAGTCCTGCTCGGCTGTGCTGCAGGGTAAGACACAAAGTATAGAGAATAAAAACAAAATACATAAAGAAATACAGGTCTAGAGTTACAACAACAAAGTACCAATAAAATGAATGAATGGCCTGTAGTGTGAATAATGTACAGATAATCTGACTTTCTCCTCAAACAAAAATGTTGACTTGTTCATCTTCCATTTTATGACAGGCCACTTTGTTTTGCTGCATCTAACTTCATGTCAAACCATTCCCTCTTAATTTCTGTTACTGTACAGTGATGGCAGTATTATTTTTTTCAGGTTTAGGTTTTTCAGGTTATATGACTTATCTCTACTGCACTTGAAGATCTGTGTTATGAAGTTCTTCTTTTCACTCTTGGGGGACATTTTCTAAATGAAACTTGTCTACTTATATTAGTGGTCACATCTCTAGATCACGTACGTATTAATGAACATGTGGCATTCATCAACTTAAAACAGCAATTTATGACAAGTTTGTGGATTTAAGAGGGTTTGGGACTTATAAAGTTCTTGGAATATTGGTACAAGCAAGTGAGGTTCAGGATAATAATATGAAAATAATCTTTTTACCTGTTCCTCTGTCCCTGCTCCTGAAATTAAGAGAAGAAATGATGAAGAAATCAAACAACAGGCTTTCTTATGAAACTTGCCTTGGTGGGGGCAGCTGTTGTCCTGTGGTGCCACCGGGGGGTGCTGATGAGTCAATGTCTTCCACTGGGGAGGTACACACTGGCTTACTGGAGGCAAATTCCATGGCATACTGGAGGACATCTGCCAGAGGAAACCTCTTGGGGCCTGAGCCATAACTCAGATACCTGAGAGGGAGCAGAGATGGAGGCAAGCCGAGGGGGAGAGAAATAAGAGAGAAGGGCATAATGTGAGACAAATAGAGAGCACAATTAGAAGGCTGTTGTTGACTGTAGCTAAATAAAAAGGTATTACCTCTCCAGGCGCTGCTGGAGCAGTGTCAGATGCTCTTTCAGCCTCCTGATCTCCTCCCTCTTGATCCTTGTTATTTCTCTGTTCCTGTCCATATACCTAACGACACAAAGATTACAGCAGAGGCTTCAGTCTTAAAAGTCTCGGGATTAACTGTCATTTCCAGGAGGGACAAATAGATTCTATAATAAAAACCAGTTGTTAATATTTCTATCACCTGTCCATGTAGAGCATAGAGGGGAACTCAAGCTTGTTGTGGATCTTCTCAGGACGTCCTAGTGCTTGGTTGAATTCAAATCTTGACAGTTCAAAGGTCAACACAGGAGGGAGTTCTGTGAACCAGTGCTGAAAGAAAATAGGATCTTGAGATTAATTCTCATGTCGTGTTAGAATATAAAGTTTGGTAAAGATATTTTGCCTTTTCTTGTGGAGTTTCCTATTTTTTCTTATTTAACTGTGACAAATTGTCATATAACAAAATGTGGTTTACAAGATCCATTTTTGAGAAGATTTTGGCAACTGATTCATGGCGCATTCAGACCATACTCCACCTGGCAAAATTTACTCATGTGGTGTGACTCACAGCAGGAGGGACAGGAAATGGCATGGGCAGAATTGTAAATGTAACCGGTAGGAGCTAGCACGGCTAGCAGGCTAACGACAGCAGTCCACAAAGTTGTCAGTTAAACATGTGTTTTATCAAACATTTTACTGTCACTGTCCTTCCACTCATTGCAGCAAACAGCATCTCTCCTCTTTTGCTGCTTGTATTCTTTTGCTGTGCAGTTATAAAACATCAGCAAACAATATTTCCTGAATGAGAGGTCAGTCCCACCCCTCTCAAACTAGCTGCTTCGATCAAACTGAACTCTAAGCGAAGAAGGCGGGTCAATTTGGAAATAATTGAATGTTTCTTGCCCCGATCCACATAAATGTGAATGGGATGTGAATTTTGGTTTTGACAGCACCATTAGATTTTAACTGCTTGTCTGATTCTTTCCTGGGGGAAACCCTGTATGCCTATATGATGTGAATGGAGCATCACTCCTGCTCCCTCACTCCCTTGTGCTCATGGCTGGTGCTTTTCCAGAGGGCTCGGTGCCATACCCATCTGTGTACTCGCCTGGTAATTAGCTACTCCCAGCTGCTGTGGGACACTGCAGGCAAGGCTACAGTGAACCAGAGGTCAAACCCAGAATAGCACAGGTGTGGAATAAGGGCAAGGAGGTCAACCCTTTGGAGAGGATCCACCACATAATCCCATATTATTTAACCTGGTTGTCTTCTCTTTTGTATTAATGATAGGTGGTGATTAACAACTGCTATTAGCAATTAAAGCTTCTATATGTAACATTCACAAAAACTCTTGTTATTAAAGACACCAGTGGCCGTTAAGTGAACTGCAGTCAGCATCCTAATGCTCGTGCTGACACAGTCTATGTTGTGCAGGGAACAAATCGTTTGCTGACGTTAGCAGACTCCATTTCAAAGCTAACATTAGCTAGTGTTGCACACTGCTGGTGCTGTAGGGGAGTGGAAGCCAGGCATTGAGGTATGTGGGAGTGACAATAAACGTCACATCTTTTGGATTTTCTTGGAAAATTTGGCCTGGGTCCTTTACATAAAAATCACTCCAGAGGCTGTTATAGGCAACTGAGAAAGTCATGGGAAAGACATTGGCAATAAAAACCCAATTAATACATGTAAATTACTTCATATTCTTACATACATACTTAAATGTTTCAAATTTAAGTACGTTAATTTTGTAATGAGGCAATTACATAAATTAAATGTTAAGAGAAGACAGACTGCACATGTATTTGTGGTACACAAATTGTTTGGTTGAAAAATTAGATGTTTAACTCTTCATTATGGTCATGTAGCCATTAGTTATTTCTAGTTCACCTCTTATATTTCATGTGAGAATGAAAAAAAAAAGATTTGTTTTGTATAACTTGTCAAAATGCCCATTCAAATTTTCTTAACAGTTCAATGAAAGCAACTATTGTCACTGACCTCTTGTCCAGACCTGGCTGAGTTCTCTGCTGAGTGCAGGGACTCGATCTCGCCCTCGATCATTGCAGCCTCCAGACACTCATGGAGATCCTTGAAGCCGTTCACCTGCAGGGGGTACTGCCCAAACATCTCTGTGTTCTCAAATTTTTTACCTGTTGAATTACAAGCAGATATGAACAGATGAGCACTAATAAGTCATAATTGCTGAGCTAACTGAGATAGCATTTGAGAACAAGACGAGTGTGCACTAATTGCAATCAGCTATTTAAAGCTGTGTTATCATCATGTGAGAGGGAAAGATGGTGGTATTAAGACTTTTTGGATCCCACTGTGCATCATCTTGTATACCTTGGTCAAAGGTGTGTCGGGTGTGACTATGACACAAGAGTTAGAAAAGGCGAAGAGGTTGGAAAAAAAGAAAAAAAAAAAAAAGGCAATAAAAGGAGCCACTTCACACTCATTTACATCCAAGGTGATTTTGACTTGTTCAGCAGTCACGCAATCACAACTACTTAAATGGCTGCACAGAGCACCCTGCACCAACTACTGATGAGAAGACCCCCCCCCCCGCC
>NW_019525130.1:1241091-1278974 GCF_002814215.2 Seriola lalandi dorsalis | reverse complement strand
ACACACACACACACACACACACACACACACACACACACACACACACACACACACACACACACACACAACAGGAGGAGAGGAGTTGCTAGCGGACATGCAGATGAGGCATTAAGGTCATTTTATGAGCAGCAGAGTCCACTGGCTCGGCTTTTGGTGGCTCTGGGCCAGTATTGTCATGCATAATAAGCGCAATGTCAATCAGCCGTCAAGGTCTTCCACGATCAATGCAACTGCTCTCCTCTTTTACATGGAGCACATCTCATTAAGACAAGGTCACCTTTCATTACTGGGGGCAAGAACTTGCTTGCTTTCTGGCTGCTGTAATCAGACCGTCCTAATGTTTAATCCCTCTGTGATTCTCTAGCTACCCCTCACTTTTCCTCTTGATTGGTTTTAATTTAACTCTGCTTCTCACCTTCCAGGACACCCACAGCAAGGAAGCGACCATAGAAAAGCTCCACCATAGGATTCTTTGGCTTCTCGCCCTCCCTGAAAACAAAGAAACGTGGTGTTCAAAATCACAGGCAACAGTTTTTTTTGTTTTTTTTTTACATGAGACATCTCTGCTTCTTTCCACAGTGACCTCTGAAGAGCTGTGAGCTGTGGTTACCTGTCTTCTTCAGCCTTCATCTGGAAGGCATCCTCCAGCCAGTCCAGCAGCTTGTGGGTGAACTCGCTCACATCCTGCTGTTGAGCAAAGCAAAGACAAACATGCAACATGACCAATTACAGGATCGCCATTGGGACATGGAGGTCACAGAGTCAAACTGCAGGATTTAACTGCACCTACAAGCAAGAAAGTCCAATCAGTCAAATCAATGCCATGTCTATCAACTGCTGACATTCCCTGAGCTTTGGATATGAGATGACTGCTCTTAGTGGAGGAGTTCACAGATTGCTGAACTTCAAAGGGAACCTGAATGCCCCAAGGCCACTCTCACACAGACATCAATGCCACCCGGTAATTCAGGTCAATGCCTTTTCCAACCTGACTAACACTCAGAGGAATGACATGACTGATGAGCACAGAGGCCAGAAGAGTGGCCTCAGTTAACCTCTGCACAGACACTGGCTTAGTGCAAATGCTTATGTAAGGAGAAGAACAGAACAGCTTTGTACATTTGACATGTGTGTGTCAAATTAAAGGATATATACACAAAAAAGCAAATTCCATGTCAATATGATTTAGTAGTGACACTAGTTAAGAGGGGATGATGCTGGTTGGAGGATTAATAATTCTAGATAAGAGGGGTTAAGTGTCTGGGATTCAGTAGAGCTGAGTCAGGAGAATGACAATGAAATTGAACAGTCAAGCCTGGGAGCATCAAATATGTCTGGGATGTGCAAACAGCAAAAAAGGCCTATTTTCTAGCACTATTGTACAGTTTATAGTACAGGTAATCAGTATATAACCTATGAGTCTCCGCAAATATAATAATAAATCTAAAAATGTATATACAACATTTCAAGACAACTGTTTTGAAATTACCTTACAAAACATAAAAGACAGACAAAGCAATAAGAAATCATTACAGCTATTTAACTGGTAAACGCAACAACTACATATGGATTGGAAAAACAAATAAAAACAGAGTATGGCAGAAAGAGGCTTACCTGCTGCGACTCACTGGACTTGAAGGCGTCTTTGAGGATTTCCACAGCTCGTGACGGATCCACATATTTCCTCTTGGACCCCACCATGAGGGAGAAAAGGTTCCTTAGCTCCTGCATGAAGGGCAGGTTCCTGTGCTCCTGATCACAGCAACACAATCGACAACTTAGCTAAACAAACTTTGTCAAATGAGTGTTTCTCACGTCAGAAGGAGACAGCGGGTATGTGCAGATGCTTCATTGAAAACCATATCTGATATTTTCCCATCCTGTGTTTTAGTAAAGGTCTTAGACAGAAAGTTTGTGAAGCTTTTCAGATGCACTGATGCACATTTAGAGCAGTAAAACATTATCAGTAGTGTGATAATTGTTGGAGGTAATGCTCCATTTGTAAACATAATTATATAGTAATGCTAAAGACTTGCTGGAAAGTGTCTGCCCGTAAGTCACTGGCTGTGTGTATAAGACTTATAGCACTTAGTTCATGGCACGAATGGTTTGAGCAATTTGAGCATTTAAAAAAAAAACATAAAAAAAACATTTTCATAATATTTCATACTAGGGAGGGATGGTTTGGTAGCTATAGTACCAGCTCCCCCTGATAGACCCGTGTTGACTGTGGATCAAATATGATATCACCTAAATGCAACACCAGTAACTCCACCGGTGATTACCAGTTTAGCAATTTGCTTTTAAACCACATGACAATGAACAAAGTTTATTTAACAGTTATCAATGTTTGTGCATGTATTAAGTGGAGAGTATATTGGATTGTTTTTTCCCCACACTTCCCATATTTAAATGTACTGCATAAGTGATTTGAGGTTGCACAGTGTCACCATAGTGACATTATAACAGTGAGATGCAGAGCTGACAAGACTTAGCAGTGCATAATAACAACACTAGTGATTCAAGGATGTTAATGTAAAGATTAGAAACTAAGCTCTAGCAGTCTCGTACTGCTAAATTAAAAGGTCAGTGATTAGAACAGAGGGAACTTAGATGAAGAGATGACTGCCCCAAACCACACTACCACATCAGAGGCTTAGACCAGATTAGTGGCAGGCTGCTAACCCTTTGGTGAGCACCCTGTAGGGAAAATATGGACAGACAAAAACATGCTGAGAACTATTCTGCCAATGTAGTGGTGACTGACAAAAGATGAGCATCTCAAATTTGAAAAAACCCCAGGCTCAATCAAATCAAGCGCTGTTTGCTTCTTCATTTCTGTCTTAGTGGACAAATACGAAGGCTTCATCAAACATTTCACACCAGCTGACACTTCTTGTAGCTTAGAAGCAGTGAGTTAAGTGAACTATCAGGGACACAACACTAAGCTGCTGTGACCTTAGGGCAAGATCACACAGCTGCTGAATGGTGGCTCCCAGCTCTCAGAGGGTCAAACCCTCAGAGCTAAAGCACTGCTGGCTTTGATAGGCTACGATAGGGCAGCTATGATATAAACACTGTGAGGTCGCCCACACAGGTGACTCAACTAAAAAGGATTAAAAGTCATCACACGCTTGACTTTGTAGTTGCTTGATCGTTGTCCTCTGCTGAGAACCTGTGAGGACGGGTCGGGGGTCTCACCTTCTGGTTGCGAGGCAGGTCATGGACTCTGGCTGGAGGAGAGTAGTTGAGCACCAGCCTCTGGAACTCCAGCAGGTTGAACAGAGACTTGAGGTTGAAGAGGGATAAAGACACGTTAGTAACAGCCAATGATAAGACAGCTTTGGCCTCCATACACCGGTTTTATGTCAGAGAACAACCATGAGAAAGATTTCACTATAAAATTTTGTGTCTCAATGTAAGCTGACCTTGCTCAGTCTCTACATTGCAGTTGCAATAACTGGCATTGTAATTATTCCCACTACTTTATAAACATACTGCATGTGCAAGATTGTGCTTCTGAGTCACTCGTCCTGTTTTCTAACTTTTCCTTATTAAACCATGTTTCTTATCAAAAGCTTATTGTAATTACATTAAGACATCCCTTCTTGCCAGATTATACAACAATCTGATGTAAACCTGACCTCTTTCCTTATTACTTGGAAGAATATGGTTACAGTTCTTGTTGCATCATGTGATGAAAGTACTGAGCACAACCTAAGGTGCAGTGGGAAAGGAATAACTTTGCGGGGAAGATAGATTTCTCACAAGCAAGAATCCATCTTGCCAGGAGCCAGCTATTTGCTTGTGGCTGAACCACAGTGGTTTAGGCCAATGAGTGTCCTATGAGGGAGGAATTTCTGGCAGCCACAGAGTGGTGACTGTTTTTGTATTTCTAAGACTGTTTTTTAAGCACAAAGACAGCAAGAATCATCTAACATGCTAACTAGCTTTTAAAGCTCCACAGCCTGTGGTTTGTTGTTATGGTGTGTTTCTTCTTCGACGCTCTCCTACCACGTCATATGATATACAGATAGTTCATCCAATCACATGCCAAGTATTTTTCAAAGCACCTGCCCTTTTCCTAACAGTTTCTTCCCAGATGGTTCTGTGTAACAAACCATCTGGCGTGTCAGGTTAGGGAAGTAAGGAAATGAGCTAAGACTCTGTCGTGCTTTATAGAATGTTTTTTACATAACAAGCAAAATCACATTTAATTGCAAATTCAGTATGGTGTGATTTTGTTACACATAAAAACTGCACTGCACAAAATGTTCAACTATTAACAGCAATAACAAGAGCCACATCTTTCTCTGCTTTCATCTCAGGGTCATGATGTTTAATTTCTGTTTGTATGTCAAGGAGGATACCAAAACTGTCAAGATTATATTAGCTATGTTATTAGGAAAAGAGAAAAGTTGTTTACTCCTGTTCTTGTAAGTGCAGCAGGGTCAGGTTCAAGCAGTGCCTTCTTCTCAAGGTTGGGGGTTACATTACACACAGGAGCCAGGCACCATGTGATGGTGTATCCAGTGTTCATCGGGCATAATTTAGCTCAGGTCACATTCTACCACTGACTTCACCAGTGGATAAGAAATTAAGTCTTTATGACAGCCTTTCCATTATTTTCCAGCATATAAACATTGATATAACTCTAACTCACTACTACTTAGGATGACTGCAGCAGATTAAAGCACTGATTTCTGCATCATAACAATTACATGCAAACCAACTAGGAATGTACTAATTAATGCAAAAGTCAAGTCTCCAGTGCCATCATAAGTTTCCCATCACTGAGGAAAGTAGGTGTAAGAGCAAAGCACTTTGAGACAACAAAGGAGATTCAGAGCATAATCAGAAAACATTTCAGACTGTGCCTTTCATTTGGTCTTGGTTTGCCAGTGAGTGTGTTTGTGTGTGTGTGTGTGTGTATATGTGTGCGCCCACCTGTATAACAGCACTGAACCAGCAGGTATTGCCAACATTTTTCAGCCCCACAGGGCAGTTATCTATCCTCTTCCTGTCATGCGGGTTGGGTGAATCACTCCATACTTCTGTGTGGGTACGCTTCAGACTTGCCTTGTTCTCCGCTATACTGGCCTCCAAAACTCTAGAAAGACAGAAGGCGGCAAAATATAAACAAATTCAATTAAAGTGCAACTAACACATTTTTTCTTACATTGCCTCAGGATTACGTGCTTTATGTAGAACTGAACTTAAGTGTTTGTTATATTTATTTCACAGTAGGAGGTGAAGATTGGTTTTCCTAAATCCCTTGTCACTTGCTGGTTCATCCACTGCAGTTTAACTGCACTATTTCCTAAAAAGTTGAGCACTATTTTTTAACCCTCTTTCATCTCATGCTTCATCTTGTGTCTACAAACAAAGCTGTGTAACAGCGCTCCCCACGTGAGTGTTGAAATACACTGTGTTCAAAAGCAATTCTCCTAAGCGCCACATTTCTGTATAAATGTCGTTCGTTAGCCATTGGAGGGGCTTATTTCAACAGTCCACATGAGTACAGTCCGAATAAGGTTTAATTTAACTGCCAAACTGAGCCTCCTTAATATCATGCTTCAGGCAGGTTATAATGTACTTGATATCCATGTGTACTCCACTGAAATGTGCTATTGTTAAGATAACATCACACCCCTTTCACCCTATTTCAAAAGGGCTTTATTTCAGGAACTGTTAGACAGGGTGTTTAACACGGTTAACTTTACTGTTGGACACAAATGATTTGGTGTTGGATATGACAATTATGTGGCTATTATTTAATTTGACCTAACTGTTACAATAAGGCTTTTGTTTTCACTACAGAACATCAGTTCAGCAATGCACAACACAAGTGTGTGCAAAAGATATTTTCATCACACTGTGGGAAAGGATGAAGACAATGTAGGCGGTAAGTTTGGATGTTCATCCAAGGCTCTTTTCTTTCTCCAAAGTTTTTTTTTTTTTTTGGTATTTTTGCCTTTGTTGTGAGAGCGGTAGTGAGAGAGAAACAGGAAAGTCAAGGAGAGAGGGGGTTGACACACAGCAAAGTGAACCATAATGGTAAGCGCTCTACCAGCTGAAGCACCGGTGAGCCCTCCATCCAAGGCTTGTTGCTGGTTTTTTAATTGTTTGGTCAGATGTTTAGTCCAGAACCTCTTGGTACATTTGCTTTTAGTCAGAGATGCTGTTGAGCCCACCTGCTGATGGCCTGCTCCTCATCAGTGATGCCCGTCTCCCTAAACGCCCGACTGGACTCCTCCAGGCTGAGGGCGATAGCCCTCTGCAGGTCATCTTTATCGTCCCCAGTCAGGTCAATGACATCTGCATCAAGAAAGTGCACACACACACACACACACATACACACTTTTAGAAAGTTGAAGGAAGTAATCCAAACACTTTGTTTCATTATCTTTGAAGACTTACTGTTGCATGTGTATGATGTTTTGTGCTGTAATATTTAAACAATACATTACATTGACAAGGGTAACATGGTTGTTGAATCATTTTTAATGTGCATTCAAATTTAATTACAGACATTTATACAGATTGAGATCCTGTGTTATGAAAGTTTAAACTAAGCTTATGCGTTTCTTTTTTCTTTTAATCATCCCTGTGAGGTCTCTCGTACTTCTGTACCAAAATTTTAAGTGAGCTGCTCACTTGTGTCTGCCTGGCTGCCCACGCTGATATATCTGTCGCTGGCCACCTGAGATGTCTGGTAGTAGGTTGTCTCATCTTGCTGAGGAACCTTAGCATTCTTCTCCGTCAGAAAAGCTACAGCCTCGGCCAGGTCTCCATTGCTCACCTGCAGCAACAATGTATTTGTTCAGGCTTATGTTAGTTGGGTATGAACACAGGAAAATTAACACCAACACTCGACTAGAACTTGAACTCTATTTCATCTTGGGTTCAAGTGCACACAGTATATGAGTGTCAGCTCTGATAGTTTGTGATGCATGATGAAACACATAATGTACCTGCAGAGCCTGCTGAAGCAGCTGAACGTCTGTGGTGCCCGTGATCTCCCTCAACTGGTTTAGTAGCGTCTGTTGATGCTATTGAAGGCAAAGGAAGAGAGAAGAATACAAGCTGTCAGTAGCAGAGCAGGATGCAAGAGAAGGAGTAAGTAGTTTAGAACAGGGTCGGTGTAAGTTTAATTTTAAGGCTGAAAAATGCCAATGTTTCAACTACATCAATAATAACTGTACTTATAAGGCTCTTACTCATCTATAGTGACAGCCAGATAATTTTACGAAAGGCGCTATAAGGTCCCTATTTCTATCTAAGTCAACAGGGGAAGGCTAAATATTTTCTCTATTATAATTAATCTTTTTTTTAATGATTTTTTTTATAATTATTTTGAATAAAAACTGATGAGAATTTGCAGCGTAACATGCTGCACCACAGGCTCTGATCATAATTACTCTCAGTGCAGTTATACAATATATGGAAGTTTAGGTGCTCTAAACAGCTTTACATATGGAACCAATGTCATGGCAATTGGGGCTGCAATGATTAATCAATGAATTGATTGACAGAAAATGTATCTGGAACTATTTAGATAAATGATTAATCTTTTTCTAGTCATTTTAAAGCAACGATTCATGGCATCTCATGGCAAAGTCACATTCTGCGAAACCAATATTAGATTGCATCTGGCTCAACACCATCCAGACGTAAAAGCTCAGACAGAAAAAAGTATGGCAACTTGCTGCTTTACCCTCCAAATAGACTTTGGTCAGTATCAACAATTAGTATCACCTGCATTAAAAGTAACAGATAATCACAAAATGATCCTAATGTTAAGACACAATGTTGGAAATTGCCATACATATCTAACTTGTGGTTGAGGAAGTGATACAGTATCTAATCAGAAGCTCCCTGTCAAATCCCATCCCTATTAATGAGTTCACTGACGTGTGATGACCTAACGATGTCAAACCCAGCTGGACTGCATGGCTTTAACCACACGCTCTTAACCCACAATGCACAGCTAGAATAAATGCACTATAAATACAGGGGGAGTGCACTTAGTGTCAGCATCCAAGGCAGAAGTCTTAAGTCTCGAGTGAGAGGAACACAGAGTGTGCTGCAGCTTTCACAGGTGCAGCAGGCAACAGAGTGTCACATCACATGGGTTTCCATTAGATGAGGACTCATTAGTGTATGTTCATTTCATACACCATAGACTGATTGCACAACACACATATATGGCAATGCTTTACACAGTCTACGTCACAGGCTGTTCTGAACACTGAAGTGCTTCTGCTACTACAACAAAAGGAAGTGAAAACCACTCAAGCCTTGGAGCATGTCATGTCATAAAGCAGCACTACCACCAAACAAATAACACAGGCCTTCATCCAACACACATTTTGTGCACTTTACTTGTGCAGTGTATACTTTTTCACTATTAATGTGAAATGATAAAAGTGAACTGCACCTTAACAAAACATCAAACATCACAATACACCAGAAGCACTCAAAGAAAATAGACTCAGATCAGGGAAAAGGAACTAATAGGGCCAAGTGTGAACTCTGAGGTTTGACAACACATGTCCACATACATCAGATTTTGATTACAGTGCTGTATAATGAACACCATGGTTTTCTATGATTATGAGAGTTGTTGTCTTCATTGTTAAACATCTTAATACCAATTTATTTTTTAGAAGGATTCCTTCAGTGTTCAGTTTTGTCTAATTAAAAACCAATAACAACTCAGAACTGAATAAAACAGTTTCGTATTAAAAATTAGTGTTTCTCTGACACTCTTGGGCAGACACAGGACGTCAGGAAGGGCTGCGAGAGGGGCGGTTTGCTCAGCTTGTTTCTCTGATAACTTAAGATCCGGGTGTCCAATGACTAAAATCCTTCATCCAGTTAAAAGTTATACTTATATGGTTATAAGATTAGTAAAAGTGATGGTGATGTTACTTGAAACAGTATGAAAGTAGTTGGCTAGAAATGTCCAGCAGTCCGACCAACAGTCTGCGCTTATGGAAAACTCTGAATGAATCCCCTCCATTAGCTCCAACCACATTCTGCAGGGGTCCAGCACATCACTTGCTCTCAGAGTTGCAAAATAACAGTGTAGTGATTTGGAAATTACACCCTTTATTCAACCACTAAAATGCCAGCTGGCTGACCGAGCAGAGAAAGTGAGCAGCTACGGCTGGTGCACATAACATGATACCAAAACAGTTTTGATGTAAAAACAGTCGTCACAACAAACAGCATACTTTGGAAGTCTACAACCAAGTGATGATTGCACAATACGAGCTGATTGAAAGTAAATGGAATTAATTTAAGGTAAAAATCTAACTTGTTAATTTCTAATGGATAAAGTGTTGAACACAAAGGTTTGTGTCTGACACACCCAGAACAACATATTCTGCACAACTGACAGTGTTAAATAAATTCAAACTATACACAGCTGTCAGTCATCCAGAACGTTGTGCCCTGCAAATATTTTCAGATTGTTATGTGCCTTGTTTAATTTTAATGTGAGTATAATTTAATGTAAAGTGCCACAATATCAAGCATATAGATTACTACATTAAGAATTAATTAGTCACAGACTGGGCAGATTACAAATGATTTTCCAATAATTATTTGAAGATGATAGCACTAGCTCAGAAGGACTGATCCCAAAATGACTTCTCCTAAATGTGAATTTAAAAAAAAACAAAAAAAACAACTGAACTTATTTAAAAAGATTTATCATCATCACAACAATATTACCATCACAACAATCTAAGTATCTGAAAAACATGCATTTACAACTGAGCACTGTCAGATCAGTCAAAGACATCAGCACAGCATGACTTCTGCTGTACTATCCTGATGTGAGGCACTCAATTCTTCCAGCCCGGGGGTTACTGTTGTGTACCTGTTCTCCAATCCTACAATCAACAACATGATTCTCTGTGAGCCTTTGAAAGCAAAAGTGCTTTCTTTAACCCCAGAGGGGAAATGTTTTCACAAAGTCAGTGGAGAATGAAAAGAAGGTTTACGCCTATCTTAAAGTAACAGCATATAAACCAATTTACACAACTCACAAGTGAGTTAGGTCACAACAATAGATAAATAAGGAATATAACACCTTTCTTTACCAACCTTATAGAAGAAATACTACTCTGACATGTCACTGTATTGAATAAAAAGTATTAGTATGGATGCCTGACACTGAGGGCTAATTTAAAAGAAACAAGTTTTGGAGAGAAACTATCAGAATATGTTACTATAGGGCCTCATTTACACTTTTCTTTCACTTCTTCAAACATTTATGAACAATATTTATAACAGCACATTATGTCTGAAGCAAATAAGCATTTCCCAAAGGCTCTAATTACAGCAGATATAGTTATGGCTGATGGCTGCTAGTGCTTGCAGTGTGGAGAACTCTGTTACTAAGGCAATAAAAGCATTATATCATGCACTCGCCATGTTACAACCACTGAAGACAAGTAAACATAAAAATTACAGTGGCTTTTGGTCAGAGGAAGAGACTGATGGATGCAGTTTTGTTGGCATGGAGGATGGCAGTGTCAGTGAAGTGTGAAGGGAGTTACACCTGTGAGGTCAGGGCCAAGTCAACCACAAGAGCAGTCACTCCCTCACACACACACACACACACACACACACACACACACACACACACACACACACACACACACACACACACACACACACAAACACACTTCTCATCTCCATGTGACATGTCTGGCATGGCTGTTTGTCAGACTGGTCATCGGCCATTAAGTGGCAGCTTGTGAACTACACCACAGAATTCTCTGCATGGCACAGGGAGCAACTTTGAGGCTGTACAGCAGGTCATAGACGGGGGCATTCCCAGTGAATCTACTCTCAGGTTCTCACGGCTGTTTTGAATGTGCATGTGAAGGGGTTGCAAACAAAAACAAATTGCTCTGGAAGGATTAGAAGTCCTTCAATATGACCTCATCGCACAGATCATTACATGAAAACCTGCACCACACCTTACACTCATGAGGCACTCTAATGATGGAACACAACTGCAATGACTATAACTAAATCAACACTCATATTTATTGTCAAGACAAATTAAACCTGAACAGCTGTGCATGGTGACACTTTAAAAAAAACAAAACTTTTTAACATTTAGTTGCGACTGTTAAGTCACCTATGAAGCAAAATTGCTCAATACTGTAATAGACCACTTTTAGCCTATCTTTACTGTCAGTGCTGTTAATTGTGGTTTCATTTCGACCCTGGAAAAGGTCACACTGCATAATAGGGTTTGTGTTACACTGCTGCTTTAAAGCTTGAGTCATCGATGGAAGGCGAAGAATTTATTTTTGCCTGTGCTCCAGACTTTTAACTGCCACCAGCCCATCAGATATTCACCTCACTGCTAGCTTTTTTTTTAGGTAAGTGACCTAAGTCAGATTTGGTTGAACACAAAAAGACTATGCTGCAGAACCAAAGTACTGAATTGTAGTGTAGCATAACATAACCACATAACTATTACGAAAAAAATGATAATTTCTTTTTAATTAGGACTGGCAGAGCAAATATCTTACCTACGTTTTAGCAACACCAGTCAAGTGGTTACATAACTAACCAGAGCTGTGCAATGCTCTGGATGGTGGTCACAGAGTAAATCTCATAACCATGAGCCTAAGCAACGGGAATGACCCTTAATGCACTTTCGTAAACTGAGAGTTATGATCAAATGTAACCTAACAACCTGCCTTCTCGGTTGTGAACCATTACACGCTTGGCTCAATATCAGGCTACTCAATCTCCGCCAAACGTCAACGCTCGGCTATGTTTCTACCTCCGCCGCTGGCCACACTTTGTAAACAAAGATATCAATGTGATGAGTAACCTAGGAAACATTTGAACACACAAACACGGATATCCACGCCTTCAAGCTAAACATTGTTGTTGGTTGTAGCCTACATCTTCAGTATAGCGCCCCGGAGAAAAAGATTTACTTAGTCTAGTACGAAGTTGACGACACTTGCGTTAAATCTGTCACTTGGCCTTGTTTATTTCAGTTGACGACACAGTTCGCCCAGTATGCTAAAGCTACCAAGCGAGATAACGTTTTGCCCACATGGATGTGTATGTATTAGCAACTATCATTAATGTTATACAACTTGGGCGAACAACGCTATGGTTTAACCTAACTTTACGTGGTGCCGTTAGCTAACATTAGCTAACAGCTAGCAAAACATTGGATAACGCTTTGAGCTAGGATAACGTAAGGCCTAGCTTAAACAATTTTTTTGGTTCTTACAATTGGTTCCTTAACATTACAGACGCATGTCCTGTAACCATAATAAAACATCAATTCGAGGATAATCCAACTAACCATGAGGCTGGTCAGCCGACGTTGCAAATACTTTGAGCCCTAAAACTATGTACCTATACAGTTCGGCTAAAGTTAGCCAGCCACCAAGTTAGCTTCTGTAAGCTTACCTTCTGAGAATGCTGCTGGAGGACATTCTGCTCCACGGTCATGGCCGGTTCAGAGATAAATTTTATTAAATCCAAACCAGAGTTTCAAAATGCAAGGAACACTTTTCACTAAAGCGAATGAAAATGCGATGCTATGATGTCCCCTCCTCAATCATCGACATTACGGGCGCCATGGCAGAGTGACTACCGCAGGTCGTCAGCAGGCATGAAAACATTGCTCTTCCCTGCCTGAGATCTGGGATCGATTACTCACGCCTGCTTGAACTGCATTTACGTCACGGATGAGACTTTTGGAAATCATGGGTAAGCAATTAATTAACACAGTTTTGGCCTGATACGTCTGCTTTTATTACTGACCACACCCTGCTTGGGTTTACTTTATCTCGTGATCATATCCTGTTGGTCTTCATAACATGAACTCATCTAAGCAGTACCTGAGAATTTTCTTTGCAAAACTTCACATTCGTGGTTCATTTTAGCCCCTTTTCAACATTCTCAAAAAGCAAACCCGATATAGGCTACTTGAAAATATAGGGCCCAAGTGGTGCCACCAACAATACTGTGTAGACATTTGTTTATCATCTTATATTTCATTCACTGTTTGTTATCCCTTGATGTTGCTGTTCTGAACATGTAGGCTACATATACAGTAGGCATATATATATATATATATATATATATATATATGTGTGTGTGTGTGTGT
This sequence comes from Seriola lalandi dorsalis, assembly GCF_002814215.2. Taxonomy (NCBI): domain Eukaryota; kingdom Metazoa; phylum Chordata; class Actinopteri; order Carangiformes; family Carangidae; genus Seriola; species Seriola lalandi. Next base: position 1,265,806 of record NW_019525130.1, on the reverse strand, counting down.
ATGTGTGTGTGTGTGTGTGTGTGTGTTGTTACATATGTTGCAGTATCCATTTGTGCCATATCCATTTTCCTCATAGGAAGGAAATTATAACCATATATCTCCAAATAGATCTATAAGCGAAGGAGTTTTCATAAAATGCATTTAACTTGGTTGTGAAATCGCCTTTGAAATTCTATTCGATATTTGTTGGACAGTAAGATGAATACTGTTTTACATTCTGCAGACAAGTTTTGAAAATTGTATTGTCTTTCATTGCATCATTTGTGAAATTGTGTAGACTCTGCAGTTATTGCCTATTGTTTGTTCTCCTTATGTACCAAATCCTCAAGGCGTACTTTGCATTTTGTCTGTTTTATTTCAGTTTCCTGTGAATTGACATTCTGGGAAAAGGATTTTTGCAACAGGTCCTTACAAACTGCTTATAATGCACAACATTTGCAACACAGACAAAGCAAAGTAATAGTAATAACTCAATAACTCAACATCATATAATCAGAAATCAAATAGATTTGAACCACTGAGTTATTATGATAAACAACACCAGAGTGTAATGAGGATTTAATTGCAACTGATTCTTGCTTAATTGCTGTTACAATTTATAGAATGATTTGATGGTTTGATTTCACATAACAATAACCACTGTCATTAACCTGGCAGTGACTGTCTGACAGTCTCAGATACTGAGACCATATCAGTGCTCTATTTAATTCTAAATACATTGAACATGATATATGCAAATATATATACTGTACATATGAGCGACCAGTTGAAATTAATGGAACTGCTGTTGTATGAAGGGGTTTCAGTGTGTGTGTGTTATTTTCTGATCTTTTTTTTGACACAAAATCCCTTTAATGAATAAGTGGTTGATATCTGTTTGATCCTCAAATTTCTTCAGTGCTTTCTTATTGACCTTAGAAAAGACTCATTTTACCCTGTAGCCATTCTATTTTTATACTGTGTTGTTTTTTCAATATAATTTTGCTATAGTGAGATAAACGCCTATAGCAACTGCCCTTCAATATAACTACACTGAATTAATCAACTGTTACCCCCTGCTCTTTATCTCCAGCTCCTTTTTAATTCAAGAGCTATCCTTTGGCCTCCAGGAGGTGCTGTAACAGCAGCACAAACTTGTAGAACTTGCACGCCATTGTTATTGAACAGACAAACTATTTAAATACATTTGGTTTCATATGGAAATACGGACTTAGTAGGCAGATTCAGATGCAGATCACCTCTACTGCTTCCACAGCAACACAGATGATCATGTTTGTGGAAAGTAACTAAGTACATTAACTCAAGTACTGTAGTTATGTCCAATTTTGAGATACCTTTACGTACTTACTTTTACTTTACTTTATAGATTAACATTAAGAGTATTTTTTTCATCTTACCAGCCCTAAAAGTCTTATCCTCTTAAAACAAAACAAACCTGTCCTTATGGTAAGATCATTTCCAACTTTTTAAATTGTATATAAATAGTTCCACAAATGATCTAGAATAAGATAATATTTCTGTCACCTTCAGTAATCACTGATCCCTTATTCTGTCCTCTTTCAAGATTCTCACACTAATTTTTGAAAGGTTACTGAAACTAGTTGATTCCTGTACAGTCCTGTATTGTAAGCACATGATTGTCATTGGCTGAATAACACATGTCTTACAATTTGTGGAAAAGACACTAAATTCAGTTGTCTAATTTCTGGCCTAATTATTCCGACAGATGAAATAACACCAACATCTAGACACTGGGCATTGAAACCTGTCAGCTGTTATTAATTCAGTGCAAGATGGGAGAGAACAGTCCTCTTCCAGAAAAATGGGTCATCCTTTAGATGTTCAGGAATAGCATTGTTGTAATAGTTATGACTGAAGCAGTCAGCATGCTTTGTTAACATGAACTGTGTCATCTAAGTAGTACATATAAATATTAATGGGAATAGTCAGAACTTTATCGAGTTATGTGGAAGGATTTAGCAACAACGAGGATGTAAGAAGGATGATTTCATCTGTTTATATTTTGCAATTTCATTACAAGAAAAACTGGGTGTAAAAATCATATATGTATATATAAATACATACATATTTATGTATAGTACAATATACAATAATATATATGTATGTATGGTACATATCAATATATTATTTTGTCATAGCCTCAATGCTTCATTCAGTGCAAGCATTAGCCATTCATTGTGTGTCATTCAGCTTTTGTCCAGCAGAGGGAAACATCCTCCTTTGGAGCTCCAGCTTGCATAATGACAGATCTACACAGTCACAGCGGGGATGTGGAAAAGGAAATGAATCATGAAAATGATTCCATTTGGTAAATCAAGTAGCATTATAAGTCACAAAGTCTGTGTCCAATTTACAGCAACTTCAATATGTAGCATAAGAAAATACTAACTGACCAGCAGAGTGTGTGAAGGTTACCTTTAGCACCAGAACGCCTCCTAAAACAGCCCTCTTGTCTGAGCAGACACATCACAGAGTTTGACCTCGAGGCAGGAGGTAGAGCTATCAGTCAGAGAATCTGGGAAGCTGTCAGGAAACTAATCAGAAAATAAGTTGATGAATCAATTGGCAAAGTCAAACAGTAACCGCTGCAGTCTGAATAGATCCTTGGCTGACAAGCTGATATATATAAAGAGCTCAGACTTGTTTGTTGAAGATCAAAACGGATCCTGAAAGTGAGCCTGAGGGCTGTATGATAATAGCTTCACTCTTCTCACCAGGATATTTAAAATCCCCCTGCTCTCTGTCTGATTCAGTAATCCACCACACATAACATGTACTGTATATCACAGCTGTACTTTAGAAAATCAGCGATAACAAAAATCACAAAATAGAGCATATTTAACATGTGCATGTCATGCAAATTCAGGAACAAGTAAGTAAGAGATAGAACAGATACATTTCATTTCCGAACCTTTAAGGTCCTGTATGTCTCTTGAACTGCAGGCCTTTTTAAGGGACACACTGTGTATTCTGATTCAAATTTAATGTTTAATTTCAAATTTATTTGCAGTGCATGTGCAACCTTTTGGGTCCTTAATGTTCTAGTGCACCAAAATATCAAGGCCTACTTGTCCAGTGGTTAACCTTTCCATATCTTTAGCCTTTATCCTGCACACTGAATGAAACGGTGAAATATTGTAATGCATTAATTACTGTATTATAGGAGCAGAAGAATTTTTGTCTTTCATTAATGGTTTGATGGGGATTTAAGTGATTTAGATATTAGTTCTAGTTTGATTATTACTTTATTTCACCCAATGCATGCTTTGCTTTGGTCTCCACATCCTTGGGATCCTGAAAAGGAATAAGCAGGTATAGAAAATGAATGGATGAAAATATTTTTGAGGAGCAGTCTCTTCTCATTTTTGAGCAAATATCACCAACCATTGCGTCTAGTCCAACGCTAAAATAAGACCCTTTGCAAACAGACCAGATTGAGCTGGCAGACACTCTGCATACAAATTATATTGCAACAGTGTTTTGGAAACAAAATGTTGAATTTCATCCATGGTCGTCTCCTCTGTGCTGCCCTCTTGAGTCTGTTTGTGCACTTGCCAGGTTTTACTCACAGTCCATGTTTTACTGTGGGGGTTTAAAGACAGGCCAGGCTTCAAGGCTACAGATGGACATTGTGGAGTTATTTTTTTATTAACTAAGAGCTTGCAGCAATTACATGTCTGTAGTTCTGGCTGAAAAAAAAATCATCCAAATTCATCCACTCACTCCAGAAAAGACCATTGTGCTGGTCACCGTACTGTATGAAACTGAGTTGTGATAATTTTATGAGTATAGTTTATCACATAATGGTTTTAAGTCTAAATGAGTTGGCACAGTCTCTGTGGCATTTGATATAAGTGTGAGTGTCCAGTTTCTCCACATACTAAAACTTCACTAGTTTTTTAAAGTGCACCACTTCTTAAATGGTAAATCTTGATACCGGTTATCCAATTATACATAATTTGACATACTCTCTAATATAAAGTGAGTATACACACATGGATTATAACCATTGCATCTTTACAGATAGTGGCCAGTCAATCAGTACATCAATTGTACCCCAGTGGTTATTTCAACACTGCTGACATATAATTTCCCAACAGGATATTTATCTGTCATAAAACATGAAACCATGAACAGTGAAATGTCATCTGAAATCATCTTTTCCTCATACTAAACCATGGGACCATATATGAAGTCTTGGCCTTCATATAAACAAGATAAGCCTCGGTGTGTTTTTGCAGTCAGGGGAAATTACAGTGTCACACAGAGATTTTAGTTGCTGATCCTTGTATTTAATATCACATACAGACACAAACATCTATCACAGATGTTAATATGCGATACAGAAAATATGAACCTAACTTACCTGAGAGGCATCACAGCACAGTGAGGGTTACAGTCGGTAAAATCAATGTATTTTGTTGGAAACAGTCATGGCAGCAATAATACATAGTTCACTACTAATAAAACACACTGATTGTGTCCTTTACCTTTGCTGTTTTTCCCCAGAGAGCAATATGAACATTGATTTTATGACAGTGTAAAGAATGAAGTAGTTAAATGCTGTCATGGCTGGAAGTAGGGCATCTTGACAAGATCTTTGTTTGTGAGGATTTCAGCCATTTTCTAGCTTTAAATTCTTATAGACATTGAACACTTCCTCCAGTCAGTCCCCATCAGCAATAACCTGCATTACAAATTTATTATGATTTTTTTCAAAGCTAAGTTAATTCCCTAAACCAGAACCTGTCCATAAGAATTTAAGTATTTTACCACAATGTGGGAAAAGGAGCAAATATTCCTCAGTGGCAGAGATTGCATGGGGAAGACACATGTTTCCTGTACACACCTGATCTGAGTTCTAATGAAAGCATGTTTAATATGTGATCAATAGTCACTCAAAATGTAGTTCCTGTTTCTGGTCACAAATAAAATCATTTCAAGCAGTACTGTATGTAAAAATCTCATCGCATTTAGATCAACAAGACTGTGAGTCCACAGCCATGCTAGCTGCTCTGTGATGCTCCAATTAGGCTCAGTGCTGCTTTTAACTAAATATGCTAACAAGAGCATGGCAACATGCTAACAACAACACCAAGCTAAGATGCTCATGTTTAGCAGGTATAATGTTTAGCATGTTCAATATCTCAGTAAAGTGTGTTAACATGCTAACTCTCGCTTATTAGTGCTAAACAACCAACAGCCAGGGCTGATGGGAATGTCATTAGTTTTCAGGTATTTGGTTTCCAACCAACATAATTTAGACTTGGTGGTAGGGCTAAATTAAAGTAAGGGAATCACCGGAGGAAACATCCTCTGCTGAAAATGAATTTATGCTATTTCATCGAGTAGGAGTTAAGATATTTCACTGGATAACCTAAAATTTCAACCTGCTGGTGGTGCTAAGACAAAGAGACTCATCCTGTGGGGACCATGAATGTCTGCACAAGATTTCCTGGCAATTCATTCCATAGTTGTTGTTGTTGGAACAACACCAAAGTAATACATTTCTGTCCCTTCTTTACTTCCCACAATTTCATTGCTCTTCTAAATACTGTGAAACTTAACAGTTTTTAAAAATGTAAGCAAAAAACCCTCTGAAAGCCAGATGCAGCTGTATTATTTTTTTCCTGTATGACTTCTAACTGAGTGGAACATCAGAGCACAAACTCAGAGTTAAATTTGGCATGCTTCGTCTTAAATGGCCCTTAACCCCCGCGGCACAAAGTTCACATCCAAACTGGTCTTAGCCAGCCCGGTTGACACTGAACTGCCCTTTTTCATTCAACTGGGGATTTTGACAGATGTTTACTTGAAAAGTTCATGACCCTGCAGATCAACCACAAAGCTATCGTTTGTGATGAAACATACAGGAAATTAGTGGTAAATACATTTCCTGAGGATGAGCCTTTTCACATGAAAGAGTAAGAAATTGGTGAGACAACTGTTAATTGTTTAAACTGATAAGAAGTTTAGGTCAGGTCAAGAATGAAATTAATCACCTCTGAAAATATAGACCACAGAAGGGATTTGCTGCTATCTTTGAGAATCAAAACCTGCAGAACTTGTGTTAAAAGATCTGCAGATGTAGAAGACACAGGCAGACAGGAGATTGACATTGCTAGCTCTCCCCAGCCAGTTTGTAAAACATTTACTCTTGTACTTATCGGACATGGCAACTATCATCCATGTTCTTTCAATGTCAGCCAAGATCCCTCAAGCTGACAGGCTGCTCTGTGGACTACAGGGACTCTCACTCATCATGAATATTACATTGAGACTGTTTACATGCTTGCACACGGCCATCAGAAAGGAAGCTTTACAAAATAGCTGTTATTGACTTCAGCAACAATATAAATATATAATCCATTTCCATTCTTTCTGTGGACTCGTTGCACATCAGGCTTATTATTTATTTATGACTTATTACTGCTTTATGTATGTAGACTAGGAGGTCATGGGAAGCAGCAAAGTTTAAGAGGCTATCAGGGATGAAAGAAAAGAAAGGACTTAAGCCACTCTGCCACTTGTCATATTTACATGAAACCTTAGAAGAATGGCTCGAGTGTAATGCTGGGGAGGGGAGGGGAGGGGAGGGGAGGAGAGAGTGGAGGAAGGTGCTGGTGGTGTGTTATGTGGTTTGTGTGTGTATGTGTAGAGAAAGGCGGTAAGAGGGGGGTTGCCACAGCTGCAGGCCAACAGTTGATCCTGTCCCGGGAAACAGGATCAGCCAGGTCAGGGCAAGGGAAGGGCCATAAGGTCATGACCCTGGAGGTTAAGGAACAGACTTCACAAAGAGGTACATCTTCAAAAGCTAAGGCCCCACTGGGGGAACCAGTATAAGGTTGGGAAAATAAACCAGTTTGACATCCTTTCTCAGTACAGGAGTTTCCCCAGGTGTTTGCTTTAACCTCTTTTCTTGACTTGAGGCGCTGCTCTCATGTGTTTTACACTCAGTAGCACTTGCTTCAGGCAAAGCACAGAAGGATTCCTACTGGTGTGTGTTAGGAAAGCAGTCTGGTGTTTTAGTATATTCTATCCATTCATTCTTTATTACGCTGCAAATGGGGTCATGTGACCCATAAAATGCTAATTACATTATCTTTGTGTGTGTGTGTGTGTGTGTGTGTGTGTGTGTGTGTGTGTGTGTGTTCACATAACATATGAGGTCGACCCATGTGCTCAGAGTTCAGACACTTGTATGAGGAGAGGGTGATCAAACATCTGTGAGCATATTTATCACACCAATCACCAGGACAACTAGTGACAAGTGTCAGCTCGGCATGGCCTCCATGTGAATAAACAAAACACCTAACAAGTAGGTAACTCATTAACACTAAAATTGAAGCACAAGAGAAGTTGGTGTTTTTAACAGTTGTTCTCTCCCATGTAAATAAACTCTTGACCGAGCTCCTGAAGTGCCGTCATTAAGTTGTTTGTCAGAGAATAAGCATCTGCAATGCCAGGAAATCGTTTTTGGAGGCCTCGTAACTATGAAATGCCTGTTGTGGGACTTCCGAGTCCTTGGCCTTTGGTTGAGTCACTGGTGGCCTGGTGCGCAGTGTTCACATCCTTTTGGCCTCATGCTGAGGTCAGGAAATTAAAGGGAGAAGCTACAGACAAACAGTCGATTGTCAAGTTTTACACCTTGACCTCAGCTTAAACTTGTAGCTCCCTCCTTTATGTTTGCCGCTGTTTCAGCAATCAGAGGAAATCAAGAGGTTACTGGCAGTTCAGCCTTGATAAGAATCTTGAAATGGAGAAGTTCACGGAGGGGAAAGGTTACAGGGAGTTTAAAGAGAAGTGCAGTCAGTCATGGGGAGGATTAAATAAAAGGGAAGTCAGGGCTGAGGAACTGCGCTGCGCTTTCAGAAGTGCACTGCAGACAAAAAGCCGTCTGTTCACTCACTGAACTTCATATTCAAACCCAGTGCAAGGGAGGTTTAGCTTGAACTCGTCTTCACCTTCAGGAAGTCTCACGCTACAGGCTGTTTTTCTCAAGACAAGAAAATGATCACAAAATAGAAAACTTTCAGGACAGACAACACGAATTAAGGCTTTGCATTGACTGTACAACGAGGTCCATTTCAGGCTCTAAACAGAAGATGTGTGTTCCATTTTGTAAGGCACATCCTTGGGTATTCAGTGTACATCTGGTGACCTCTCTGTGTCCTCCCTCCTCTCAGTGTCTTTCCTGCCTTTGTTAAGACTCAGCACTGTAGTGAACAGCAGCCAACTACAGAAGCAGACGTTTTGGGGCAAATACAGGACATCCTCTCACTCTACTTTAGTCTTTGATTCACAAAAGACTTTGACTTTGATGTCCATCTTTAATTATACAATTCTTTATTGCGACGCCCAAGTCTGATATTGGGATATGTGTGATAACTTCCCTATTGGTTTGGATTATGTTAATATGTTCTGTAAAATTGACTGCTTACATGAAATAAAACTAGGCTGCACATGACCCTTGAACAAGAGAATGTATATAATTGGTAAAAGGTATTGATTAATATAATTTAAAGAAATACAAACATGTTTTATGGTGGCAACTCAAAGACTAGAGCTTCCACCACATAACATCTTCTGATGTAAAATATTCTGAATGGCTAGAAAAAGAGGAACACATTCATACTAGGTCATGCATTTTAGTACTTTATTTTTGAGATATCAGTGCAAATGAACACCAAAAATGAAAACATAAAAAATGAAATAATGTTTCAGGTCTTCACATGAAAAAATGAAACATCTTTTTTTTTTTTTTATATTTGCTGCTACAAATGTATTTCTTAGATGCACAATGCAGATCTATGATTGTACGTCAATCCCCCACTATAGCCCCGAGCTCTTTCACAGAGCTTTGTTAACCAGTAACAGAAAAGAAAAGAAAAAAAAAAAAGAAAAAAAAAAAAAAATCACAAAAATATTCAATGCACGTTTATTTTTCACACATTTTTATCAACTTGCTCAACAGTCTGTGGTTATTTAGAGACTGTTCATATTCTAAACGAACCGCTCTCTGTGATAAAAAAAGACCTATTTTAAGACTTGACATTTTCCCCCATCACCAGTAGGGATACACAGGTAGTTCCCATGCGTCTGCATGCAACAGGCAGCAGTGAGGAGAGTCAGACATTATTACACAACACAGGGCAGGATAGATTATCATTTACCACATAGAGACACATGCAAAGAACAAACCAACCAAAAAAAAAAAGAAAAAAAAAAAAAGATGGGCATAGCATCCTCTGCCTTTGTATGTACACTTGTACGCATATAATTCATATTTACATATCAGGGCATTAAAAACTAGGGTAATATCTTTTCTTAAACATTACAAAATAGTCTTCTTTCATACTGAAAGTACTATTTACACAAATATATTTAACCGTTGTGAAAATGTATTAATAATCGAAGAGACATACTTCATCATAGGTATATGTATTAAAAAGATCACAAGACTAAATGGATAAAGCATTGTGTGAGAAGAACTGAAGAGAATACAGTACAATCAAAATAAGGAGCTAGATACCAGATATCCCTCAAGACACCAACATGTCTTGGTGATTGTTGGGGGGCAGGTACACATATCCAGCTGCTTTGAAAACAAAGATGTACCTGTGGTCTTCTCTTTATTATCATGCAATTCTTTTGACTTTTTATGAGTTACGAGACTGCCACAAAAATAAAAAAAAGATGTCCATAAACCACAACAGTTAAGAAATGATGAAAAAATAAAATCACAAACTGTCAAATTCCCAACAGATAACAATACTGACAATTCTTTTTATTACATGCCATTAAATTATTCTGAAAAGGACACAGAGAACTCAGCTTCGATAGTGCAAACTCCGGGTGAAATGAAAAGAAAAAGCCATGTGCTTCACATTCAAACGTTTTGTTTGCATGAAAAAAAAAAAAAAAGAAGTGGCGTGGGTTTACCCAGGATGGTAAGATAAGTTTCTCAGACACTGCAGCCTTTTAACTGTTGCTCTAGAAACCTGTTTACACACAGTTGCTCAACTGTAAGCACCACACATGCTCTGTTGACCCATCTGCTCAGAAACTGCACAATCTGCAAACACATTACCCTGAATTTGCACCGTCGAATGTTGGCCTTAAAAGTTCAATTCAAATAAAAGCAAAACACAATGAGTTGTGACCATTCGAACCTCCGCTGATATATTCCCGCGCCATTGGTAATCAAACCATGGGAAAAGCAAGACAAAGCATTCATCATGTTGAGATCTTCACTGAAGCTACTGCAGTGTGAATATTGTTTTTGACCACCTCCTCTGAATGAATGCATCGTGTACATTGTTGTAATAGACTGCTGTGCCTGCTCTAGAGTGACTTTATTTGGAATCTTATCTAAAATTGATGGGACTCTGTTGGAAAATGTTCTGATGGAAAAAAAATAAATAAATGTCCACTGAACTGAGCGCTAACATTTTTGGAGTCATCAATTATAAATGTTGCATGAAGTGTTCTCTCTAAATGTTTTAGGGCAGGCAACAAAGAGGGCATGGAACAGTGATATGTGTGCAATTAAGATATAAATAATAAGTGTAAAACAAGACCAAATTGTAAAGGAGGACTTCATGGCTGACAAAATCAAATATGAAGTGCTTGATAATCACTGTTGAGAAAGGTTAAATTTGAGTTGTGTAGATTTGGTTGTATCAATTAGACATTTTGCCAAAAAAGACCTGTTTTGTACCATTCCATGACCTCACTATTTAAAAATAGAGAAAGCAATGCAAGTACGCATTTGAAGTTGAACTTGCTCTATTCCACTAATAAAAAAAAAAAATGGACAATCATTTTTGCATTCTTTGTTTTTGTCTCATCAAACCAATTTGGCAAATCATTAAAAAAAAAGAAAAAAAAAAACAGAGTCAATGAATTTGATTTCCGTTTGTTGTTTTTCTGTAGTTGATACAACTTCTAGTCAGATGATTGGCTCAGCCCCTGGCTCTCATGGCTGTGCTTGTCGTTGTGGGTCGGTGATTGCGGAGTGGAGCGCAGACTGTGTTCATAGGCATGCATGTCACTGATTGGCTCTTCTTTCACTCTCACCACAGGCTGGGTCCCCTCCGCCTGATCCCTCACCTCCTTCCTCATCTGAATGCTGCCCTTCTGCAACATGTAATACAGGATGGGGTTGGAGCGTGAGAGCCGGGGAGAGTCCGGGTTTGAGTCACAACCCTCCTCCTCCTCATTCTCCTGACTACTCCACCGCACAGGGCTCTCAGGCTCCTGTTTGACAAGAGTAGGGGGGTCCCGTTTTTGAGTGACAGGCCATGGAGCCGGGTGGCGGCTCCAGGGATTGCGGATAGGGCTGTCACCTGCAGGGGGGGTGGGCAGTGGTCTGAGATTACTCTGTAGCCCTGAGTTGAGGGGACCGTGAGGGTGCCAGCCAGGCAGGTGGAGGAAGCTGTGATTATGGGCAGGCTGACTGAGAATGCTGCCGTTGGCCTTGCCATTAGCCTGTAGGACAGAGGGACTGGGTGCCCCCCGGGGCTGCTGGGACAGCTCTTTCAGGCAGTTGTCAGAGAGCAGCAGCTGTTTGAGCACATTGAAGCCCCGGCTCTCTCTGGTGAGGGTTTCACTCGGTGGGCTCCTGGATGGAACCTCCTCTTCCTTCAGACTCCTCTGCTGTTCAGGCTCTTCCTGAACAACAGAAGAGGCAAAAATGTTTGTGTCACCAGTGTCCACTGCTCTTGGAGAGCTGGTGTTATTCAAACTGTCAGTCCGATCAGAGCAGAGGCGTCGCTTCTTAGGACTGGGGCTTGGATACTCTCTCTGTTCCTCTTTAACCTGTCTGGGCTGTGACTCAGTCTGCATAGCAGCACTGGTATAGTAGGTAGCAGTCTGTTGTTTAAGCAGCTGGCTGAGGAGGCCATATTTTGCTATGACCTCTGCAGGCCGTGGTTCTGTTTTTAAGTCCTGCTGTGAGTCTGAGAGGGGGCTACTCTTCTCATAGCCACTGTGTCTCTTTCTGCCAGTCAAGTCATCAGACATGGCAGAGGATGGTCCCACCCCCTCCATGATCTCCGTTTTTACCTTTACATCCAAAGGAGGCCCATTGGAGGTGTCACAGGCACCGGGGCTCTTCTCATAACACGCCCCTGGCACCTCCGCACTCCTCCTCCCACTGGGCCTCTCTTTGCGGCTGACTGTAGCAGCAGCCGAGCCTGTTCCTAGAAGGAGCTGCAGCACGGTGCGCCTCTCCAGAAGGTTCTCGATCTGTGATACAGGAGGAGAGGCTTCCTTCCGACTGAAAGGTGTGCCACTGCCTGAGGGTCTGTCGGAGAGTGGAGTGGTGGTGGTCCTGTGTAATGGAGCATTGAGCCTTTCCAACAGGGCAATAGGCCTGCTGGCATCAAGCTCCTGGCCCAGCCCTTTGCTGGAGGGGATGGGTGGGGAGGAAGAAGCTGTGCCACACTGAGCCAAATTCTGCAACAGTTTACTGGCACTGAAGGCAGGCTCTGAAGCTTTCTCAGCAGGGAAGGTTTTAGATTTACACAAGTCCAATGGGCTGGACTGGACGTGGGGGGACGGGTAGGAGTACGGGGATAGGGCACCGCTAGGGTCACGACTAAGTGAGTAGAGGGGCTGGGCTGGGGCTACAGGCCTATCTGTGGGGCTTTTTGTCCTGGTCTCCTCCCATGGCACCAGTCCCTTTGGTTGGCTTCGAGACATGGTGGCCATAGATATATCAAGTGGCAAATCCTGGTTACCTACGCTCTTATTGACCATCTCATTGTTTCTGCGATCGAGAAGAAGCTGCATTAGTGTGACCTTAGGGTGGGATTTTAGGTCTGGGCTCATTTCAGACTCCTTGTTCTTGGACAACTTTGATCCTTGACTTGGCTCTGGTTTCCACTTGTTTATTAAAGATTCTGTTAGTTTGTCCAGGGAGGAGGTAGAGATAGAGGAAGAGGAAGATGAAGAAATAGCACTGGAAACAGAGGAGACAATGGTAGAGGATGGAGAAAAGGTTGTGGTGGAAGGTTGAGCTGAGGCTTGAGGAGAGAATGCAACTGGGGTGGAGGAAAACACTGTGGTGGAAGAAGAGAGGGTAGAGGTGGAAGAGGAGAAGGAGGAGAAGGAGGAAGAGGGGGTGGTAGTTTTGGGCCCTGTGTCTTGTATGTTGGCCCGGTTTCTTATGGAGAGGTCAATGGGAGAGCAACTCGAGTAGGAGCTCTCTGCATCACTGCTGTCCTTGGTCATGCTCCTCTCCTGGGTGGAGCACTCGCTGTCCGATGTGACGGAGGAGGAGCCGCTCGGTGGCAGAATGCCACAGCTGTCCTCCAGGTGCCCATTCTTGGTCAGCTGCTTCTGGTTGTTGTGGTTGTTGAGTAGCAGGAGCAGCAGGCTGCTGCATGTCTGGGGGGGGCGGGTTGGACGGGAGTCAAAGCCTCGCTTCTCCCTCGGTGGTTGGCTGTGAGTGTGGCTTGCAGCATGTGGGGGAGTGGCTGGGGAGCTTTGGCTGTGGCCACGCAGCAAAGAGGGGCTCTGTGGACTCGACAGGGCTGTTCGAGAGAGTGTTGTTGTTATTGTGTTCGTTGCCGTCATTCCATTTTGGGTTGTTAAGGAGCTTAGGGTGTCTGGGGCTCCAGGCAGAGTCCCTCCCACACTAGGTGGCCTTTTGTCCTGGCCATGTTGCTGGTTTGCCATGGCAGCTAGTCTCTCGCTGGCAGATCTTCCAGAGAGCTGGGCTTTGAGAGCGTGCTCTCTGGAGTACTGCTGGAGATGGGCTTCACTGGACAGCAGCAGTGCCAGTTGACTGCAGGCCACGCTGGGCTTGGGTGAAGGTGCTGGACTAGAACGGATTTTCACCATGTTGGCCACCGCCTTCAGACGCTCCGCACAGGAAACTGACTCAGCAGTTGCTGGAGCAGAGGGGGGCGTGGCACTATGTGCTGACCGAGGTGATTCAGGGGGTCTGTCCTGATTGTGTCCCCGTCGACTGTAAGGTGTGTTGCTGTGATTTTGAAGTTTGCTCTTCCTCATTAGCCCCTTCAAGCGGCTTGAGGCTGTCCCATACACAGGAAGTGGGTCTTTGTCTGCAGGTGGTGCCTTGGATGGAGAGGAGCACTCACTGGGGGGCTTATTAGAGTGCTGAGACATTGCCACACTCTGAAGCCGTGAGCTGAATGACTGAAGCAGAGAAGCCAACAGGGTGCTCTCCCCAGCATGAGGAGATCCCTCTAGAGCTCCATTTTGCAGGCCTCCCCCCTGACCATTTAGTTCCATTGGGGGTGAACTCATCCGCTGGCTCCCTGGATCATTCCAGGCTCCAGAGCGCAGTAGGCGGGCCTTCTTCAGGTGCTGTGAAGAACCTAGTGTGGGCCCATTGGTTCCAGCCTTGGGAGCTGTGGGGCCATGGTTGGGCAGTTGGTAGGGCCCGCCCACCTTGTCACTCTGCTCCTGGTTGCTATGGGCAGCCTCAGATCTCCCGCTTGCCGTGGCCCCAGGCCCGGCCACCACTGGATGCATCAGTAAACCTTCCAGATAAGTTAGAACAGCTGAATCCTTGTGTGTCTCAGGGCCAGGCTCCTCCCCATGAGTCATGTTCAATACTAGGATCCCCTCGTATGGTTCAGCACGGCTACTGGGAAACAAATGTCCACTAGGTCATCTGGTTGACAGTGGCATGTACTTCCTAAATAACAAAAAGAAGGCAGGGAATTGCTCAGAGTGAGTCTGCTGGAGGCTGAAGGATGCACTGGCCGGATGTGATCCCTCTCCGTAGTGGACACAGTCAGCACTGTGATAAAACAGCAGCCATATTTGGAGGCGATCTGGGGCAGGTGGGCCTCCCAGGCATTGTTGTATGCCTTTAAACACCGTAGGATCCCAGAAGGCCCAGCTCCAGGCTTATGTGAGTAGCAAGCAAGGAGTCAGCGGGATTTCACCACAAAGATGTTGACACATTCCGTGGCTGTGGATGTTTGGGATGTCTGTCCTAAGGCCCGGCTGCGGCTCTGTCAGTGGCGCCTTTCAGCTTTGCAGATCTCACATGGGGGACCTATGGGAGGGAGAGAGAGAGAGAGAGAGAGAGAGAGAGAACAGAGGGAAGGGACGGTTGGGTGGAGGGAAAGAGGAGAAAAAGGAGAAACTGTGTGAGAAGCAGGGATTTGCAAAGCAGTATATCACATTCATTTCACCACCTTGTCTGCCATCTCTGTTACTTAGCAACATTTCAGATTGACTGCACACGGCTCCCTCTCCTCTCTGCACTCTCCCTTCACAGCCACCGAACAGACGACAAATGTAGATTAGGCCTGATTGGATCCAAATTGAAAATTCAAGACCACTACCTTGAAAACATTCAGGTCTTGAGCTGTAAGCCCCTCACAGCGATGTCTTTCAAAAGTGAAGGGCCCTGTGAGAGCTGTGAATAATTTCTTATGCAGCTTGTCATTTCAGTGGATTATCCCCCCTACCGCCTTCTGCTCCTTATGCACTTGAGCAGCATCTCACACCAAGCAAACCCTCAGTCTACACAGAGCAGGGGCCGCCCAACCCACTCACCCACGTGCATGAATACGCGCATGCAGATGTGCATACTGCCGACGCACATGCACAAATTGATAACCATTCTTCCGGCTACTCAGCAACACCTGGCCAGCTGTGAATCCTTTATCGAGCTTGGCTCTTTTGAGGCGGAATTGTTTTTAAATCAGAGCAAAACATGAACTGATCTGATGTGATGTGAGCTGTGTTTACTAGTACAGTACAAAGGCAGCAAGGATACAGCTAACAGACACGCTGTACTTGACAGTCGTGTGTATTTATTTTGTGTGTGTGTGTGTGTGTGGTGTATCAAGGGGTATGGCTGGCTTAAGGATCAGGTGCACCTGTCACACCACACCACTGTCAGGAGGGCAGCGCCAGTGACACCAGGGTGAGCATTGTGCCAGTTGCCATGACAGTGTCAGCGGTGCTGCCCTGGGAGACCTCTGCTCTGAACCCTGTCAGCGTGGTTTCCGTGGATACAGGACACCTCCGACAGTCCTGGCCACATCCCATAAAGGTTAATTAATACAGAGTTTCCACCTCGCCTCAGCTGCTGTTCGTGTCCTTTCCCCGACGCTGTCCTCACCTTTGGTGTCCGCTGAGTGGACCAACATAGAGGTCACACAACAGGACAGCAGCCCTTGATTATGACGAAAGGCCACGGCAACCCACGCAGCCACCAGTCTAAATACTTCACAGAGAGCAGTAGCAAGGGCCAAAAACAACAAGGCAGCAGGCTTCTAATCAGGTTGAAATCCACCCCCGTGGCCAAGGTCCACAGGTTGTCATGACAGTGAGGGCAACAAAGTGACACTTTTAATGACACCTTGAAAATGAGCTGGGATTAGAAACTGGATTTAAGTTCATCAGTGTGCAATTAAATCTGCGTAGCAGGTGGAAAACAATCAAGTCGGTCCACAGTTTGATGAGACTCTTCAGACTCCGCCTTATTGTATAGAATAGGAAAACTTAAATGAGATGGGCCCATCAGCGTCAATTACAGTTCAAGGCCATCTTTAAGCTGTTGACCTAAATCTGACAACAACAAAAGCCAACCTGGTCACACTGGGCCATCTGACGTCTGCTGTCATGCTAATCTTAGATGCTCAGGATTAGGGCTATTTTCCCGCCAGTGAGCTTAACGCAGTTATAATAGAATGGCCTGTAACACCACATCGATTAGCACAGTAAACATGTTTACCTTCAAAATAACTTGGAAAAGTAACTAAAATGCCATAATACAGCCCCTGTAGTTAGTGAGAGAAAGAATGGAAATGGAAAAGAAACGCTGACATGCTTTCAACATGGGAAATTCTGTTAATCTCTCTGCTGCTGGCAGTGACCCTTTGGAATTAAACATGACCTTGTCTATGTTTTTGCCCAAAGAAACTTTCAATACAGAGCAGACAAGGCAGCACCGGGACACTCTGATACTGCACTATATTAGTTTATATTCTTACGACAGAACTACTGCATTCACTGTCTCACATAAAGTATGGATTAGTCTGCAAAAAAAAGAAAAAAGAGGGGACATTCAGGCTCTTGAGAGACGTGTAATGACAGAAGCAGTGTCAAAAAGTCCTGCCACAGCAAGGGCAAGAAAAAATATGTTCTCCTAAGTGACAGAGGTCTGTTAACAAATAAATGACCTTAATATAGGGAGAGCTGTCCTCTGTACTGAACCCCTACAGCAAACAGCCCCCCCCCCCTTCCCCTCTCAGAGTGTGTGATGTGTGCATTACTATTACATTATCTCCCCTGGTGTATACATTGAAAATGACCTTATACATCTGTTAACATGTCATCTCATAGGTGGTGGCACCCAAAATGCCTGACCTCCAACACCCACCACCCAGCCCCACCCCCTCCCCCACCATGGGACACCACAGCACCAATGAGCTGCTCTTCGGTTTCTGTGGTGATTATCCATTATCCTTGACAATGTCAGCCAATGACAGAGCAGGCACCACTCTAAAGTGATTTTTGCCCCTATAGTCAGCCACGTACGAGTGTGAGAGGGAGGGCAAGTGATGTGGAGGGGTGAGAGCTTCATCATCCTCTGAATGGTGGACTCTTCATCTCTCTCTCTCTCTATCTGTGTTTCGCTCCTCGTATACTTAAAAAGACACCAGGAGCAGGAAAGGTCATTACACTCTCAGCCGGTTCCTAAGATACACAGATTTATCAGAAGGTCGACATAATAATGTGTCAATGTAGATGTCACGAATTAGATCTTAAATATGACCTTCATCTCCTCCACTGACCTCCACATTATAACCCCAACCCCCCCCCCATACACACACACCACCCCCACCCAGTGACACTCAGTCATGAACACGCTGGTAATACAGCCTTTTTTGATCTTTAAAAAAGTGAGTTCCTAACTGACCTTCATTGTCAGGAATGGTAATCCATTTAAGCCATTTAAAATGTATGAGACCAAACAAAAGAATTAAAAAGGGGAAGAGCCAAAGGAGCGGCAGTTAAAGTCAAGGTCATTCATACCGCTAAGGCTTTTCCACTTGATGCAACAGCTGGTGTCCATGCAAAGCTCTGGGCGTTAATAAAAAGTGACAATGCTGCCCGAGTGGTGTGTATTACTAATGTCTGACACCAGCCTGGCAGATGTGTTCTCCCTGCATTTAAGGGGAGTCAAGGTTAAAGGAATTTAAAAGGAGAGGCGATGCCTAAACACTATTATATCATGTAATCTGCAGCCCAGCCCTGCTGCACATACTCAACGGGGTAGCTCACTTACACATGCCGTGTGACCGCTATTTGTAAATTCAATATGCCCTGACATGATTAAATAAGACAAAACATAAGCTACCTGACCAAATGCAGTTGTTCCAGGCCTTCCACCAGTGAACGGGTGCACCGGAGGAAAGTTGAATTAAAAGCTCTTGTTCACCTTGAGAGGGGTAAACAAGAGAATAACATGCTACCAAACAGCAGGAGAGCCAGAGCAAGAAAATGTTTTTGCAGATAAGTCAATCAGGACAGAATAACACTGAAATGCAATACACACACAGACACACACACACACACACAATGAGAACTAGGGCACTCTGACCCACTTCTTAGGATGCACTGACCAAACAAGTCATGCATAGCACACGCACACACACACACACACACACACACACACACACACACACACACACACACACGCCCCCACACAGAAACCCATGGATGTACCCCACATAAAGGAAATGTAATATGTGATGAATGCTGAAAAGTCAGGCCTCTTGTGTTAAGTAGCACAGGCCATCCATTGAATGCGAGGAACACTGTGTGATGACTGACTGCTAACATTTCAGACTTGAACAAAATGGGACCGGAGTGCTTAAGTTCTTGGCCTGCATCTGGCCTTGGACGAGGAGTGCGGGGGCGGACTTTAACTTCATCTGCACTCATCAGTACAAAGAGTTCTTGGGGTTGAGAGAGAGCATAGAGGAATTCATGCACACTGATGAGTCATCTAAGCGGTTCAGAGCCCAGCTGACTGGAAGAGGATCCAGCCAAACTAGCTAGTACGGTGATGATATTGCTTGCACTGTATCACAGACCCAGATAGTCTCTCCCCTCACCTTTCATGCCCAGGCTTGCATGGATGTGCTTACAAAAATGTTTGTGTCCTTAGTAAATATTTGTGTGCCATTTGGAAGACCCACCCAAGGGCCATTTCCTGAGTGGCTGAGAATTAGTGCATCAATTAAACACACACACACATTCCTTGTTAATGAGCCGTGGCTGCCATCAATCTATACCTGATTCATTTCTATTGGGCTCCGAGGTAATCTTCTGCTTACATCGTCTGTCCAAAATGGTCCTCATTTCCCTCCCGAAACAACACACATTTTCCATTTGTAAACACTGGTGCTGGAAATAGGAACAGCTGATTGCCCCATGGCCAGCACGCCAAAAGGCAGAGCTAGGCTCTTGAAACAGACTGCAGTGGTGATGTCTGAGGGAAATGGGCCACTTTGCAATTGAGATCAAATGTCCCACTGTCAGGCTGCCCTGAAAGCTGGATAAAACCAGCTAAAAAACCTTGTCCTTTAATGAATCATTCCCATAATATCCTTGGCATCAGCCCTGAGAAGGCTATTGCCATGAGTCAGCAAGACGTCTGCCTTTATTGGGTTAAAAGAGTATTGCTTTTTTTCATTTTACTGTGAGTAATTTGGGATGGTTTGGAGTAATATGGTGTGTGACAGAGGTCTAAGTAACAGAAAAAGGAGAGGACGTATCTCTGTTATCATTTTTGCCTTTCATAACGCTCCCAATGACCTACTTTCTAGTTTTTAAATCATTCTAATGCTTGCTCTGAGTGAGGCTGGAGAATGATGTTACAGGGTACAATGGATTGTGAAGGGACATTCCATTAGAATTATCAAAATCACAACTTGGATTTTCTTTCTCCGTTTTACCTTAGTAGGAATACAGTCTTAGTCAAAGTCAAAGTTCAAAGTTACACAATTAAAGGAATCTCTTAAATCAATTAGATACATTTAACCCAATAAAGTATAAAACAATTATGTGCAACCTTTTCTCTGAAAATCTCTCAAGCAGCACCAATCCAGCTGGCAGGGCAGAGCTGAGTACATGCCAATGAACAGGAGACTTCAATAAGATTAGTCCTACACCTGGCTCTGGTGTCCGACCCAGCGCTCACAGAGCAATAGCTGGTGCAACCAACAAAAACAGCTTTGATCTAAATATTCCTGACAGTCTCAGACCCAGAGAATTAGCATCCAGGTTAATAATCAAAATCACCTTTAAATACAAGTTTGTGACTTGGCAGTCAGGTGAGGGTGGCACAAACAAATCCATACATCTGTAAGATGAACAGATAACCTAGTTTATTATCCAACTAGGCTTAAACATAATAAAGGACATGCTGCTGCAACAAGCTGCAGATGGCACAAACATCAAGACGGACAGAAGTACACTGACAAATAATAACTGTGAACTGTAACTGTGGGAAGGGTTAAGTACATAGAAAAGAAAGAAAGAACTAGAACATGCTAACAATACCTCTACATAATGTAAAGGGATAGCACCGATAAAACAACAAACCCAGAGGACCTTGTACCACCTCGCGCCCTGTTGTTACACAACCTGGAGAAGACCAAAGTGTAAGCTTTAGACAGGCAAAGCCAGCTATTTAAGTAAATGTTAAAAGCCTCTTATGATTCCTTTTCAAGCAAGACAAAGGGCAAAACATATTTTAATCAGTTATTGAGCATGGTTAACACTAGTCAATTAAACTGGAGATTATAATGGATATTTTTTATTTATTTATTTTTTTAAATTAGCTGTTCTCAAAGTTCCACTCCAAAATAAGACAAATTTAGTTATGATTATAGATTGTTATTGGCTGATAGAAAATGCTGGTATGGACATCATGACTACATAGTCCATATCTTTATTATATGAGACACTTATTGATTACCATTTACATGAGGTAACAGGACAACAAGATGACGATATGCACGGGCATGGAAATGGCAACAACAGGGGTGAAGGACAATGATGACAAAGTGGTGAACCATGTTACACTACAGTTGAGACATTACTTCCTCCGTTCAAAACATGAACCAACACTTGACTGAAGCAGTGTGTGTGTGTGTGTGTGTGTGTGTGTGTGTGTGTGTGTGTGTGTGTGTGTGTGTGTGTGTGTGTGTACTCAACTAATCGTAATACAGTGTGTAATCTGCAGAGGAAGGAAAAAGGAGAGTAACTGTGAAGTTATTGCAAACAGACTCAGGAAACACATCTATCTGCTCTGATTTACCAGAAATATAAAGCTTTACATCCACCATAAAAATTTTAAGACACACTGCCTCTCCTTTGAAACATTTTACTGCACATCAGTGAGAGTACGAGTTGACTCTAGTGCTGACTACTGCAGAGTTCAAATGTAACCAGAAGTCCCAAAACACTGCGATATAGTATAACAGAATTAGACAGTAAAAAAAAAAACTTCATTTCAAAGTGGCATCACTATCTTTATACAACATGTTACAGAAGGTTCCTGGTTAATCGCTTGTCAACAAGATAATTGAATAACTGACCCCAGAGATGACTTAGGAAGGTGACCTCACAGTGTACCGTCTCTATCATATTGTTTCCAACAATTGCTTTGGACACACTGACTTAGATCTGAAATATGTATATAACACATAATAAGATAAAAGACCGTTTTCTATAAAGGTTAAATACAGCAGGACGTTAAGGTCTTCAGGCGCTAAAGGTCTTTTTCTTGATGTGCACCAACATCATTATGTTCCCCAAATGAACCAGAGAAAAATCCACATCCCGTAGACACCAAGGCAAAAGACACTTTATTCAGCATGACCTCCATCTCATAATTAAGCCTTCCCTTTAATAGTAAGTCTAACACACAGTGGGCACACAGCACTACTTGCTAACTGCAGCAGGGTCATTTGATCACTACAACAGAGAAGAAGTGAGGTCCTGCCTGAGCTGCTCTTTGTCCAGTATCTGTGCCTGAGCTGCCCTGGTTAATGCCCTGGCCTAATTTGGCAGTATTTGAAAAAAAAAAAAAAAAGAAATGCTACATGAGCCAAATAAACGACTTAAAAATTACACTCTAAATTTATTTTGGCAACAGTGCATTTGACAGTGGTCAGGTGTGTGGTTCAGGGGGATATATTTATCTCTCTGAGCACCAAGTCAGGTGTGTATTAGTAAGTCTCGCCGATACATTTGGATCAGTGTTGATAACCACGTAATCATGCTGAAATAACAACCCTACTTCTGCATTTACACTGGATCCATTTATAACAGGTGGATTAGATAAGACTGTGCTTAATCAACTTTCAGTGGTCACATTCTGTCAGTGGGCGGAGGATTTGGTGATATGTGCCAGGCCGGTGACATGCAGTGAATATAAGAAATGCTTGCAGTGGCCACTGACTATTGACAACACAGTGCATGGAACTGACAAGCCGAACTGATCGGTGTAATTGGCTTTGAATCTAAATTTCACAGTGGAAGTAGAAAGGATTGTTCTTGATGGAAAAAATACATATTTAAGGATTATCTGAAATGAAATGGTTTGCTTCAGTCACCTGTGACAAAAGCAGAGGGGCAGATGAACAGAAGTAACGGTTGTCCGTACTCAAACTACTGCTGGTTTTCAAACAGAGGTTAATTGCAATTAATTGCCTTGGCAGCCCAGGTGTAATCAGCCCATGACTGATTAGGTACAAGCAGGGATCTGATGCCTGACGACCAGAACTGAAGCCATCAATTTAAACTGATAGCATGATTTTTTTTTTGTTTGTTTTTTTTTGCTGCTTTGGAATTGATCGGGTTGATCTGGTTGATCGGGTTGCCTTTACTGTAAGAGAAACATGCTAATTGTCAGCGTAGATGCAGACAAGCACAGGGCCAAGGCTTGCAGGAAATGAGTCTGTCTCCCCTCAGTCAGACATTGACTATTAAGTCAGAGAGAGAGAGAGAGAGAGAGAGAGAGAGATAGACAAGGCCAGCTCCGAACTGCAACTGGCCTATTCTTTCTCTGTAACGAAGGACGGAAAAAAAATATTCAACGTAGTAAAAAGTGCTCAACAAGAATTCACACTAAGCCAAACACCAGCACACCTATTCTGCTGTAGTTGGGAGGCGAACACAGACACACATCATGCTCCCGTACCTTGTCATCCTTAGCTGTGGAGGCTGATACAGGTAAAGTGCAGTAATCAATTTGCTCTACTGGCAGGAGTGCTCCTTTAGAATACTAATAAGGCTTCCGCCCTCCCCTCCTCCTTCTTTCTCGCCATCCCTCCACTGCCACCCCCACTCTGCTTTTCTCCTTCCTCGTTCACCTTTCTCATGACTTGACACCCCCCCCAGTGCCCCAGACCTGACCAAATGCTAAAGGAGGGCGGGCTGTCTTCTGCACAGATAACTGCTGCCACTAATCAAGCCTACGTGCACCGGGGCGTGGGATTAAAAGAGCTTGCACAGCTTGACTCAGGCACCGAACAGTGTTAGCGCACACACAAACACACACGCGCAGGCAGACACACACACACACACACACACACGAGGTCAAAATAAAAACCTATAGGGAAGCCAACAATGTCTCGTCCCAGAAACACACACATATACACAAGCCTCAGACGAGCATACAAACACAACAAGGTCAAGTTAAAAGCTGATATGTTAGGTGAACATTCTCGGGCTATAAAAGAACACACACAAGAAGATTAGATCTAAATTTACTCCGCCAGTCAAAACGGGACTCGGTGGTGAGCCACCCATCTCTATCTCTCAGAACACATGTCACGCAGGGAACCGCAGTGTTGTGTGCATCTAAAGCGAAAAAGAGGAACAAACTCGACTGAGAATTGACAGGGCCTTAATTCCCATTCGTTTTTCATTTGGAGAGATGGCTTACAAGGGGGGGGGGGGTCTCTACACCATATCAAACACATGCCGGAGTTGCCTGGAGGCTGTAACAAAGTGTCCTCAATGTTACACACACACACACACACACATAAACAGGCAGTAGGAGTGTGTGTGTGCATGACAGAAGGGGAGAGAGAGACAACACCACCCTATGCATCAGCAGGGATATTTCATTATGTACATAACGAGTGCCATTAATCGCTCTTAACAAGAGGACACAACCTCACCTTGGCAGTCTCACACACACAGCAGGAAGGTGGGGGGTGGGTGGGGGGGCATGGAAATATCTATAGTGCGCACAGAAATTAAAATTCACCACACTCAAGGATCCGCCGCCTCCTTTTGACCGACCACATCGTGGCCTGGGGGTGTGTGGAGACAAGCCAGCGGCCATATAGATAGACATATAAAAACACACACAAGTAAAAAAGGATAGGAGAAGAAGAAGAGGAAGGGAAGGGGAAGTGAAGAAATAAATATATAAATAAAAGTGGGGGGGGGAAATGCCGCAGTGGCGGTTGCCAGCGGGGGCTTGTGCCCTTGACATACTGACACGGGTGGAGGAGGGAGGGGGGCACTGTCATGTGACACTCTTGTCATTTGCCTGTCCACCCGCCTGTCTGCCCAGCCACCTGGCAAACCCCCCTCCCCCCCAATGCAATGTCTCGCCCACCTTCAAGCGACCTCATCCTCCGCTGACCTGACGCCACTTGCCACCCCC
>NW_019525130.1:1227586-1241071 GCF_002814215.2 Seriola lalandi dorsalis | reverse complement strand
CTGCAGTCCTAGCACCCTATCCGCCCCACCCCTAGCACTCTGTCTCTCCTCCCTCCCCTCTCCCTCCCCCGCGGCTGTGCAGCAAGGTCAGGCGGGTCACCGTGTCCTCATCTGTAATCCGCTGCCATTCGTCAGCAGCCCCGGCCCAGGCTGGAGGAGAGAGAGGAGAGGCAGGCGCTCCGACGAGGGGAGAATGCCCAATTAGGCAGCTGTCACACACACACACACACACACACACACACACACACACACACACACACACACACACACACACACACAGCTCAGCACAGCACAGCAGAGCAGAGCAGGAGAGAGCGAGAGAGGAAGGGAGGGAGGGAGGCTGCAGAATCAGCCTACTGTCCACAGACAGAAGGGGGTGGGGGCGTGTGTGTATGTGGGGGGGTGTACATGAATCCTTTCAGCTGTGAGTGTCTGTGTTGTATTGTTTTGGTGTGTGTGTGTGTGTATGTGTGTGTGTGTGTGGACCAGTTGGGGGTCAACTACAGTTTAGACATGTATGACTACTATCTGAGGCATGTCAACAGGAGGAGCAGCGAGGTGTATAGACTTTTGAGGATGCAGTAGTTAAATGAAATTTTATGACGGGGCAACTCTTCTTATCTCACAATGAAATGAGTGCTGAGTATTCTGTTGAGTACCTCTCTTATCTGTAACCGCAAGATTGATGAGATGATCAGGGAGAAATGGCTGGGCTTTACTTGGGACAGAAAAACTCCACAGGGTAAGTCCCGTCTCATGGCCAGTTGGTCATTTAAACAAATCCAAAGGCCGGGTCAAAATGTCCCCAGCCAGAGTGGACTGTGGACAGGAGGGGTAGCACCACGCTCAAATTCTGTCTGTCCCAGACTAGCAGCAGATATGAAATGGGTGACAAATATCCCATAATTGGATCATTCATCACCGACGAACACATCTGTTTTGAGTAATGGGAAAACTAATCAGTAAAAATGATACAGGGACGACTCCGGCCCAGGCACCGGGAAGATTTATGCTAGAGCGATTCAGGACTCAAGCCTGTACCTATTGATTGTTTAGTCTGAATGCTTTTTCGTTTAATCAAAAGAAAGAGTCAAAATGGTACTATGCCAGCTGGGTGATGGAACAGGTGTGATCGAACGTCCTGGGGGCTTGGTTTTTTAGCTGCTCACAGGAGACTCTTTCCACACCCTTCTCCCTCGGTTCCACCTTAAATGTCAAAGTTCATCTGGGTTCAGTGGAGCTTCAAATCCAGCTTTGAGTGGTTAGTGTTCAAAAGGATTGCATCACAAGTGCGAGGGACACTTATCCGGTAAATCCTGTCTGAGTAGAAAGTACAGTTCATAGGGACTTAGGCTAGATGTCATACAGACTGGATACACATGTTCCCCCTCCCTCAGTAAAGCTTTTCACTCAGCTATAGGTGTCTGGGGTAAAACCCCACCTTCGTGGTAGACAGTCAGTTTACACACGTACTGTATGAAACAGAAGGGGAGGACCATGCATGTAGAGGGAAAATTTCCAATTATGTTAGAGCATGGAAAGGAGATAAACACTGAAATCCCCTGAGCAACACTCCACAGGAAGCACTTTCTATGCTGCAGTTTAAATGTCAATTTATTATTCATCACTCAAAGTTACTTTTCCAACACTCATTTTCTATCTGTATTTTGTAGTTTACCGTTTACCAGCAGTGTTGAGCAGTAACACATTCCTTAATGACATGTTTAATGTTTTCGGAAGTAAACAGTGTAAGGGATTACGCCTTAAAACTTTGCAATTACGTCACAGTTTCCACTCCCAGTAACGCTCCGTTGCTTTAACATTTTTGTTTGTTAGATGGGAGTTAGATGGTGTGTTAATATCAGGTTGTTCTCTCTGCGATCAGCTAACATGAACCAGTCTGTCTGGGATGTGCTAGCTTGGTTGCGGGGGGGGGGGAGTTAATCTATCCAGAAAGAGGAATTTCAAAGTTTCATTTGCATTTTATTTGTTTTGTTCTTTAAAGCCCTTTCTTTGACGGAGCTGGACTGCGTCATTTATTACAGTTTTCAAATAACTAGCCAAAAAGTGATTATTAGTATTAACATATATATCAATAAATAGTGTAAAGACTATATGAACATTATAAATAAATACATCACAGTATACAATACATATATATATCACATATATATAAAATCCTCATTTTAAGGCACCACACATTTGTCACTTTGATATGAGAGAATTTGTGAAACCAACTTTATGATGTGCACTCTGCAAGTAAATACGATTTGGATTGAAAAAATTAAAAAAAAAAAAACAAAAAAAAACAATCTACCGCACATCAGTCCTGCAGCTAAACTTCAACAATGAATACAAGGAACACTGTGACACTGTATGACACAAGAGATACTATCGAGTTCATTAAGGTCACTGTAAAATCCCTATCAAGTCCCACAGACACACAAGTCTCTGTGGGAATACTCCTGTAATATATGTCAGCCTGTATCACTGCGCGACTCCACCCATCTCCGTGATTGTTATTATAATGACTCAGTGTTTTGTCGGCCAGTTCTTGCTCCGTTCTCCCAGCACTGAAAGTACCTAAAGTGCTCCCAAAGTCTAAAGATTGTAATCTGTGATGTCATATTGATGCATAGCCTGAAGCAGCTCCATTAGCAGCCTGCGAGACAGACTTAGTGGATTCATACAATGTCTGCCTGTACTTTTACATCTATGAGGAAGTATAGATGATAGTAGGGCTATTAGTTCTGTTCCAGACAACATCGCCTTATCTCCGTCCAAAAATCATCCTCCATTACATTCACCTTGTACTTCTTTTTTCCAGTTCAGTGTGTATTGGTGCAAAATCATAGATTGAGGAACTGAAATGAACTACTGCAGGGGAATAGCACACTCTCACGTCTAAATCCATCTGTATAAAATCATAAATGGATTCTATTAATAGTTTCATAGTCTGTTGTAAGAAATCCTCTCCACTTTCCCTGTCACGGGGAGGTCAGAGGTCAGCTACAAAGCAGAGCCCCTGGACCGGAGCTGGTAGTGATCCAGTTCAGTGTAGCACACAGTTTGCTGCCAAACACAGGTACTCACGCTAAAGGGCGGCATCTTAACTCATTACACCGCCCTGCTACCCTAAGCGCAACCCTGATACGTACAGCTGTGTGCTGCTGTCGGACGAGACAATGTTCTCAGCGTGCAGCCGGTGTAATGTGCACCGCAAGCCGATACCCGATTGACCAGCGAACACATGACACCAATGTAAACAAAAAGAGGACACGCGAGTCAGTCCATGGACACCAAATACAACACGCTATTATCTATACTGTCAGTTTACCTGGATGACGTTCAGCGATCAGCTCAGGTTTGCTATTATGATATGAAAACTTAAAACAAATGGCAACTTTACCAACATAACAGCAATAACAATATTCCAGTTGAAGTTCAGATGAAAAATAGCCTTCTGCTTAACTCACGCATTAACAGCGTTGGTTACTAATAATAAGACTGCACTTTCCCTGATGAATAAACAAACAAAGGGGTCGGATAATGAGTAAGAAAGACCCATGTTTTTCAAAAACATGCTTTCAGTTTATAAGATTAAATATATACAATAGAGCAGATATTGAGACTTTATTCTATCACAATATGGGCCATGTTTCCCTTACATAGGCTATACTGGCCACAACTTATTTATAATTTATTTTATCATTATTTATTATTAATGAGTCATCAATCCAACAAAATGACACCATTTAAGTTTAAACACAACCGTATTACGGAAACTTAGAAACATTTTCACTAGTGGGAGAAGCGCAGGTGCTTTCTGATAACATTAATGACGGCTGGTGTCCCAGTAAACTGTGAGAGTGCGACTGTGAGCCAGCATGAACAATACCAAGACCCCCTCACCACGAGCATACTGTGTTTCTGACTTGTGGGAAACACAGGTGTTAGAATGAGCACTTCAGGAACCCAGCGGGTGTGTCGGATAACAAAGACCTGTAGGCTTGACATTATTACACTGCAGCCATTTAGCTGCTGTTGGTGATCAGTGTGGCTCACAACAACGGTCACAAACATTAAATGCCTGTGCCCACAACTCTACTTTCGATTTGAACCCACCTGCAGATGCACTATAGTTGGTCTGTGCAGCAGTGTGTGCTCCTTGCAGAGACGGCTGATTGGTCAACAGAGGTTGAATTCATTGAAGCTAAAACTCACTTCAGCCATACCCTCAGCTATGGAACATTTGCCATTGGTTCCCTGTCCCTTTAAATAACTTTAAGACCTTTTTTCTCTTCTCTACCTCCCTCCCCTGAGGTTTATCACTGTGACTCTTCTCTCTTCCATCTTTCTCTTTCTCACACACACACACACACGCACACAGGCACACACACACGCACACAAATGCTGCCTGTATGTGTGGCTGGCAACTACAAAGCAGTTAGCCAAGCATCTCTTGGCTCTGTGCAGAGAGAATAAGACACTCTCATTACTGCCCTTAAAAAGCTCTTGCCCTCACAAAATCCACTGTAGACCCAGACGCCGGTGCACAAAGTCACAGGAAAGATTTAGGGAGTTGAAGGCTACTTTTTTCCTTACAGCTCAGTTCTGTGTTTGTGTGCATGTCTGTGGTTGATGGTTTTCTGCCACCCCCCCACCCCCCTTCCCCTTTCCTGTTCCTCTTTAATGTCACAGGGCTGGCTCATATGACCTTGAGCAGCAACGTTGGCACGGCAATAGCGAGAGCTGCCTCGCCTGCGGGCGCCCTTGAACTGGATCTGCAAGACAAAAAAAAACAAAAAAAAAAAAAACCTTCATGCGGCCTGATAGACATCTCAGCCCTCCTCCTACTACCCCCCCCCAACCCCCCCACCAACCCCTCAACTATCCTCCCCCTTTCTCCTCAGCTCTTTTATTCAATCTACGCCACTCCTTATCTGTTCCCTCTGGTGGGAAGAGATTTATCAGGATGCTGTATCTTTAACCTCTCTATCAGACTGAGATAGAAACAGAATTTCAAAATGTCTGACCGGGCTGCGTGGATTTATTTTTAAACTACCACCTCCTCCTCCTCCTTCATGCACAAGCCCTGTGCCATTTCAGGACTGGGGGTTGTGGGTGGGGGGGCAGTTGCTTTATGGAATACACCTGCGTGATGAGACAACCATCCACTCCAGAGGTGTTGTTTGCGTACAAGGAAATTCCAGACTGTTTTTCCTCCCTGCTTTGCTCTGAGCCACTGGCACACAGTGACCTGTAGCTTCAAAACAAATGTCCCTGCCTCTGTTCCAAGGATGAGCGTCAGCCAACCAGCCAATCACGGTCCTCTGACTAGAGAGGGGGTGGTGCCTCAGTGTTTTGACAAGTTGATGGCGACCTACAGGGTCCCGATGAAGACCTCTGATTTTCCAGAGTAAACACTGTGGTCCATAGTCCAAAGTCTGGCTCCGCACTGTCAAACTGAGCTCTTGCATGAGCGCCGAGCATAGTCTACTGTAAAAGCACAAAGAAGGGTTTTATCAGCATGCAAATATTGCGGCACCCTCCCTGCGACTGCAACGCGGGCCACCGAGGTTCAAGTACTACAGTAAATATTTGCATTGCCCTGTTGGGAGCAATGTGTTCAATACAAGGTGTTTGAAAATTCATAAAAGGCCTTTTCTTTTGAACATAACATACATACGCTGCACAACAGTGAGTGTGCAGAGGACTGTATAGGAGGCTTGGACACTAGGAGACTGTCCTAGCCCTCCTACTGGTTCTCTTCATGCCTGACCTTTCAAAACTGTAATGTTATCACATGTCATACGCGGGCCTGCTGGAAACCATCTGCTAAAGGCGCTGTGGTGGCTCCCTGTCACCAAAAAAAAAAAAAAAAAGAAGCACTGGCTGGAATGGCCAGGTACTGGTTCTGACTGGTTTACTGCGCAGCATGTCTCACCTTCACACACATACACACACACACTCACACACACACACACAGACTGTGACACGTATACGCCCCTTCAGAGGCTGTTGTTGAGCGACATGAGCCATGAGCAGTCTCCTCAATTAGTGTTAAGGGGCTTTCGCACAGAGACATGAAGTTCTGGGGCTAAGAATAACATGAGACAGGTCTGCTGCCCGGCAGTGGCAGGGCTCTGGAGCTGTGGCACTAAGGAGAGCCTTGGTGTGTGTACTAACCAGACTTGCTGCTAATCCGATCCCCCGCCATGTTTAGCCCCACCTCGGGATATTATGTTATGTTTGCTAGCGTGACACCTTGGCTAATAGCGCTGTTTTTACACTGAGCGAAACCAATATGATTAACATTAGCCAGGACTGATATAGGAAAAAAGAAAAGACAAACTCTAATGAACCCTGTGTTTATTTGCTGTGAAATCCCTGCCATCTAAAAAAAATAAATAAATAAAAAAATCTAGTTTTCATATCAGGGATATGGGTGCGTTAAAATATTAAAAAGAGCTACTATAGATCCCCCCCACCCCCCACATTAGAGCCAAAAAGCAGACTCGGTTGTAGAGGCACCACAGTGTCCTGGGAGATTCATTACAGGCAGATTTGTTCCACATAGTGAAATATGAGTGAGCTCTACTGCCTGAAAATTGCATTGCTCCATAAGCAGACCCCCAATGCAAGAATAAGCTCTGATTCTCAGTTCTAAAGGTCTTAGCACAGTACAACAGCCGCAGCAATTATTTGTGAGGAGACGATCAAACCCAGTGTTTATCCTGTTTTGTCTTGTAGGAAGACACAAAGAATAGGACACAACGAGCCACAGCACAGGCCCACATGAAATCAACACCAAAAAAATATATGGTGAGTGTGGACAAAGTGTCTTCTTCTAACGCAACATCAATCATTGGTCTGTTCTGATATTGGGATTCCTTTGTGAAGTTGAGCGGAATGAGCTAAATAATAACATCTCATGAGGACTCATGTAAGCAAATTATCTATTCACATGTCTGGCTTTGGCACAGATGATATGCAAATAGGTCATCTCATCTGAATAAGCATCTGTATTGATCATTTTCTAAACCACAGTTGAACTTGGTACAGTAAATAACCTGACCTGAATAAAGTCGAGCAAATCTGGCAGAAAGCGAGCTATATTTAGAAAACAGCACCCGTGTGTGTGTCAGAGACAGAGAAATGTGAAAAGATCCTTTACTTAAAAGCATGTGTGGCTCAGGCTTTGAGCTTGTCAGGTCTGACTGCAGTAATCAAACGCTATTACTGGAGACTGAGAGGGGAAGAAAGGAACTTATAGGAGGTGGCAGTGCTTCAGAGACTCCTGCACTACTGTAAGGCTTATATGTGCGTATGTTTTTTGAAGTGTGTGGCTGGGGAGTGAGGAGAGACCTCAGTGCTCAGCTTGGGGCGTATAATCTATGGTTCATTTGCAGCTTTTCTCCCCAGTATGACAAGCCGTTTACAAGACGTAGCCTCTGCTGCTGACCCAGTTCTGAGTGGCTGCGTCTCACGACAAGGCCCTGCCTCCCCATCAGGCCCTGCTCCTCGTCTAACTGACGATAACACCGCCACCCTCTGCCTCCGTGAACTGTGGGAAAAAAAATAGGTCGCCCTGACCCACTTTTCTTCTTCTTCTTTTTTTTTTTTTCCTCCCCTCCCTAAGATCGTGCAAGGAGTTCTGCAGAGCATGATCGAGGGAGACAGTAAAAGGGAGAGAGGGAGGGAAACAAAGGAAGAAGGGAAGTTTTAAAAAAAAGACATAGACTTCTCTGTGATGAGTCCCTGCATTCTGCCGATGTGTTCCTGTGGCCTTTGGAATAGAGGCAACCCTTATCAGCTGGCCTGCTGTATGTTTGGCAAAAAAACCCCTCCCACACCTACAACAGCTGCTCCTGAGGTTAAACACCTTCCACAGGCCTCACCAGTCCACCCCACCTCCCAATTTCTACATCACCTCTTCTAGGCAGCTATTATCTCATGTCTTACTCAGAATGCTAAATGGGACCCTCTGCCTTATTTAAACACAGACGTACACACTGCTTCTTGCAGTCATTTAACACCCATGGAGGTATGACATGTCATCCAGCCAGAAAAATTATGAGCCTTTCTTGGCTAGGGGGAGATATTACAGGGCGAGCTGAGCCGGGAGCTGCCCTAATGCCTGGTAGCATGACACTGGCCCCTCTGAGCGCCTCTGTGTGGGTTAGGACAACTCATGATATATCTCTGATCACGCACGGCGCTCTCATGCAAACCCTTCCCTCATTAAGCTGCGCTCACTCATGCATTGCTTTTGTAATCCCTCCTCACATTAACCGTGGCGTGTTCCTCCGACAACAGCTGAGAGTTTCATTCATTTAGAAAACCGATGGTTTATTCTGCAACGCCCTTTTGTATCAGTGTTGGGTTCCTGTTTGAACTCGCTGTGAAATACCTCATCAACGCTACACCTTTGACTGCTAATTTAAATATTAATGTGCCAGCCAAAAATCACCACTCATCACTCACCGGTGCCTCAGTGTCGCTTAGCAACCTTTGTTTAGCTTCTGTTGGAGAGCTATTTTTGTAGGATTGAGAGCGACATTTAATTATTACCTTTAAAAAACCTTTTACCTTCAAAGAGACCTACTGAACTGAACAATTCTACCTCAGCTATAGGGTGCTTTTTTTTTTTTTTTTTTTTACAGCACTAGTAAGTCACTCACTGTGCATTACAATGATTTTACATATCCTAGCCTTTCTAAAACTACAGCATGACTTGTGTAAGTAAATTCTTAGACTTTGGTTACACACACCTCTTACAAATAGACTGTCAAACAGCTCTCTGAACATAAGCATGCCTTCTGTTAGCACCCCAGTGCCACACAGTTTGCCTGTACAAGAACATTAGTCCCACCAGATGCTAGCGACTACATGCATTTGCGTGTATACTCATTTGCATCAGCCACAGTTCGACACTCTACTTAAAAAACCAGAGGAGGTTTTACCTGCCGCTAAACTCTCACCAGCACAGTGCTAAGCCCCTGCGTGCTAATGGTGACCTAGTGCACACAGACATGTTGGTGCCTCAGAGACGAGTCATGAAGCCCGCTGCTCCACTTTCCTCTGCTGCCAGACAACCTGCAAAAAACGGTGGAGCTACGCTGTATCTTACTTTTAAGTGTGAAGTGCAGCAAATATGAGAAAATGGCCGTTGGAAAAAAAAAAAAAAAAAAAAAGAAAAAGTAGAATAGGGTGTCAGGTCTCTTTATTCTGCAGGGGCTGGTGCAGGTTCTAGTTCCAGTTAAGGGGGTGGATGTAGGTCAAGCCCTGCCTCCTCATAAGCACCAAGGTCAACGCTGAATGGAAGGGAAGGTGGCTTAGAGAGAAAGAGGCCCCGGATAAAACACATTCGTCTGGCTCTTGTGCCAGCACTAGCCCCAGACGTGTAAACACAGTTACACAAGCACACAGCTCGTCTGCGCTAGGTGTGTGCGTACGTGTGTGTGTGTGGGTGGGTGTGTGTGTATGTGTGCAAAAAAAAACACAAAAACAACAGAAAAAGATTATACATGTACATGTGTAGCCTTTATAACCCAAACAAGGCTTATAGCTTAAAGATGAGTTCGCAACACCTGTGTTGTGCTGCGCTTGTTGGACATAATACAGTTATACATACATAACACAGAGGTGCATCTCAACAACCAAGCTACAGGCTCCTCTACTGTGAACCTCAAGTGTATCCAGACGGGCTGTAATTGATGTGTGATTTTAAAAAATGTCAAATCCTGGCAGGTGATCACCTCTATTAAAGTTCTGTCTAACAAGGAAGCTTATGGAGGTGTTTAGGGCCCTTGGTGGGGTTCTAACCTCACCTGCACATACACTTCATAAAAAAAAGAAAATTACAATGTATTTGAAATGTTTTATCTGTCCAAATAAATAAATCAAATCAAATCAAATTACCACTTGGGCATCCATGACTACCCAGCCCTGAATAGTCTAAAAGTAATAAAGTCTCATAGTATAAATACTAAAAGAAAAGTCCTTCATTAAAACTTCAACATTTGTCAAACACAATTCATTTATAGAAAAGTAAAGATTACAAAAGTGTGAAAGTTACAATGAGCTCAACATATGCTCATCTGGCTCGTTCTTCTCCCTTTTCTAAAGCCTCACTTATCCATCCAGACAAATTGTGGCCTGTGGCAACTAATGCTAGAGCCTTATGTAATTCCTCACTCCCTCCAGCAGCACATGATAAGTTCATTTTATTAAAGCTGAAGAATATGGTAGGAATTGGCCTGTGTTCTAATAACACCACTGTGAGTTGAGAGGCACAGCATTTGAGAATTGGTGACACTCGACTCTGTACAGAATATTTCTGTGACAACAAGGCTGGAGATTAAGTTTCCTCTTCTTACAGTTGCCTGAAACCCTGGAAGTCTTTCCTGTCAGATACTGTATTATATTCATATCAGGGGGTAGCTCAACAAATCATCAGATTAAGCTTCTTATTACATCATGATTAGAATTTACAGTAGATGGGTTTTATGGATAATTTGTCATCATTTGACAAAATGCTTTTTCTTTCTTTTGCTGAAGTTAATTTAAATTTGATTCAATTTAACATTTTGATTTAGATAAATATTTAAGATTCACTAACCTGTGCTGTGACTATTCTGCTGGAATGGGCTGATCAGATGATTAAAGTATAGGATGCCACGAAAAAGTTGTTTAACTCGAGTTCACTGACTACAAAAACATTTTACATGACACTTGCTCGTCATCTCAGTTGCTACTAATACAAAGCCACCCGTGAATTTAAGGAAGAGATCAAAACCACCCTTATTTCCACATCTCATTTTGTGTCACAACATGCACTGTATGGAAATGTATCATAAAAGAGCCAGAGGGAAACAGTGCCTCCCTCCAATTGTCTACTTGTCGAAATATACTGAAAGCAGAGCTCAATAATCTGAACTGAGTAAAAAGTGATCGACTCGTATGGAGCACAGACTTGTGTTTGGCTACTAATGCAGTTTTAACAAAATGAGCTGGGATCCCAATTTACTCAGCCATATGGTAAACATGTCCAGGGGGCAGAAATGTTAACGTCCTAGCACAGAAAGAGTCTGGACCAGAGACGGTGAGCCAGTGTGGGTTTTTAAACAGCCAGGCAGCTGTAGGGTGCGAGTGAAGGCAACTGCAATAACACAAATCCTAACAGCCAGCTCACTCTGGACATGAATCACTCTGGACATGAAACGACCTTTCCATGACATATGCTGGTATCAGTGATTGAGAATTGAGAAGATGACTAAACCTGCTCAGTTTGTCACCGCAGTCACACTGGGTGGAAACATGTGGCCGGCCATTCCCAAAATTCAGATGAGGGCAGGGATCACTGGAGCTTGCGTTGCTGTCTGACATGACCTCAACCCTTTCTGACCTTGGAGCGATTACCCAATTGAATGACGGCCCCTGCAGCTGCATGCAAGCCTGTGGTGAGTGTCTCCACCCCCTCATCCTCGTAGACATACAAGGTCGGGAGAGAGGATCGGGGGTGAGGCTGTGTGAAGGGTGTCACATGATTGGATCTCCTTCTGGAGAGTTACTTAAAAAGCCTCCTCAGCAATCAGGTCAAGGTCGTGCTCTAGCCTTAATGCCAAAGGAAAAGAGAGAGGTCTGTGAATGTGTGTGTGCGTGTGTGTAAGAGTGCATAAGGACAGATGAGAAGGAGGAGGAGTGACTACATACTCCTCTACATGTTCAGCAGTCCTGGGTCCTTGATAACTTGAAAACACAAGCTATGATTCTATTAGCTGTATTAATCTTCCTGCTTAGTGGACACTTTTATTCAAAGTCACTTACACGATTATCACTCTTGCACATCTCTTTCCATTTCTGCAGCTGGATATTTACTGGAGAAATCCAGGTTAATTGCCTTTGCTCAAGGGCAGAGGGTGAGCAGAGCATGAGCCAGCAATCTTCTGGTCACCAGTCCATTCTCCCTAAGTAATAGGTCATATGGCTGCCTCAAGTCATCAGCCCAGTGCTCTCCATCTTCTCTCAAATGGCCTCTCTACTACTGGGAGCCTTCTAACACAGTTATGAGAAAGCTGCACTTCTGAACCTCGGTCTTTCAGTGTGTTTAGTCTGCTCTAGTGAGGATGTACTGAATAACGCCACCTCACTAATGGATTTACAAGTGGGCTGGAGGTTCACAAAAGGACGGCATGTTTCAGAAATTCAAGAGACCACTTTCAGTGAAAGAGGGGGACTGGGTTTATGCCAAATGTCCTCCGTCGTTCCTTTGCGGCGTAGGAGTGCATTCATTTTTTTTAATTTAGAGATATGCCATTTATCTATCCATGTTCTGTTAAAAGATATTCATTGAAAGTGCAATGAGTCATTTATGCATTCATTGACAAATTTAAAATGGAGCGATGAGAATTTGAAATGTCAGAGCCATTACAAGCCCGGTCTTTATGCATCTTAGAAGACACACTGATGAAATATTATTTTGGACAAACAACAAACTGTCTACCCTGGAATAACATGCAAAACATGAGGTATTTCGGAGGGGGGGGGGGTTTCAGTTACATTCCTCTATTGGAAACCCGGGTAATGTGCTGCAGAACTATCTGAACTCACACAGCTCCGACTCTCCACGGCCACCCGCACAGGTCCCTTGTTGCCCAGCAACAATTCAGCTCATCACTAGAAGCCAAAAAGTTACACAATTACAGTTCAAGCCAAAAGAGGATTTGGGGTGTGCAGCACGTTAACATCATTCAGCAAGTTATATCCAACTTCTTCATGATGTGGGTCTGAATGAACGAGGAAGTGGGGAAACCCCGCATTTTCCACACATCCTGCGAAGCTGAGCAATGTGAAAGCATGCGAGTGTTCACAGGGTTACACTGACAGAAAACCAAAATACTGACAGCAGAATGGTGTACTCTGAACTCTGTGGTGTTGTTGAGCTGGTGGCATACAAGAGCAGTGGTACAAAGTTTAATGATGCCTGAATTTCCCCGAACTTCACCCTTTTTGCATTGGAAATAAATCTCAGGGACACAACCTCGAAGCATATACTGCATATGCATCCCCCGCTCCCTCCCTCCCCTGTCGTCCTGTGCAATATATCCATCATTCATTCATAAATTCTAAAAACTCCTCTTTAGTTAATTGCCTGAGAAAATTTAATTTCAAACGAAAGCTTTTAAAAGAGAAAGATATAATTAAGTTGCAGGGATCTCTCTGCCCCCTCCTTGTCCAGGGGGGGCCGAGGGGACATGTGCTGTGAGCTGTGTAGCTCTGCACTGCACTGCTCCGTGTCAGGGAAGTCATACACCCATGTTTAAAGCAGAACGTTACGTAAAGCCTCCCCCTCTGCACAGGCTTACTGCACCAGACGCTGTGTCCTTGCCTGGGCTGCTCAAGGTTCCCAAAAGGACAGGCTGCTAAGAAGTTGGGAAGGACGGGGCCCTGTGATAGCCTGCAAAGGGAGGGAGGGGAGGG
>NW_019525130.1:1209017-1227566 GCF_002814215.2 Seriola lalandi dorsalis | reverse complement strand
GGGGGCTGCTCCCTGTGACAGCCTTGGACTTTGAATTCAGCGCCAGACAGGCTCATGCATCAATCCCTCAACTTACAAAGACAAGCCACTAACCTTGACGAGGCCAGGGACTCTTCAGGAATGAGTGGCATTTTCACTTAGCCCCAGCTTCTCCCCTGCACTCCTGCCACATAACCTGGTTAAAATAAGACACAGTTGAATAACAGCTGACCTCAGTCTCTGGACTTTGTGACCCATTGTTCTAGCCCTCAACCCTTAGGCTTCTTAGAACACGCCAGGGACATATGCAATAATACATTTGGCGGCAACACAAATAGCATTTAATGTGCTACGTGCAGTAACCTCGTCTGATGCATGTCAGGGGCCGGTTCATCTGAAGCCAGTTCATGTGGATCCATGCTTGCTATGATCCCTGGGATCAACAACTGTATTACCACAGACTCTTACAAATTTGCTCTGACTGTTGCAGCTAGACAATTACAACAAAAGCAGCCAACATACAGAGAAGTGTCTGCCGTCTTTATCCTATGTATTCCTCTGTAAGAAAACAAGGCAGATGCTCTCTATCACGCAGGTTGCGTATGCCTCCTATCTATGAGCGTCTGTCCTTTCATTCCCCTTGCAGCCTCCCCACTCTGTCACGCATGTGACATTGGCCTGCTTGTGGCAAAGCAAAGACCTTCCCCTCGTCTGACTGCAGCATCCTGGCAGCACGCTCACCACAATGGGTAGAGAAACCTTCCTACTGCACCTCTACAGCCCGGGGCAGCAGCTCTGCTACAGGAGCAAAAGAGAGGGAGAGAGGGAGGGAGGGATGGAGGGAGGGAAGGAGCGAGGGAGGGAAGGAGCGAGGGAGGGAGTCAGTTCCACTCCGCTCCTCTGCTGTGACCACACCAGCCTGGCCAGGAAAAGAGTCAGCTCCTCTCACATCACCCAGGAGGTCTGCTGCTCCACGCTACATCTCCTCATCCTTTCCTTAACGTACCAGGGGAGAGGGACAATGGAGATGCAGTGTGAAGCCGGCGGCCCTGTTACCACAGTACAAGGTAGCTTGATGCCGTTACCCTGCACTGCTCATTGATCGTCACAGTGAGGCTCCCACAGCTGTTGTTTTTGAAACAAGCCGCTGCTTCACGTGGGTAACATGTAATTTATTTGACCTGCAACATCTTTCTCTTTCAGGCTCTTTCCCATTCTGTGAGCGGTTCTCAGCAAAGTCTAAATAATTCACAGCAATTGCAATCAGCAGCGATCAATCGGGGGTGATAATTGAGGGGCCTGTCATTGCGCCAAGGCCAAGGTGAAGCGTGAAGGCAGAGGGGTGGAGAGTTGGAGGTGAGGGTGAAGGGGGGGGGGGGGGGGGGGAGGAGGAGTAGGAGTAGGGAGGGAGGGGAGTCATTCAACAGATGAGCTCTGGCTAGTATAGCTCTCAGGGGTTGCAGCGGAGGCATCCATCTTTCTTCCTCACATTTCGTCATTCCAGCCCGCATCCAGGAGCGATGGCTGTAAAGACGCATTTAGCAGTTCCTGCCTTGTCATCAAAATGAGTCCCATTGACTTTGGTTGCCTTCTGTTCATGACAGAAGCACCAACAGGAGCCGGAGTGATTGCCTCTGAGTGAGATAGTGCCGCTATAACGGAGAGGCCTCACTAAAACCCTATCTCCTCAGCAGCACACAGTGGGAATAATCTTCAACTGTCCACACAATGATCTTATTCGAGAAAGCAAAAATTAACCTCAGTGGTTTTGTGCTTTGTTTTCTGATGTGGTCTCATTCAGCGGTTATTCTAGTGGCAGGCTCTTCTGAGAAAATACACTAATAATTCATTCTGATCGGTAAATAGTTCACGTCTCCACATGCCTCTTTATGTATTTGCCTGACTAATTTATGATCTGCTTGGAACAGTGGAGCTCCAGTGTTGATTTTAAAGTCTGTATTGCATACTTTGTTTGCTTCAGTGGTCATCAGCTTCTACATCAATCTGAGTATGTTTACACTGAAATCAGTCAAGCCTTGACATTTTAGCTTTGTCTTTGTCATATCAAGGCAACCATTTCTCTATTCCAACTTTATGTAATCTGGCCCTGTTGCAGTATCAAGAGGTGATACTGTGCTCTGTGTGATACGCGTGTGTGTGTACATGAAATCATTGAAAGATTAGAGGTGTGGAGAAGGAGGCACAGAGTCAAGATACTAATGAGTGCTAATATCCTCTTAAAAGGTCCCATATTTTACACTTTTGTGCGGCTTTTTCATTTGTGGTATTGATTCATACGAAGATATATTTGTTGGTTTTTAGCACCAAAAACCATCTAAATGTAGTTTTACATCTCATCTTCCGGGCTTCTCTCCGGAGCTCTAGTAACAACAGGTTAGTGAGCCAATCGGGAGAGAGGCTCAGAGACTCTCTCCCGAATGGCTTTTCCGAGCGATCAAATAAAAGTATAGTAGATATCAGGTAAAGAAAAGAAACCGAATCCTGCAAGGTTGGATGGTGGGTCCAGGTGGGCGGGGCTCGGGCATGGCCGAGAGCAGTGACTGCTTCGTTGTGACATCCAAAAGTTACAGAAGTCCTGACAGTTTGTTTTAAGGCTCAGTTTCTGAATACAGGCCGTGTGTATTGCTCTGTGGACTGAGCGCTTTGATACTTTCACAGTATGAATATAGAACCTAGACCTGCTTTATAATCAGAAAATACATGGACATCGATCATTCAATAGAAAGATAGAAAGATTATTTCAAACACTTAAATCAAGCACAGCATTGACTTGTGTTGTGTTTTTTGTCTTGTCAGTTTGTGATAAACATCGCATTCAGATTCAGATTCAGACATTTTATTATCCCAAGTGACAAGCATTTGTTGTGGTGTAAATCTCAGCAGTATTGTATTCAGTATTGTTATTAGCACAAAGTGTCAACTGAATAAACAAACAATAAAGTGAACAATAAAATGATTTGGCTTAATGCATGCTCCGCACAGATATTACAGAGCCCGGACAATTAGAGAAATGAGCTCGTGGCCTGCAGGTCTCTGGTTTGATTCCTCAGTGGGCTGACACAGTCCAGGCCTGTAAGTGGATGAGAAATGCACTCTTCCTCAACATCTACTGTCAAAGTGCCCTTGAACAATGTTCAGTGGCCAACAACACAGGAGCTGGGCAGCTCCCAGGTCTATTATAAATCAAAAACTCTGCAGTAAATGCATGACACTTGTTCATGTAGATTGCACATTAGTTTGTTTATTCGCAGAGTATCTCACTAATCAAAAAGCAGGATGCCACCCTCAATTTTGTCTGTCCTGTGTCTCTTACTGCTGTGACTGACAGATTTACTAACAGTGGGCTTTGAGCTGGCACAGTGGTAGTAGTTAGAGAGGCTGTTAGTGGAGATAAGTGCCTGGGCATGTACTCCTGTATCTGTGGCATCATCCTGTACATAAATATAGTATTACATCAAACGATTTAAAAGGAGAAAGGAAAGTCACTCACACTCACATGCAACAAGCTGTGTGATTCTGAAATTACTTAATGTAAATGTAAACTTCACCTATAAATACACACTGGGAAAAAAAGACAAGCAGGGCACAAGAGCACACCTGCATGAACCACACACACACACACACACACACACACACACACACACACACACACACACACACACACACACACACACATACACGCGCGCGCGTCAAAACATGCCACTTTCATATAGCAGCAGTCGTGTTTTGATGACAGATAAGATTTGGTGTTATGAAAGGCAGCCAGTGGATAAGAGCAAGGAGTGCAGAGTCCAGTCTTGCGACTGTTCATCAGCAGCCTCAACATAATTTGCATTTGGCCATTTGAATGTCCTCTGGTCCTGTTGCAGACTCCTGCACATCACTCAACAGCAGCTCCCTGGACAATAGCATATGGCTCAGTCAAATCGAGCTGCATCCAATACAGAGAATTCTTAGAGGTATGGCGCGTCTGGTCAGACCACGCAAACAAAAAGTACTTTTTAAGTGTAACTTAAACGTCGGGCTATGAATGTGGAGGTTTTAGTTATCTATGGCAACAGAGGACAAGCTGAACTACCCTGAACATCTTGTCTAAGTTCAGGTCAAATAATTAAGCAGCTTAAATGCCCAACAAAAGAAAGGCTAAAAGGCAGACCCCCAGACACAGACAGTATTTAGAAGGCTTTAACAAAGTTTAACTTTTCTCCACCTTACTTTTTTTTTGTTAGTCTAAGCTACAGAGGTTCTCTGCAAGGTAGCACATTTAACTGAGCAAACCTTTTTGTTTATCTTCATATCGCGACACCCAAACAAGCTGCAGCTGGGAAGCTTTGTAAACTGCCCTTTTAGAACCTGAACTGAAGAAGTACTCTGCCCTCTTTCCCGTAACTTGCAGCAAACTTCGGCCCCTGACCTTTTGCCTCCACACTGATCCAAAGTCCAGTGAAGCAACAGGACATTTCAGGAAACAGAGCACCTACGCAAAGGCCATTCAGAAAGCTTCCCTGGCAGTGACTTAACAACATCTCTGAGTCTTTGAACTCTATCAAAACATATCTGACATGATGACACAGTGATGTGACAGGCTGCAACTGACCAACTTCAACCGGCTGCATTTTAGTCTGCACACTGATCCAACATCCTTCCACAAACTTGAAGGGACCAGCCAGTGCTTCCAGACAAGTCCATTTTTTTAAAAATGTGGTGCAGGCAAAACAAAATGACCATTAGTGGGGATCATTAACTAAGCCATGAATCCAGACCGTGGCAGTAAAAGGTTAGATCTTGCCCTGATACTTATAATGTTATAGACTTCTAGTAGTAACAATGCCATGTAACATTTCTAACTATCTCAGCCCACACTGTATTAACTGTACTTGCCCCCCCTTAGTGGTTATGCAATGTAAAATACAGAAATTGACATTACAGGGAATACACCAGTATATGCAAGGCAGATTTAAGACTCTTTCAGACATTAATCCAATTTAAAATCAATTTCAACCTAAAACTAGAATTACCGTGTCGCGGCTGTTTGCCTCCGCCAACCGCCAACTAGTCAAGTTGCAGTTTACAATTAGCGTATGAATTCCTGAGTGTGAGCTCACAGTCACCTTGACCTCTGACCGCCAAATTCTAATCAGTTCATCCTTGAGTCCAAGTGAACATTTGTGCCAGATGTAGGCCTGATGAAATTCCCTCCAGGCGCTCCTGATATATCCTGTTCACAAGAATGAGATGCACATGAGGTCATAGTGACCTACACCTTTGACCGTTGCCCCTCAAAATCTAATCAGTTCATCCTGGAGTCCAAGTGAATGTTTGTGCCAAATCTGAAAAAAATCCCCTCCAGGCCTTTCCAAGATATTGCATTCATGAGAACGAGACAGGCGTGAGGTCACAGTGACCTAGACCTTTAACCTTTGACCACTAATATCGAATTATTTCATATCTGAGTCTGAGCAAACGTTTGTGCCAAATTTGAAGAATCCCCCTTAAGGCCTTCCTGAGATATTGGGACAGACGGACGGACACCCATGAAAACCTCACAGTGAAGTATGTGTCTGGGCAGCCATGGAGATTTTCTCATGAAGTGGCCTGATGCATCCAGAACACCTCTGACACCCTATTTATGACTCATGTTCAACACACACCTAACTTGCACTCAGGTCCTTCTCAAGGCCTTGAGGTTCACTTTACAAGCCTTCCAGGTCTTTTAAAAGGAGCACGACTTGCCAATAGTCATTTACAGAATAGTGCAACTGTGAAGTGTTTCCCATTGGTGGTGCTAACACCACCTCAGAATAGGACGCTGCTACTGTTATGACTCAATGTGATGAAGTACATTAACTGTACTAACGTTACATTACAACTCCTATGACTTGAACAGCCCTATAGTGTGTATTGCTATCAGATTAGAATATGCGGTGTCAATACCCAGTCAGTGTTCATATGCTCAGTAGTGGGCTGAAGAAGCATAAAATACACTTAGGACGGTTTCATTTGATTCAGCTGCGGTCGCTCCGTGAGGATAAATGAACATTGGCAAATTAGCCACATTTACACAGAGAAATGCCTCTATTCCAGGCCAAATGTGCTGGTCTGAAGGCAGCCAGGGGACACAGACAGAGGCTGTTATTACTAAACGACTCTGTGGGCTAAATCAGAAGCCTACAAACCCCGCACGCACGCACACACA
Source organism: Seriola lalandi dorsalis (assembly GCF_002814215.2). Taxonomy (NCBI): domain Eukaryota; kingdom Metazoa; phylum Chordata; class Actinopteri; order Carangiformes; family Carangidae; genus Seriola; species Seriola lalandi. The sequence continues at coordinate 1,221,370 of NW_019525130.1, read as the reverse complement.
CACACACACACACACACAGGTTTATTCCCCACTTCTTCTTTATGCAGCGTTTTCAGCGCTAAATCCATATGCGCCTCTGCTCGCCTTACGACACACAAACAGCTTTTTCCTCTCCTCGGAAAAAAAAACACACCATATCACCCAGCACAATCATCGACACCGCGTCCCGGATATAACACACACCGTGTATTTTTCAGCCCCCCCAGTAGTAATAACAATTGTCCACATATGACAGTGCGTTTATCTGTAGCACATAGATCCCCTACCTGCGTTGTCCACCCCACAGTCAGCCGGAGAGGCGCATCGTTATTATTCGACAGGAGGAGACAAATCCAATGAAAACGGTCGCATCTGTCTTGACACTCTGGGCAAGGAAAAAGAAAAAAAGGGGAGGCAGGCTTTAAAAATCAAAATGTTAGTCCAAAAAAATGCCTCGTATTTTTTTTTTTTTTTTTTTTGGTGCTACGACTGCGAGCGAGCTGAGGCGTGTAGCGTACAGTCTGTGTGAATTGTTTATTCTCGGAGTCTCCTCGCTGTGGAGAAGTGAGCGGAGACAGTCACACTCCTCCTCCTTTGCTGCCGCTGACACCACCCTTAAAGGAACAAGCCTCACTCTGCTGCTGCCCACACACTCCCACTGCTCCCAGTGCAAAACAAGGAAAATACATAGGCTGCGATGATAATAATAATAATAATAATAATAATAATAATAATAATGATGATAATAAATGCGTTTATGTATTTTTTTTTCTATCAGCAGGGACAGTCCTACATTTTTTTTTTTAGGATTCTGACTTCTAAAAAAACAATTTTTTCACATGTGGCCCTAATCCTCTTCTGTGTCAAGCAGCACTTGCCAGTAATGACAAAAGTGCCACTTACATATAAGCTTAAGTAACACAACATCCTCCAAAAAGGTGCTTTAGAGTGAATATCAGCTGATATTCTTGGATTTAACGACTTAAAGGGGCATGCCTCTGAATTTACACATACGGTTTAGTTTACTAGTTATAAGGGGGGTACCACTCAGCTTGTCAACAACAGTTTGATAATGTCTTATGTGGCTGTGGCTCATCTTTTTAAAGTCTGGAAAACCACCTCTGATGATCTCATCAGGGTTATCTCGGTCTGGGCTTTTTAACAGACAGCCTGGGGCGTGGAGTTCGAAAGACATGGGCATTCACCGGGTAGGCAAAGTCTAATGAAAATACTGTTAAGTTGCATTATGAGAAATGTAAGTCACAGTATTTTTGGACCTTCATCCTTAGTAATGAGAAAAAAAATCAGATCACCCTGGTCTCAGATACATTTATTTTGACCTAATGTGTGACTCTAACAAGTCTGTGGAAGTGCAGTTATAAATCCCTGGAGTGTCCCTTTAAGGCTGCACATGTTTAGGGTCTGCTCATATATAGATTCTACTGTAAGATGAATATCAATGTCATAAACATGAATGTAATGGAATAATATTTTAATATCTTTCCTGTTGTTTGACCAACATAGAACTCAAAACTGACAAATAGAAATTACATTGTTTATGATACAACAGTACATCACCTCCACATGTTGCGTTGCATTATGGGAAATGTAAGACCTAGTGTTTGAACAGTGAAATACCAATTAATGGGAGGACTGAATTCAAAAATCTAAATGGAAACTACATGATAATTCTTTAACCTACCTCCCTTATAACAAAGGCGGGTTAATAGAATGGCCTTTCAGTTAAATGCAGAATTAAGTAAGAAGTGCCCTGACCAACCTTTTAGTCAGCATCTCTAAACAAATCATTAGGCCTCTGCTTGGATGAGGTCCAAAATATGAGCGTTAAAAGAATATATCTGCCACAGTAGTGGAGATTTACTACCTGCCTCAGCACACGGAGACCAAGTGGAGAAAATTAACAACATAAATGCCATCGAGGTGTCCTTGAACGAGGCACCGAGGCAGCTCCCAGGTGTGAATGTGTGTCGCTAAAGTGTGAAGCAGGGTGTCATTCACAAATACGTACTCATGGAAACTTGAATGACTTCAAATATCGCCTCTTTTTTGAAAAAATAATTTTCAGTTGACCATTGAAGGTGTAACTCAGAACTCTGTAACACTTTTGATTGTGCTCCAAATGCTTTCAAATACTTTTTTTTCTTACCTTTTCTTTTCTTTTTTTTTCTTTTCTTTTCTGACATCTTGTGCTAATCTGTGCTATCAGGTCCACTGGCCTGCAGCCTGTCATCTCAACATGGCCTTGAACAAAATGTCTCTAAGGACCTGGGGAACATCAGTGTTCTCATGAATAAGAACACAACAACATAACCTACTTCTACCCATCCCTGTCTGTGTTTCCCTTTTCAAATGCAGAATGGGGCGTAGTGTGTATGTGGGTGTGAGTGTGTGTGTGTGTGTGTGTGTGTGTGTGTGCGCGTGTGTGCGTGTGTGTGTGTGTGTGTGTGTGTGGGGCTCTGCTACCACATCCCGCTGTGTTATTGGCCACTTGTATTCAGCCAGTTGGATACTGTGCCTCCTAACCTGCTGTAACCCCACTGTGGTGTTTAAACAGTGATTCAGTTCATTGCCAGTAGTATAAACAGAGGTGGCACTCAACATGTCATTCAGGTAAATTGGATAGTTTTCTTTTACAAGGCTGTTGTGCGCAGTAGGTGTTACCTGCAATTTGCATTTTGAGTACAACAGCAGTTAAAAGTCTGATCAAAGTCCTCGCCAAAGTGCTATTCATAAAAAGTTGATGTTGCTGCGTTTATTGTTGTTGTCTGATTGAACCACGAGTGCTGCTTTTTCCCCCTTAAGTCAGATGAGCTGACTGGCCTAGTAATTTGGATGGTATCTCACCTTGTAACCTTTGAACTGGAGTGACCTTTCATCTTTGAACTCTGACCTTGAGTGCCACATAAATGGAGATACAATATCCCTCCTTTCATTCCTCCCCCCAACCAGAACGTGTTGAACTTTGCCCTTGAAGCTTTTCACTGAAATGTGGTGCGGGAAACTCTGTCCTTTGACCTGAACCAACAGATTGTGGCTGACAAAAAAAAAAGAAAGTCTGAGGCCTTTTGGAAAACATTTTGTCATGATTTTATTTATGTAGGTGCTTAAACACATTCTGTTAGGGACAAAGGAAAAGAAGGTTGGATACAGATGTTAACGGGCTGGTTGATCCAGCTGTGGCCAGGGACAAAAGAAGTGAGGAAAATAGGAAAAGTGTGGCGGGTTATAAACGGGAAGGTTAACAAGCGTTAAAACATCATCAGTAAATGGACTTTGATGTTTTACAGGACTGACTTTTCACAATCCTGTTAACACAGTGTCGTATTAAGTGTGTAAAATATTGCCAGGATTTTAGCAAAATAATAATAAATCCAGTGAAAGTACAAGGGAAATGAGAATTTCAAATTTCAGAAGTTATCATTTAACAACGCACAAAGGGGGGCAAGTGAGAAGCATAATTCAAGAATTTCAAAAGTCATATCCTCATGTAGAATATTATTTGTCTGATTAAACAATTGCAGACCTCACAGTGTTTTGTGATTCCACATTGCAGGACTAAAAGCAGAAATACCTACAGCAGACACAACACAAAGAGATTTTCATCAGTGTAATACTGTAATATAGCCAGTTCATCTGCGATTCACCTTTTGCATCAGCGCGAGTTCACTTAGTGGTTACTGGGGCAGATAATCATTCAAATCTTTGGATGAGATATGCAGATTTGATTTGTTCCTCCATCCAGGAATAAAGTAATCTGACCCCCAACCCTCTTTAAATCAGTTCAGTACTGTACTCCACTCAGTATTTCAAGAAAAAAGAAAAAAAAAAATAGATGAAAAACATATGAATGCGTGGGCAAAGGTCAGCTCTGCAGCGGTGTTCTCTCGGCCCAGCAGCGCAAACAGAGGAGAGTTTAGATTCAGACGCCTGATTGTCTCAGAGGGAAGGAGCCGGAGTGTCAGGAGACATTAACCCCTTCACCTTTGACCCCCTGCTCCCCAGCGTCGGCCGCATTGTCACCCAAGGTTGGGAGTGAAGGAGGACCCTCTCGGGGAGGAGGCAGGTGCGAGCTGCAGTGGGAGGGCCCGCTGGAAGTCACACCATACTGTAACCTTTGAACTGGAATGAGTGTGGGGTGGTTGTGACATTCCCCACGTTTACAGCTGCAGGGAAGGTTCTACTGAAAACCATATGACACAGCAAAACCTTGCCCCACAGAGAGAGACTGATGAGGTGTGTTTGGATTCTTCCACTGTTTTGCTTGGATAAAACCCTGCAGAGGCCACATGTTTAATTCAAAAGCAAATAAATAAATAAGCAGGTAAATCTAGCGTAACACCTCATGATACAGTCTGCGATATACATTGTAATTTCATTGTATGAATCAGGTACTGGTAAAATACTGACCAGCTCCAGCTGATACTTAAATATCATGAGAGTTGTTGCCCTCTTGTTTCCCATAGTCACGTTTTCTGTCAACATTTAAGTAGCAATTGGAAGTGTTCAGTATTTTACCTGCTACACTGTAAATCACGGGCTGCATTATAAAGTGTTAAGAGATCTACATTTGCCTGTTAAAGTAATAGTCAGTGCACGAACTTGCTGAACATTGAACAGTGTCATGAAAGTGACATCCTCACTACAGCCTCAACGCCGGCCTTATGATGAACGGATCACTCATTAACCAGAGAAACTGTTTTTATTGGTGCAACAAACTACAGATGGAGAAGAAAATCAATGACCTCTGTTCAAAATAAACAGACAAGAGTGATTATGACTGGATTATGGCAGACATGCTAAACAGCCATCTCAGTCGTCTCAGTAAATATTCCACTTTTGTCCTTGAAGTGTGTCAGGGAAATGAAACTGTGTCTGATAGACAAGATAGATAGTTCCAGTACAAAGCTGCACTGCGCTACGAGAGGAGATACATGAAAGTCACAGCTGCCATTCAGGAAAAGTGTAGGCGCCAAAGTACTGAATACGATTGACCCCACCTCTCTCTTCTCACATTATTTTCTCATCAGACTCACAATAAATATATTCTGTGGGTTATTTAAATTTGCTCTGTAGGGGGAAAAAAAAACCCAGGTAAGCAACCTTATATCTGACTGAGGTCATCGTGGGACGTTGACAAATGTCTTCAGGGGCACTGACGCTCAGACAGTTGATACTACGGTCACTGTCCAGGTATGTCAGTGTTATTTAGTGGAGCAGCTCCGTGTTGAGTTTCTCTGGAGAGCCAATGAGCTGCCTGAAAGGATCCACACACAACGCAGAGCTCTCTGAAGGGATATCATGATGGTGGCCTCACAATAGGGGTGGTGTCTGCTTTCCCATTCAACAGTTTCTTCAGTCTGCTACCAGCACAGGGGAAAATAAGCTTCATAAACACCTATGGTTTCAAAAAAAAAAGAAGAGAGAAGAAGAAAAAGCCATCCTGCCTGCAGCTGTTTTGTTAAGGTGTGACTGTGAAACTGCAGAGATGTTATTCAATAGTCTACATGACCTGAACTCACTCAGCATGTAAAGTTTAGAGATGAAACAACTAGTTTGTTCCAGAAAAGGACATCCTCACTTATTAAAATCACTGCTCATTTCATCATTTAGCTTTTACCCGGCAAACCAAATGTTCTGCCAGGGAATCAATTGTAAGGCTGCTGACAGCAATGGGAATGTTTACATCTCCCTACGCCTGTCCTCATATCTAATTCTTAACCCATACTCACTTGCTCTGAAAGAGAGAAATCAAGAGGAATTTTGGAGTTGTTTTTGGATAACTGTCAAAGTATGGGAAAACAGGTCACTGCGTAAGCGTGGCTGCCTCTGTGTGAGAGCGCAGCGTTTGTGTGTGTATATGTGTGTGTTAGTGCGTGTGTGTGAGAAACAAAGAGAGAGTTCACGCGTGTGAATAGGAGAGCGCAGGCAAGACTAGGCCGGCTCCTGTGTGGGTGAGTTGCCTCCCGTCCCCCTGTACACGCACTGGCCCTGCATCTTGTTGACCTAGTTGGTGCTCTTTGACTAATCCCTGACGGTTCTGCGGGTGGTCTGGGAGGAGCTCTCCTCCAGTTTCCTCTGCATTTGAATATCAGATGGCAAAGGCGGGGCCTTGTGGAGGAAAAAAAAAAAAAAAAAGCATCTCTGAACCGCAAAGGGATTTGACTGGAGCGCCTGCCAACACTACACGCAATGTTTTTTTAGTGCTCCCTGCACCTCCCTTCTCTCTCTCTCTCTCTCTCTCTCTCACTCATTCTTGTGTGCTATCATGGCTCTTCTTCTTTCATCCACTTGTCAGACATAAAAGGCACCCATATTTTTTGCCCATATTGACCTACTAGTTCAAAGTGACACTGATACTTTCATTGTGTTTGTGCGTGCCAGTGTGTGCGTGTGTGTTTTCTGAGCGATTAGAGGTCCGGTTGTAGTCCTGACCATGTAGACATCCACACCATTCAGCTACCAATGCTGGTCTGTCAGCTTACATATGTAACAAGAGTTTTTCCACTGACACACAGCTGACATGCTGTCTCCTTGTATGAGGCTTTATTACTTATGTTTGGATGATCCAATTACTCTTTCACCTTGTGGTTTATGGCTTATCTAACACACTCAGTATGGCCCATCTGCAAGAATAATCAGTCAAATGTGCTATTAATATTTTATATACCACCAGTTTTCTGTAAAACACAGCCAGAATGATGGAGAGAACGTGTTAAAACAAGCCTGACTTCGAAAGCAGCAGCAAGTTTCTCCTGTTTTTTTTGTTGTGGACATATGATATGCGTAATTGTTTAATATGTGTGTGACGAATGCAGCAGAGTAAGAGACTAATCCGTAGTCAAAGCTGCTGTGTTGATGTTGGTTTTACACTGGACGAGCTGCTTTGTTTGACTGAGGCTTTACTGGGAGGACACAGCAGGGGCTGAGCTACAGAGTCAAATATCAGGGACAGAGGCACCTTACTGTCCCAGCTGCACTCACACACACACACACACACACACACACACACACACACACACACACACACACACAAACATGGTGGTGAGCGAGGACAGTGAAAAGACAGCTCAGTGTCCCTGGGCCCTCGTCCTTCCTCCACCCATCCACCACCAGCCATTCCCACGGGGCCGTTAACATCCTATTGACCCTGCTCACTCATTATCAGATCAGCATGGAACACACTGGGACGCTTTAACCCACCCTGTATACACATACTCCACACACACACACACACACACACACACACACACACACACACACACACACACAGATACATTGGCTGCAGATTACTCTGCTTTCAGAGCGGTATTTTGGCCCGCTGCTTCATAGCAACCCTACCCTCAAACCCACAGTAGGCCACTAAGCTAGTTCTAGCGATCACTCTTCAGTGTTATTGCATTCCACCAGGAGCTCAACGCCCACCGGTACGTCTCCTCCTCAGATGCTGGCGGGTCCCGGGGGATGGCCACAGCTTCCCAGCTTTGCTGATTGTCACTAAATGCGTTGACATAAATGTAGTGTGGCTACTAATGAGCTGCCAACCAACAACCACTGTCAGCTCATTAAGTCCTGTCAATATAATACAGAGGCTGATTTTAGCTCGTTACAGTATGTCTAACAATAGATCAAAGCATAAAGCTCACACTATTTTATTCATTTGAAGGCCGAACCATCAGCCAGGAAAACATCTTACACACATTAGGATGCAGCGTGGACATGTGTAGTCTGTGACAGCCCCTCTCCAAGCAATTGAAATTCATGACAGGTGCAAGGTAGTGTGATACCCATGTAGGCACAAAGCCTGCACGTCTAATGTTTATTGATAGCAAAGCCTACATAGGCTGTTATTATTTCAAGGCAGTATGGGAAGGCTTAGTTTCAGTGTCTGCATGTGTGTGCGTGTGTGCCGCCCGTGTGTATGTGTACACGGCCTCAGTGTTTGTTTGTGTCACACAAAAAACAGATTAGTGAAAACACTGAGGTAAAATAAGCAGCCTGACCTTGCTCTGAAACTGAAAGGCAATCCTCTGAATGATCCGCGGGTCAGTAGCTTTGTCCTTCAGACAGTTAAAGTCTATCCTTCTCATCCCCTCCCTCCCCTCCTGCCTGTCTCACTGTTTCCTCCTCTGTCCCTCTCTCTCTCTTTGCCTTTCTTCAACAGTAGTTGTATTCACATTAAATCCCCCTTTTTCTGCACCTTAGGTAAAACTTATTCTCCTTTATTCTCTGTCAGTGCAAAACTGTCTGTCTTAATGTGGCACACACACACACACAGGCTCACACACACACACACACAGGCTCACACACACACACACACACACAGGCTCACACACAAATTGTATTCAGAACTCTTGATATGCATGTCATCTTTTCATGTCTGGTCTTTGAACACGGCTGTTTGTGTTATTTCAAGATGTGATTGTTCCTCATGACAAGCAGTGATGGCACTGATGTGTCTGATCTGCCGTTACGCCTCAAAGGCAGACGAGCAAAGACGCAAAGGCGGCAGCAGATACTACCCGCCATATTAAAGACTTCCCCCGCAAAATCTTTGAGCTGTGAAATGTTTGACGCTTTAACAGTGTAGCCAACGTGGGTTGCCAGGTGAGCGTTGGTACACAGCACCACCCACCACCCACCACCCCACCACCCCGCCCACCACCTCCACACCCCAACACCTCCACTCCATCCCCTCATGTATGGGATGCCTCAAGAGTTGCTGCATTCACTGGAAATTGCAAGTGTGTCAGCAAGTTCCAGATGTCAGTTATGCAATGTATAATTACAGCAAGAAGTGCGGCTTGTTGTGTTACTTAGGAAGTGTGTGTGTGTGTGTTTCTGTGTGTGTGTGTGTGTGTGTGTGTGTGTGAGTGTGTGTGTTTCTGTGCGTGTCTGCTCATTGGAATTGATGTTTGAAAATGAACATTCATGTATTTATGTTGAGTACGAGGGTCATTGCTTGAATTCTGTTTGTTTCTATTGCATTAATGGTATTCATACAACTGTGGTAAATCATATTTAGTGTGTTTGAATATGTTTGGATGCTGATGGAAAATTTCACAAGGTTCTATGAGCAGATTAGTTCTCAACTGGCACACAAAAGTGATTTAAGAGAATTTGTGGCATTGAAAAATTTTCTTGTACTTACGTATAAAATCCAGACCTGTCGTACGAGTCATGAGCAGATAGATTGTCCTTTACTGGGGGAAAACACACTTGTTTATCTTCTGTTCACCATATCATCATCATTATGGCTTACAAATTTGCTGAGATTTTTTTTTGTATTTTTATTGTCATATTTTGTCACAGCAGTCGCTGCCTAAGGGTCTTTGTGCAGGTCTGTGTCCAGTATCATCTATTACAAATGCTGATGTTTTTGTTTGCTTTTGTTTTCTGACACTGTGTGAAATTCGTTTTTTCCTTTTGTTAATGAACCTTTCTTACAAATGAAGTGGAACAGGCATCCCGATATGACAATTTTAAGGGTTTTGATTATGCTAATGATCAAACCTCAAACGTGCACCTCCCCACGATCAGGTGGTATTCCTTAGTCTTAGAAAGGAGCAATTTACGACAAGTTTGTGCAGTTAGAATTTGATGAATCAGACTGGGAATGCTCATACGAACAAACCATATGTCCATCCATCTTTTTCCACTTATCCGAGGTTGAACAAACCTCGGTGTAAAAAGTCAGAGAATTTTAGGACAAGAATACGAAAATGCTCTTCCACCACGCCCATGTCATAGCCCACAGATTCTTTCACTTCAAAAGCAAAATAAACATTTTATAGATTATATTCTGTAACCAACATTCAGTCATTGAGTTTGCGGTCCTGTAATTTGACCCCTCTGGGTAGCACCGACACCTGTAGGTCTTTAATCTATTATTGTAGGCGTTGGGAAAGTGACAGAAAGATTTCAAACCAAACAACAATTGCATGAGTGTTTTTTTCCCCACACAGCTCCTGAAAAACTAGATTGCCAAAGCCACAGGATATACAGTACAAGCAGATTTACCACAGTCTGTGGGGTTAACCAGGGTGAACAAATCATTCAGAGGTTAATCTCCAGATCATGAAGGAACATTAGCATACCTTACTTCAGCTTATCTGTGTCGAGTGATAAAACTTGCCAGAGATGGGCAGATAGAGGATAGATGGACATCACTGCCAGCCAGCATTAGGCTCTGCACTTTCCTTAGTGTAAGGTAATCTGTAGATATTTCAGTGGTATGCTGACGACCATCAACTGTGAATGTATGAACAATTGCTTGTAATTCTTTGGTTTGGGACAGATGTAGCAGATTGTTTTGAAACCAGGAGGTCCACTAATAAATATACTTCAAACAATGGCAGAAATATACTTGCTTTTGGTTTGGAATACAAAGCATTATCAGCAAATTTTTAAAAATGTTCTCATCTTTTTACAGTGTTTAGCTTTTTTATGGTGCAATGAGGGTGAGTCCTCATGAGTTTGATGGTATTCAGACTTTTCCTCCAGTGTCCCCAGCAAGTCAGATCTTGTCCTCACAAAAATCTTAACATCCACCTGGTGGACTGGTATTCTGATGGATTATGTGATCCTCTGACTTTTCCTCTACTGCCAATATAAGGTTGTGGTTTAGAGTAAAATGTCTTGACAACTACTGTATGGATTGCCGTAGAATTTGGCCCATGTCTTCGTTCATGTCTCCCTCAGGATGAAATGCAATAATTTTGGTGATCCCCAAACCCCAAATCTAGTGACACTATTGGTACAATATCAATTTGTCCACTTTGATTCCTGAACAAATACCTGAAAAATACCAAAAAGTAAAGACATTCCCATCAGCCTCAGCTGGCTGTGTTTATAGCACTAAATAACAAATGTTAGCATGCTAACATGCTAAACAAAGATGGTGAACACAGTAAAACAGTATACTTGCTAAACATCAGTGTGTTAGCATTGTCATCGCGAACATGTAACATGTACTAGAGCCGTTAGCTTGGCTGTGGACTACGGCCACACACTACTATGTTTTAGTTTGAAAATGCATCACTTTTCTACATTTACGCCTGGTTTCCATACTACTCTGAGTTTTTGGGTTGTGTTGTAGTCTGGACAGGTAAAAACAGAGACCTTTGGAAACGATGACGCAGATACGGAGCTAAAATGGTTTTCTGGCTGGCGATCCTTCGTCTGGACATAAGCTTAGACCGCATCTTTGATCGACACAAGGGATTAGAGGGAGTCTCACTGTAGATACCTATGTCGTAGGTTTTGGTTTATAGTTGAGAGTCACATTTCATCTGTTGACATCACCTCTGTAAAAGGTAGACATTAACTGTTTACATTCTTTCATTTACTTTAATTCAGAGCGACAGAGAGTGAGGGTGACGTATGGAAGTGGAGTGGTAACTGGTAACTGGTAAAGGTTATTTCTCTGTGTTTATGTTCATTCATTAATATAGAGCCTTACAGAAAACAGTGACCCCATGATCCCGTAGTGCCTGAACGCCTATTGCTACTGCGCACTGTATAAATAAATACATTGAAATTGAAAAGAAGAAGACGGCTGAATCATTGGTTAACTTTAACTTCTTTAATGTTGTCTCAATCACAGTTGCCACTGTCCCAACATGGTATCTCCGTGGACATCGTAGCCAATGTAATTGCATTTTTGAGGAGGCGCACATCAGCTATAGTGTAACCATTCACGTAGCCACTGTAGATACAGTAGGTACAAATCCAACTTTAGTCTATAAGAGTTAAAGTTGACTAGTTATTGCTTGTTTAGGCTTAATTTCATTTGTTTCCAGTGCACTTTCCCTTGCCCAATAGAAATCAAGTCCATTTGCACCTATTGAGAACATTAACAAAAGACTAAATAAAACTTAATGATTTGTTCTTCACTATAAAAACACAAGATGTTGTATTTACAGAACCTGTGTACTTTGTAAAAACACATTTCCAGTAATTGGGAACCGACACCAATGACTCTAGCACAGATTAAATAAGCGACACCGTTCCTCTTCTCCCAGCCTGGCAATGATGCAGAGACAGACGTTTCTTTTTCTAACCATGACCTTTAGCTGTGTCGGGGCTGGCTTCAGCCCACAAGAATAGCCCTGTGTGTGGACTATCACAAACAGATGACATCCATCATTTTGAATTGCATATAACAAAAACTGACACAATATTGCGCAGGAATGTACATTTATTAAGCAGGAAATGATAGCCAACAGATAAACAAAGCTATTTTCCTTATAGATTCTTTAAAGTCAGATCAACTACAGGTTGTTATTGTGGTTATAAATAGAGGTGTGTGTGCTGTTATGTTAAAAAGGCTATTGTGTTATTGGAGAACACTGACC
>NW_019525130.1:1197945-1208997 GCF_002814215.2 Seriola lalandi dorsalis | reverse complement strand
ACCACCACCACCAACACAGAATGACGGATCGATTGAAGAGTGACAGCAGTGAGGAAATACAGAGAGATTCAGGATTTACATCGTCCTCTGACACGCTCATATAAACGCCCCCCAATGATGAAGAGACTACACACTGACAAGGACACCAGTCCTCGTTTAGCTGCTTACAAGTTAAAAGATTTGCCATTTCTCCTCCCTCTTTCACTCTCTTTCTCTCCATCTCTCTCTGTTTTAGCAGATTTCATTGCAAAGCATATAACCTTTGTGAATTATTTAGTTTATTGACCTCTGCGGGGATTTAATATGAAGGTCGTTTCCTGCTGGCAGAGCGAGCGCCGGCAGGGTCCTCAGGTGACACGGCCAAGGTCGCCCGTCTCCCTTCAGTTAATAATATATTTGTCACACGCAGTGTGTTAGCCCCCGACACAGTGCCACTGCCTTCCACTTGATTAGTGCGACCAATAAGGACTGCCAAAGATAATAAAGTAGACATTGGCTTAAGGAGATGTGTCAAATGTCCACAGCATCTCTCTCTATCTCCCCCCACACAGATACTCTAAGCACGCACACGCACACGCACACGCACGCACGCACGCACGCACGCACGCACGCACGCACGCGCACACACACACACACACACACACACAAATTCACACCCTGTCTCTTTCCCTCCTCCTCCTCCTCCTCTCTGTTCTTGTTTTATTGTTTCCTAGATGAAGGTTAAAGGGAGATGCTGAACAGACAGAACAGCCTCAGGGCCATGGAGGGCCTGGCTGCCTGGCTGCGGCAGGCGGTGCTGTGGGTACCAGCAGCAGCCAACCTCTGCACCCCCCTCCGTCCCTCCACAAGTTCATGCAGCGCACTGGTGTGTCAGAGGGGCAAGAGGGTGAGTCAGCCGGAGCCGCGGGGGCAAGTGGGTTATAGCATCTGACGTACATGGGGGGCAGTAGAGAGCTGCTGGCCCCTGCCCGCGCCTGTCACTGATAATAATCACAGAGAGCTATGGAGCCCTATTAGCACTGCTGTTTGGCTGAGACAAAATGGCGCCCAATAGGTGACCGAGGTGAATTATGGCGTGGGGAAGGAAAGCAGTACAGCAGGGGTGGCATTCTGGCACAGTGCTGTAATGAAGTTGGTGGAGTCTGTGAGGATATAGAGCAGCGGGGGTTTAAATTCTTAAGGAGTGAACAAGTCTTAAGTGCAACATTATTGATTTGATTGTATGAGTGCTGGTGATAATGGAGAATGCAGGAGGCTCGGCGATGACAAGGCCGAGGATGGTGGTGGAAGAGGTGCTGCAGTCAAAGCTGAGCTGCAGTCTGTCTCCTCTTTGTCCTCTTCCTGGAGTGGTTTGTATCGGGAGGTCACTGCAAGGTAAGTCTGACAAACGTGCGGCTGACACCTGTGAGATACTGGAGATAACAGCTGACAGTGTTATTGGTCATATATAACAGATACTGCACATATGGTATACATACAGTACATACAGATACATTATCACAAAATAACGATATAGTAATGCAACAACCCCAAAATTGCAAACCATAAAGTCATTAAAAAATAATACAGCAGCAATAAATATTATATTTCTATAATATGCTTTAATAATGGTGATTAATTGCAGGACAGTTTTACTGTATTGCATCATATGTTTTCGTGTCTGTCCCCTGCACATGTGTGGTAAAGCTGAACTGAAATTTTAATAATCACAAAATCTAAAATAGTTCTGCAGCTACAATTTTCCATTTTTCAAAAAAAAAGGGTAAAACTGCTTTTGGACAAACCCCTGCGTGGATGTATTATGATACATTCACGTGTATGTATTGTTCAGTGCTTTTAACTTCAATAATTCACCAAGCATTGAACAAGTGTGTCCAAGCTGGGGTTCATCACTTTTTTTTGTCTCCTGGAAACGCTTCCGTTGTTGTCTATGCTACTTGCAGCTTGTTTCAGTATACGGTTGTTGTTCTGTGTATTTGCAGCACAACACAATGAGGAAATTTTTTTTTTTAATTTGCTTGTGTTTTGTTTATTTGCATGTTTTTTCTTAAGTTGCAGTGCTTTGAGCTCTCAGGGCCACCGTATCTATGTCTGTTGGAACTGTAGTGATATAATATTATTAAGTATTATGTTTTTAGTGCCCAAACAAATTACATTACCAACATCATCAGTTGGAACCAAAAACCCACTTCCCATGCAAGGGCAGAAAATATATACAGCTTAAATTCCTTCTTTCTGCTATTTACAGTTTTGTGAGTAAATAGGTACACAGGTCAAAACAAACACCAAGAGTAGGTAAAGTGCTAGTTTCTTGAAAATGAAACATAAACAATGGCAAAATTAGTGATGTTCCTCAAGTTCACTAAAACAAACACCCACCACTTTCTCCACTTTATTGGAACTTCTGTGAAAATTGAAAGACAAAAACAAAGCCTGTTTGAAATCAGCTCATGTGAGAGCGTGTCAGTATCATCCCAAATTAAACAGTGGAAACCAAGTCAAGACGGGAGGTGAAATCTGCCAGAGCATTAGCATGATGTATGATTCGACTGGTGGAAGGACACAGTACATTTTCTCTGAATGAATGGATTTGTTGAGTCTATTAATGACCTTCTATTCTAGACCTTTTTCTCTAACTGCCCAGTGCCATCCATAACTCGGCTGATTCCTATCTTATAAATCATTGTTCCAATCCCCATCTTTGCTCTATCGTGACAATTAGGCTCAATGCTGGGATTCGTGTTTGCTAAATCCAGATTAACTCATCCCACCTCTGTATCTATAGAACATATGAGGAGGATTAATGGACACAGTGTGCTCCATTATATTTGAGGCTGTCTGGTGTCAAAAGGAATTAACATTAGAGACCTTAATCGCTGCAGTTAGTCCTAATGCTAGAAGGTGACACTGTTTTCCACCCTGACATGATAAAAAGATAACGTCTCATTGCAAGCAGCTCTCCGGCTGTGGCCTGCAGTTGCTAAACATCTCACTAACAGACTGATATACTGGAGAAAATGGTCAATTTGAGGATGTTCCATGAGGATATGACTGTGTGTATGTAAAGGTATAGATACTCACCTTTGGGGACACCGCTCCCCCAGGCGCATGACTGATGAGGTCACAAGTTCAGCCACTTATTGGCCTGTTCATTAAGGCGGACTGGGGCAGAAGTCTAGGGTAAGGTCTCTACTACCAAAGTAACTCTGCAGCTCAGACCTAATTTGCAACCAGACAAGCCTATTGTAACAGCAAATAAAACAATATTGATTTTGCAAGTGGCAACGGGTCTGTGCATCTTATTGATCAGGATCAAGCACTTATCACTCTCCAGACCCAGAGTGTGCCAATGTTAAGCGCAGGTCTCAGGTCTTAATTACGACGGTGGCCTTTACATGATTCCTCTCCTAATGATGCTCCAATAACACTGCTGCGTTTGACCTTCCCCATCAGCTGGGTGGACAGCTCTTACACAGGATACAATTTTACTGATCAATAATTGTATACATTGAAATTATTTTTTTTTTACTTTCAGTACTGTTTATGTTGCATATTATTGTTATTTAATCCCCTATCTCCTTGGTATCCCACCTATTGTATTTATGCTGCTGAGCCTGATTACTCTGTGCATATAGATCCATAGATATCTACAGGCAGGCAAGGTGTAATGATGACCCTGTGCACAAACTGATGGCTCTGTTAATGGAAGGTTACAGTTCATATGTCACATGTTTAACCCCAGCTGCAGCCGCATGCTCCACTGAAGTGCTGCTGGGCAGGGCACTCAAGCCCAGTGGTGGGGAGTAACAAAATATATTTACATTTATATTTATATCACATTTACATTTACATTTACTAGAGTACAATTTAAAAGGTACTCTACTTTTATGCTATTAAATCCTTCTATTGTTACTGCACTACATTCTCCAGACAGCTATAGTTACTAGTTACTTTGCAGATTAAGAATTTACACACAAAACATATGATAAGGTAATAAAATATAATGCATCAATGTAGATTATGCCAAACAACGGTTTACTTACAGTGCTTAAAGCAAGGAAAATGTCTGTGTCTGAAATTCGGGGGTGAGCTGAAGGCTACGAGCCAGATGGATGATGGCTGTGGCGCATATCACGACCTGTTCAGAAAGACAAGAACACCAAATCTAATCATTTCTAAATGTCAATCCTCACATTTACTTGAAAGGTCCAAATGGAAGAAAAATGCAATATCTATTCACCCATTTTTCAGTCGGAAACCATAGTCTGGTAATTGTATCCAAGTCCAGGCACAACTTTCAAAGCCATAAAGAATAGCCTATCCGACACGCCCATCTTTCAAACTTTTCAACACTCGATCATCTGTTGGTCTCTAAACAGCGTATGCAGCATAATAGGCCTACTGTCGTCAAGCGATTCCCAAATTAGTCCAAAAGATTGCAACGATGATATGAAAACAAAATGAATAGCCTATTCATTGCAGTGCTTTTTCAAAGTAGCGCGGCCACGTGGATTATTGGGCTAATAATTCACTAAGCCAAAGTGTAAACATTACTAAATTAGGTCTACATGATTAATACACAATATAGGGTTCCTTATGGCTGTATACATACAAAAAATACACAAGAATATTTTCCATAGACATATAATTATCTATTGTCGAATCTAAAACGGCCCGCGCCAGAATTCCAGCACAGTGCCGGAGTACTTTAAGCCATGTTATAAAGTAGCTTAAATTAGCTCCACCTTGACTAGCTACAATATTAAGATGCTTAATGTTTATGCATCAGTGATGACTTTCAAATAAGTAAAACGAATGTGAACGTAGGACTTGCATTCAGAGTGGAATTCCTATTACTTGAGTATAAGATAAAGAGTTTCCTGTTTACCATTGTTTAACACTTAGCTACTTGCTTATTCATGGTTAAAGGCTAATTCTGGTTTATTATGACATGGGTCTTAATTAGCACTGATCTTGTCAGTAATGCTGACGTAGTCACCAAGTATATTGCTAAAATGTGGGCATCAGATGTCAGATAACAAGAAGTCAGAACAAGTCCATTTTTCTTTTCTTTTTTTTTTCGAAGCGAAAATAAAGATGATAAAATTATCACCCAAACTTTCTGTGGTACTTCATATAATAGTTAATAATAATAATAATAATAATAATAACAGCGTGTTTACAACAAGTCTGATCATCTGACCACTTGGTTCTAGTCCCTTTGGTCTCATTGTAATGGTGTAGCCTTGTTTCAGTAAGTTCGTTATACTTGCTCAAATTATTATTATATTATTATATTTTTCTTATAGCCAACAAATTCCATGCTGTAGTTTTTAGACAAAACTACTCAAACAGGAGTAAACTGTCCAGCTGTGGATTAAAAGAACATTTGGTGTGTATTTACTGCAGCAGGGCAATGGACTGTATGTACAGTAGGGCTGTACTCAGTCAGGCTTTATCAGGCTTTGGATACACAATACTTTGTTGGTAAGATCAATTAATTGATGTATTTTGTCTTTTAATGGACTTGGGATTGATTGACAATAATAAAAATTATAATATAACCAGAGTTATCATCTCAAATGTTAGGATAAAATGAAAGAGTGGTTAATAGTGTCAGACAGGCCTCGGAAAACAGACTGCAGACACTCTCTCCGACGATGTTTTGTGCTGCCGTATCAACTTATCAGTGAGTATTCATGCATCTCTAAAACAAATCAAGTTGTTTGCATGCTGTGGCTATCAACTGATGGTGTTACATGATCTTACGAGGTGGCGTTAGGAGGCTCTGTGACTCATCTCACTTAAGTCCAGCTCCACCTCTGAGTCTGCTGTGGCTGGAGCCTCAGCAGATGATTGCCCCCAGACTGAGCTAAAGGTAATAAAAAAAAATAAAATGCAATTATCCTATAATAGACACTTAGCCATTACACATACAAACCCACGGTAGCTTATGGTAATGACATGCACCTTTTGCATCTGCCTCGGAGGTAAAAAAGTGTGGTTTTGATTCTTACCGATGTCATGCTGTCTGAAAGATGCACTGCTGTATGAAAATAAAATAAACCATTCAAAAACTCATGAATATATTTACTCAGCCCTGCCAGGTCAAGAAACCTTGATAAGACCATGAGAGAAACAAACATATTGCATGCACAGCCAAACATAATGTGCAGTGAGTAGAATATATTCCTAATCCGGCTATTTATTAGACACGGTTAAGATGTTCCTAACGGCGTATTCAATGTGACAGCGACGAATTTTCACAAGCAGAGCTCCATTTTCTTTTCTTTTTTTCCTGAATGTCTCCAAATGTTTGGATAGGAAAAGATTTGGCCTCTATCTGTAAGGATTTATAAAACAGTACACCCTGAATGTACTGGGGATCTCAACCATAGATTAGTGGGCTAAGAGGGAGCACTGCCACTCAAGGTTCTGCTGTCAATCGTTGAATCTCGGTACTAGGTCAATCAATGGTTCCTCTCCCCTCTCTCCCTCTCTCTTTCGCTCTCTCTCTCTTTCCAGTGATCTTCTCAGATCAGTGGAGGAGGGAGAAAAATCAATGGAGTAAAGTAATCACTTGGCGGAAGATACAGTGAAGGCCCAAGGCCCACCCGGCTACCTGAGTTCCATTTCACGCATCAGCAGCTGCAACACAAACACACACAGCTCGCCTGTGCTCCCATCTTAAACAACACGAGCAGCCCGGCGCTCCGTACCCCCTGTGACCTATTCCTCCCCAGAGGAAACTCCCAGATTGCACTGCAGCACACCGCCACTATCTACCCAAGAGCTGGCTATTGATCTGCAGTCCTACACAATCAGGCTCTGACAGCGCTGGCTATACCACATTTCCAAAATGCCAAGTGGCAAAAATATGCCTCCCTTCCTCTGACATCATTGGCTAATGTGCACTGCAACAGTGTCATGTCGAGCCCCCGTTCGATAAAGCAATAGTTTTACAGCTTCATGTCTGCAAAATGGTGCAGTGAGCTATTTCATAAATGAAACAATATGGCTCCATTTCAATTGAGTCATTCAGCATCAAGTTGAGCAGACGTTGGCATGTTGAATTCGCTGCGAATAGTTCAACTTTTATCCCTTTGGTTGAGTATTTCTAACCCTCACTCATAGGAATGGTTCAACCTCTGACCCCGCTCTCTCTGGCCAACATTTGGAGCGACCCTCTCTCCTCTCACAGCACCGTGCTATTACCTTTGGCTGGCTTGAGAGGAGAGTGGGTGGAGGGTCACAGTGGGTGGCAGGGAGAAGGAGCCACGGGTGGGTATTTGTTTAACAATTCTAAAATGCAAATGAAAGTAAACTCTGAAGAGCTGCTGTACTAACAAAGGACTTAAGGGAGAGGTCAGCAGTGTTTCAGAAGGGTCAGGCTAAGGAGGGATGGCCGCCGCATTAAATCGTAACCAGACAGATTTCAGCATGTCCCCAGGTCTCAGCACCCATGTTGTTTATGTATGGGGTCAATATGGGCCGGTCATCTCTGGTGGGGCTATCTATTTTAAACTGCCCTCGTTCAGCTTTACTAGCTTTATTAGTTTGCATAGGAGCAGAGCGGAGGGTGCTGCAGCAGTGAACTATGAAGAATATGAGGTTCTGTTTCTTTTTAATACACTTATCAGAAATGGTAAAATATTGCTTTAAAATAGAGAATAAATATGAAATACTTATTTCAAGAAGAGGGATGAAAAGGGCATTTATAATAATCAAATGCAAATTCAACTCCTGTTTTTAAAGTAAATGTTAAAAAAAACAATCAGATCTAAGATGAAGAACTGGTTGCACTGTTGTGGAAAGAGAGTAAAGCCCCATTTCCACTCGTCAAAAAGCCTCAAAAGAGCTGCTAACATGGGGCTTTTATCAGCAATGGAAAATAACTCAATTGGCATTCACACCCGGGTCAAATGACTCTGCAGTAGACACTTGTATTTATCGGCTCCAGCTCCAATCGACATTGATGTAAACACAACACCCAGGTGAAGCTGCTAATTTTCGCGCCTCCTGCTGTGATGTCTTTCAGAGCAAAGACACTGTAGACACACCTGTCACCTGTCCAGTATGGTGCTGTTAAAGCAGAAACACCGTGGCTACACTGCACTCGGGAATGAAAGAGTGGTGCTGCAGCCCCGTAATAGGTTTTAAAAACACACAAATACACAACTCTACCTCCTGAGATGTGGTGCTGGAGGTAGAGCGGGGCTTCCACTAATCGGGAGGTCATTAGGAGGTCACCCACTCTGTGTGTCAATCTGCATGTATGCAAGAAAAGCACTATATGTGTAGGGAAAAGCTCTGCATGAATGAATGGGTGAATGTGCCTTCCATTCCAAAGTGCTTTGAGTGGTTGACACAAGTGCAGTCCATTTCCCACTTATCATCATAATAAATTGATGATACTAACAAGTATTATGTGTCCAAAGCCTCATAGATCTCATTCCTGTGTGTCAGAGAATGCTATTAAAAACTCATCACTGAGCCACACTACTACTTGTACTGTGTAATGGAACATGGGTATTGTAGTATTTTTTTTTTTGGGTTGATCCCTCATACAAAGGCTTGTTGCACTGTTTCCTCCTGTTTGGATAACGTTTGCATCTCCACGTGTTTCTCTTTGTTAGATATCACGCTCTTGCTCCCAGAGATGTTTCAGTCACTATTATCTGTTGCTTGTTCCATCCAGCGGAGGTTTAATTGTTCGGTAAAGTGTTACTCTGAATGTACGGTCAGACTGAACTGCTGCCTAACATGTTTTAAGTCTCTGTGGTTCCATCCTTCTCACTCATTTTAAATGAGGACTTTGTTTTGCTTTGATGGTAGGTAGGCTCCATTAAACCTGACATATATCAAAGGAAGACACCATCTGCTGTGATGTTTTTGTGAGCATGCCTCCTCACTCTACCCCCCATCCCCCCACCCCCACTTTGAAATGGGCAATAATTCCCCCTCCATGAAGTTAGTTTTGAGAGTTCCTCGGTCTGTTGTGTCTCTTATAAGCTCTTCCTGTATGAGAACTGAGAGCATTTCTACAATTATTATCTGTTGTGAGCTCAGAGAGACTTGGCTAAACATTTTGTCACAACATGCTTCAGCCATGTCAGTCTGAGTGTGGTGGCCCTGTGCTGCTGGGACACCATCGCTGTCAAGGCCGAGTCCCTGTGACGTTGAACGCACAGAGATTACTCAGTGGCAAACTTTAGGCTTCTCCTTTAGCTTATAGGCAGAACATGTTCCTGAGCGGCACAGGGTCACCCTGATCTCTGATGACTCTCTTCCTCCTCCTTCTGCTCTCTCCCTTGTTCTCCTTGTCTGTTTTTTTTTTTTTTTCTTTTTTTCCGTGATGTTATCTTTTCACTCTCCTCCCACTCACTGCTGTACCCTGAAGCTGTCTCGGGGATGAACGCCTCATTGTTTTTGTCCTTGCACTGCTTTCCAAAAGTGCGTTGCTGGATGTGGATGTTGAGCAGCTTTGCACTCTGTTTGACCTTTTTGTTTCTAAAGGAGGGCAGGTCATGTCTAGGCCAATTACACTTTATGAAATTATACACTTCACTTTGAAAAATGTCCAAATTCTAGTTTCATTCATGATGTTTATTACAAGAGACTGTTTGTTCCCAATTCATAAACTGTTGTGCATGTTTTTTCTTCCTTTTTCTCTTTGGGAAATATAGACATAGCCGTGTTTATAGCTCTGACAGTTGAACTTGGTGCTCTCACAGGGAGCATTTGGCAGGAAAAAGTAAGTTTTAGCATAAACTTCTGTTGCTTTTCAAATACTACTTTGTGAAAATGCTCTATGTATGACTCACCAGGCACCATATTGCTTTTGACAACTGCTAAGTTACTAATCAGTTGCCTTCCAGTTGTTACATGTTCTCTGAAGCTGTCTAGCTCCGCATTTTGAGGTGCCATCCATCTGTTTACCCAGGTTGTGTCTGTTTATTTTTTATTCCGATCATGCACGGTACCGGGTTTCGCACAAATCAAGTGCACCTTCAGATGTCGTTTCTCCACAGGGGGCTGAGTGATCGAGGAGGAGACGCAGTGCCTCCTCATGAGAGCTCTAAAATTGATGTGCCCTTTTGGCTCTAGTGAGGGTGACCTTAAAAAAATCAGAAACACTCAGCGAGCGGCACAGCCACTGTCTCACCGCTGATCAATCTCAATCCTCCGCTCAGCTCTCCTCCATGCTATTCAGACTTTTTGGAGCAGTCAAATACCAAGTGCTCATGTGCTTAAATTCTTGTTATGTGTGGGCAGGTTGAGAGAATGCCACACAGCCGTAAAGTCAGATAGTGCGCGCTTTGTTGAATGTTGAGTGAATGTCTTGTGCATAACTGCAATGTGTCAGATAGTGAGACAGACCTGATGGAAAAGAAAAGCTATTAGAGAGGATGTATGAAGTAGCATATGGTCCCAGAATTCAAATGTGGCAGGCCCTGACTACGACTGACAGGCTCCCAACACCTGTCATGTCTGTCTCAGACTTTGTGAATAAGAAATTTTTGGGAGAAAAATCAGTTTTAATCCAAACTAAAGGAGGCAGTCCAACCTTTTATTAACGCTAGACACAAGAATAATTATTGCACTGTGGCTGGCTTTGAATTTAGTGATTTGATAATTACTGTTGTCCCTGGAGATTTCTCATTAGGGTGTTGACCTTGGAGAGGTGCACACACCATTGACATCTTAACTAAAGAGCGGAACATGCTTGCACAATGCACATGCAGGGACACTCTGATCACATTGTCCACCGAGAGCCAACTGGAGCGGAAAAGGCAGTGGAAGTTCAGGAAGCGTGGATAAAAAACTGAATGTGATGAAGTGCTGCAAGGGCAAGACGTCTTCAACGACCCCCCCACCCCCACCCCCCTTGCCTACTCCCTCGCCTTCCCTCCATCCACAGAGACACACACACACACACACACACGCACACACAGAATTTGAAATGGCAGGACACACATATATGCTCCCTATAGCCCATTACCTCAACCTGCCTCTCCACCTCCCCCTGACCCTGTCATCCAGCCCCCCCCC
>NW_019525130.1:1094854-1197902 GCF_002814215.2 Seriola lalandi dorsalis | reverse complement strand
CCCCCCCCCCCCCAACTCATTACTCCCTCACCACCTATCTGCTGTCGCTCTCCAGCCCTCCACCTGTTCTCTCCCTTCGTCTCATTCTCGCTCGCTCCCCGCAGGTCGGCTCGCTTGTTGATGTCAAGGTAGGCAGCACGGTGAGTAATTCTCCCAGTGATACCAGGCTCCTGACCTTTCATTGCACCTTAAGGAAAGAGGGATTTTTCTCCGTCCTCACCGGCGTCACTCCTCATCGGCCGTGACGGCTCCCTGTGCATTCTGGGAGGAGGGGGGTGAGGGGGTGGGCTTGTGCTGTCATGGTGCAGAGTGTCAGGCCTGACCCCCCAGGTGGCCTACAGGCTGACAGCAGACAGACCTGCTATTTGTTGCCTGAAACACCTCTGAGGAAGATGTCAGGCGGCATCACGGCAGCACATCACCAGTCCCCGAGGCCTCTCCATGCACTCGGCCTTCACTTTTATGAACAACCTCCGTCCGGACACTGTACGAGTGACAAACATCGCATCCATTGCATGCATACAGTTGCCATCAGCCTTTGAGCAATGTCCTCATTTGGCATGTGATCGAAAACCTTTTCCTTCCTTAACTGCAGCATCATCAACCTAAAGATTAAGTCTCTTTGAAGACTTGAGAGCCAAAGAGTGAAACCATCATCCACTCCACTTGACTGTAGCCGTAATCCTGTGTTTCATCTGAGCTCTCCCGACAGTCAGCGCTGTGGTTCAGAGCAGGGGAGGTGTTTCCTGGGTTCTGTGGCTCTGCCATGATAGAAAAGGTGTTTGATTTCCCTCCCCGCCTGCAGCATAACCACTTTAGAAAACACAAAGCCAGCAAACACATTTGATAACACACCATCACATGGAATGAAGGGATGAGAGCCAAAACATGGAGGATGTGCAGGGAGCATGAGCGGCTGCGGTACAGTTCACACAGGGGTTCAGAAAGCCACTTAGCGCTAAAAGTAGCTCCTTAGTCCGGGAGAAGTTAGAAGTAGTCGAGAGGACTCCTAACTCACTAAGACCAAATCACAAAGAATCGTAAAGGGCTGCTGTCATTCCACGTCACGGTGTTCCGGAAACCTTAAACGATGCTGAATTACTTAAAAGACACTGACTCAATCACAACTGAAGCAACCCGATCAGTGCAGAAATGAAGTGTTTGAGAGAGAAAAGCCGATAATCATACGATTTATCTTAGACGTTCAACAACTACAGAACAATAAAGCAGCTTCATGGCAATAGCCGGTCTACCCGCTGTGATCGGTGCCAGAGATGGAAGCATGTAAAAAGTATTGCACCACCAGAGGAAGAAGAAGTATTTGTAAAGGAAGACAAAATCACAGCATCAACACAGGATGTATTGGATGCTGCCTGTGCAGTTGTAGACACTGTTGTACAGTGTCCAGGATCTACACACGATTCATATGGATCTTAATGGAGAGCAGTGACCCGAGGCAGCTGGATGTCACCTGGTGAAGAAGAGGGGAAATCTTCACACACCTCAACCCACAGCTTGGACCACAGCTACCTTACAACAGGTACAGCTACAACACACTGCGGCTAATAGGCTGCTAGTTAGATTTGGTTAGGTAGTCTAGGACAGGTTAGTTTTTTTTTTTTTTAATTTCCATTGAGAGAATTGCTCAAAGTTTTTATATTAAAATTAAATTCTTCCAGGTCGACACAAACCTGATCATACAGATGCATTTTGGAGAATGCACTACTTCTGTGAACAGCAACTAATCCGTAAGTATTTGTTTAATTTTTTCAGTGTATTTTTTATTATGAGTGCGAGATGTAGCGCATGCGTTTCCACAACCAATGACGGTGTTTCATCAACCGATCACTGCGGTTCCTGCAAGGGAGCTCGTCCATGAAAATTGATGTCAGCCGTAGCAACGGAGTCACACTCTTAGCTTTAGGAGTTTCTGCTTCTCCTTACTTGAAGTTGGTCTCAGCAGCTTTGTGAACAGGTCTTAGGAGAAAACTTTCAGTTAAAAAACTTTTAGCGTGACTTAGTCTTAGTGGTAAGATAAAATGCTTTGTGAACATAGGCCCTGAAGTGTAAGTCACAGTATTAAAATAAATAAATTTTTACCACACCTTAATTTGAGATCCTGTCTATGCCCACCCCCCCCCTTCTTCAGGCCTTTAAAGCCTCTTTTCTGCAGCTTTTCCTAATTTACATCGAGCTAGAAGAAAGGCTAATTGCTCACCAGAAAACAGGTTTATTATGCTATCCTATTAAAAACACATGGTGACAATGTCCTTCCTGTGCTGCCGTGCGATCAGAGAGGCAGCACTAATGCTCTCGGCTTTACACACTTGAATGCGCACATGGGGGTGGGAATCTCAAAATTACAAGTGGGATCACACCGGTGGTATAACAAGCGACAGTTCCTCCCTCTCTTTTTTAAATTTTTTTTTTTTCTGAGTAGGGTGTTGGTTATTGTACAATCCTTTTGCTCAGGAGTCCTAATTTCTTCATGGTCCCACATTGACAAACCCTTTGTCAGAGACGAGGGCTTTGTAGATATTTCTGTGCCTGGGGAAGAGAATTTTTTTATTATTATTATTATTCCAAACAATGGAGCTCACACAGGGACAGAAATGGGTCACAAATGGATTATCTATTTTGTGTTTGTTTGTTTTTTGACACCACTTTCATTGCGTTCTATATTTAGATGTTGTAAGGAAGCGTTTCATTATTGTGTCTTTGATAAAGTGGTGGCTGGGTTGTGCAGCTGCTGTGCAAAAAAAAAAAAGCACTGCTTTAAGTTAGGAAAAATGAAAACACAGAAACGGTTGTGATCTGCAGCTGACTTTTACTGTGAAAAGTAAACTCCCTCAATTCATTTCAGCCTGCTGAGGGAAAGATACTGAGTGAAGAAAAACACAACTATGTCTATCTGAGCTGATGATTAAGGAAACATTCAGTGCTTACTGCCATTCTGCCATAAAGAGCGCTGGGTAATCTGCTCATGAAGGGGCTTTCACAATGAAGATGCATTTCCACACTAGATGTTTAGGAAACTGTGAACATGTGTGAAGATGCTCTATTCAGCCAGTTGGAGCCGATGCACCCGTGGGCCACCCAGTCACACAGGAGGTAAGAAAATGAGTGAGAGACTTTAATGTCACATTTTGTTCTAGTTTAAATCACACACATAGAGAATACAGATTCTGTAGCTCATCATTTAGCACCATATTAGAAAACTGACAAGTTGTAAATATATTACTGCGGGTCTTAAAATACGCATAGGTACACCTCCACTGAACTCAGATCATGTCAGTTAGACTCTTCTAAACCCATGACATTATTTGCTGGAATTTTACAAGCTGTTTCAAAGGCACAGTCAGCTGTTTCCTTGACCCACGGCATCACAGCAGCGCGGCTAGGCCGTCCTATTTCAAAGGCTCCTTCAAATGCGGCCGAGAAATGCGGCCGAGAAATGCCTCTTTCTTTTCCTGGGCAACAAAAGATCCAACAGCAACAATCCCAAGAGTCATCGTATGCCATTAATGAAAATGATATGGCAGCAAACAACACCAACAGAGAGCCTGAGTTTAAATAAAAGTATTGGGTTTCAGTTCAATTCAGCAGCTAATGGTACAACTGTTAGAAAACCAAGGCCCTTAAAACCTCATGGTTATGTGACAAAAAGCAACATATTGACAAAGTTTCTAGGCATAGCTGGTGACACAAAGCGAAAAGCCTTCAAAGGTCAGATCGTCTCTTTTCGGTTTAGCCTTTGAAGTCTATGATGTATTCGCATCTTCACAAGCTGCGTCCCCTGAAAGATGCGGCCCCTGAATTGAGATACAGCTTTAGTGTTTGTAAAATTCTGACCCACTGGAATTGTGATTAAATTAAATTAAAAGCAAAACAATCTGTCTGTAAACAATTATTTGTATGATTACTTGTGTCTTGCACGAAATAGAAGCCGTTACTGACGTGCCAAAACTATAGCATGCAAACATGAAATCTGAGGAGCGGTTAAAAAATGTTTTAATTACTTCAACCTAAGTGTGTGTAAACTTCTGACTTCCACTGTATATTCTTCATGACTGTACATAATGGGTTAAGTTAAAGCAGCTAAATATTACATAAAATGATCTCATGTATAGTGGAAGCTTAATTAAACCTTCAATAACCTGTAGCTTTAATATCGTTTTTTGGCGAGTGCCAAAATGCTGCTGTATGAATGAGTAAGATGTTCATTGATAAAATATTTCTTTTCTACAGAACAATCCAGTCCTGCAGTACAATATCTACATGACAACAGCATTACTAAACTTTTTCATGGTTGAATTTAGACCATGGACTGTTAATAAAGATGGAGGTGGCCTCTGTGATGTCACTCATAGGTTTCTGAAGAGCGGTTTTGATGCTCAGAGTGAGCTGTTCTGCTATCGCCATCTTGGCATTGCCTGACTCTAACGCCTGGCTGATCCAAAAATGAGCAAAGAGGTGGGGCATGTGTGGAGCTGAGACTTCGGTGCAAGCATACGCTCACCCACCTGTCACTCAAAGCAGAACACCCTTGATCATGCATAACTTTAAGCTTCAATAAAATTTAAACTGGTGTGTTATATAAAAAATTACTCCCCATACGGTTGTCATGACTTGGGAAATTAGCTAGCGACTAAAACAGTTTTTTGCACCAGGCTGTAAACATGTTTGTTTCTGCTGTATCATCCTTTAACATCTATGGGGACTGACTATGGAGAGTCAATGGGGACTGACTCACTTTTGGACCCAGCCTCGAGCGGCCAGAGACAACGTTTGCCATCGCAGCATAACTGGCAAAATAATTTGATAAATTTAAACACAAGATACACTTTCCACTGCTTTTGGTCTCAACATAGTCATGAGGGAGCTTCCTGGCTCTTTAACTGCTAAATGCTCCAGTATCTTCACTGTCAAGTGAGTAACTTGGTCTGTCTGCTGTTTGACACAGTTAGTGAACAGTGGGTTTTTTAGGAGATGTTTTGTTTTTGCTGAAAACAGCTGCCTGCTGTGGCTGAAAACGACGTTATAGAGAGTTGACAGTTCACAGAAGCAGTAAAGTTGCCAGTAAACAAAAAACAATGAGTTTAAAGTTGTTATGAGGCTCTGCAGAGCTGAGGAGAACAGACACTTGCTAATTCTCTGTATCCGCTGACTGTAAACACATCGGTTTATCTGACCTTGCATGCAAATTAACATTTAATTTGAAAGAGAGACTTGCAAATAGTTAGAAATAACACAAATTTATTACTTTGACAGGTTAAACCACTAGAGGACTACAAATGAATAGATTAATTAATAAATAACGATTCATATTCATATGTTATTAGTGAATACAATGTGAACTGAATGAAAAATTTAAAAAATAAAAAAATCAGTCTGACCTATAATTAGATTTAATTGAGGAGGAATATATTAAAGAATAATCCACCACATGGACATGTAGTATCTGCACACACTGTTGCCTGAAACTGATGAAATGGAAAAGTAAATGTGTTAAACCAACCAGCTGCTTTATTTCCCCTTTAGAAATGATTTTATCACATGTATTGTTGAATCTATTCTTTATTTTTAACGCTGCCTAATTTATTTTGACATCATCTGCTCACTCATTGCTTTATTCAACTCTACATCCCTTTTAATGGCTGTGATCTGTTTATTGATAAGTTGAATAATTCATGTGTAAAGTGTATAAATCCCCTGCTGTTCAGTGGCTGTGTAGTTTTCTAAATGAGTGACTTCTTTACATTCACCAAAGTTCTGTTTGCTACAGTTCTATTTCCACAATGTTAACATCATGATGACATGTTGGTCAACTCCCACTGCTGCCCCTACCTTACTCACTAATGAATGCAGTAGTGCATACAAGCATTACAGTACTTTGTCATCCTACAGCAATAACTCCTTTTATGGCTCTCACAGAGAGACAGTGTTGGTAATTAGCCTGACTGTCACCACACCAGTGGGAATGAAAGGGCCCCTCGCGACCTCTGGGCCGCGTGAGGTCAAAGGTCACTTCAGGGCCAGCAGTAAGACTGGTGAACACACATCAAGTGTGCAGCTCTCACAGGTCAGCTCAGGCTCATTATGCTTTTCAGTATATCTTAGAGTTTAACGGCCGACAGTGACACAATAGATTATGTAAAAGAGGAATAAACAGAGAGCCGGAGACGAGGTCTGGCCGCCCTCTCCTCTTCCCTAGATTACTGTAAGGTTGAAGGGTGAATGTGGCCCTGGGGACACGAGCCAGTGGATGGTGATGGGCTTACTGAGAGTGACATTTAAGATAGAAATGACATCAAGTGTGGCACCGCTGTGCCCTGTGGCAAGCCACCACATGGAGACAATGTCAGCATGATCTGACTTCGCCCCAAAATGCTGTGGATCCCCCCCCCCAACACCACACATTCCCACACACATACACACATACAGTATATCCCTTACACATGTCAACTGCATCTCATGTCAAGTGACAGATAACACGATCTGCCACCTTCCAGATGTGGATGTGCTGTTCTCACCTTGGGGCAGATTTAGCTGCATGAGATTTATATGAAATACACAATGAACGTTCTTCTATTTTGGGGCTTTTTTTGGGGGGATATTCTGGGGTTTTTTTTTTTAGCATAGGGAGCATAAAAGCTAAATCCTCACTGCTACATTTAAATCATGTCTATCCGATTGAGGTATTCAGCTATGTCTGAGCTAAATGTGCTTAGGATGAGCCGAGGTGTCTTACCGTACCAGCAAGAAAATAGATTTCATATCATTTGAGAGCTAAACGGGGAAAAAAAGAATTACAGTTGTTGAGGCGAGTAGCTGCATCGCCCAGTAAGCTCTCAGTATCAGCAAGCTACAAAATCCAATTATCTTATTCATACATGGCACAATGACCTTTGACTTAACATTCAAATGGTCAATTTCAGCAGAACTCACAGAGCCACAGGAGGCACGAGAAATTGTTTTTCCCTTTGCTGAAAGCTTATCTTGAACTGGGGCTGTATTTTATAAGAGATCTGTTTTGTCTCCTGCATAAGTCATCAGAACTACAACTCCCAAGGAGAACAGAGATCAGATAGGGAGGTCTGGCATCAAGGACAGGGAAGCCATTTAAAGGTGACATTTCAGTCAACGCAGCAGATGCTGCCAATCTATCTTTCCTCGGTTCTATCTCCTGCCCTCGTTTACATCCCTATCTCTTCCCCTCTCCCTGCCTCTCTATCTTGTTCTCTCTTTTGGCTTTCTTCTGCTTTCTTCCTCTTTTTCATTTTGCTCCCACCCCTCACCTCACCTCTCCCTCCCTCCACCATCCCCCGCTCTGTGACGTGCTGACGAGGCAGCAGGGAAGAAGCGGTGTAATAAAAGGAAGCGCTAATGAAAGGTCGAGCGAGGTCAACGTACTCACATACCTTTGGCAGACAAGGGGACGAGAGGTCATTTATTCCAAGGGGACAAACTGTTTCACTTTTTGACTGTGGGGTGTCAAAAGTTCAAAAGGTTGCAGTAAAGGGCATCAGGTCATAGCCTCTGGGCTGAGATTCTATGCGTCCTGGGGTCAGAGGTCAGCGCAGGAATGCTGGGTAAATGGGAGGTTGGGAGAAGGGTCAAAGGTGTAGTGTCCATCCCCCGTTCAGAATGAATGAGAATTGTACTTTTGCCTGAGACTGGAGGTCAAACTTTACCTACAGCAGCAGCAGCAGCAGCAGGTTTGGGCTAAAGGTTTAACTCATTTGATGTTGTAATCACATACAGGAAGGAATGTGATGGATCGTATTATATTCAGACTGACACAAGAAGAATTACAGCATTTAATTTTAATTTTCAGGAATAACTGTTGCTGCACTGGATAAAATTTATGCATCTAATATAAGATTCCATGACAGCTATTCTTCAAAATAGAATGTGTTTTAACTTAGCACAAGACTGAGGGATGTTCAATAATCTATTAAGCACATGTAGAGGATTTAACATTATGGGAGATGCATCTAAAAATGTCCATACATTTCTCAGACACAAGTATTATTGGTAACAGCACAGGATTCAGCTTATTATAGCAGATGAGATGAGCTGGGAGCCACTTTACAATCAGTAGGTGTGACACTGCCACCTACAGGAGCGATGTGAAACAGCCAGAGTAATGTCAGCATTGCTATACACTGGACGACTGTGAAGGCGACAGCTCCAGGAGAGGATGTGGTTCAGTGTGAGGCTCAAGATCAGAGCAGGAAGACTGGTGTTTCCTCACATTATGAAGAGGCTGTGTTAAAGGTGAATACGTGCAGAACAAAAGTGACTGACGTTAGTGTCAACTGGTGATTGTTTGTGTATTAAAGGTCACAGACTCAGGTGCTGTGTCTGTCTCTGCATGTAAAGTTCCAAACAGTTACAATATCTCGTGATAGTGTGATGTTTTACTGTGAGGCTCACCTCATTCAGAGTATGGGAATTAAAGACAACACAGACTAGTTTAATCATTGCATCATTGATTATTATGGTGGATCATTCTGTGATTAAATTGAGGCCTGCTGAGTCTGTGACTTCACAAACCTGTACTCCTGACACGTCCCAGTAGAGGGCAGCACACCGGCACTCAGGTACCAACAGTCATGCTCTGCTGTTTCATGTGGGGGAGAGCTGGCATTTCAGACATGCGTGAATGGTCACACCCAGAAAAAAAGCAATGGACAAATAGTTTTTTGCATATCTTTTGCAAACTAACAGGTCACGGTGACCTCAGAAAACACTTTTAGCCATAACTCTAGACTTCACACAGCAATGACAAAATGACAATTTCGCACAAATGGTTCATATTTTATATGACACTGGATAAACGGATGTAATCTGAAACTAGTCTAAGTGGCGGAAGCATACAACCACAAGGCGGGAACTCTAGTTTATTTAGTGCTGAGATGTTTGGTTTTTCTTTCACGTTAACAAAAATGCTAACATCACAGGAAATCGTACACATTTAAATATTCATTCCTTAAATGTTGAAAGTATCTATCTATCTAAAAACAATTGATGAAGTGAAATGAAGGAAAAGTGGCAGGTTTTCTTCCAGACTGAAGCCTTCAGCATTTTCCCACCTAGGATCTCCTCAGATACATCAGTCTCCATGGGTTCAGGGTCTTCCTGATTCTCTGATGGCTGTTGATGATCTCTTGGGGAAGCTGGTTGTTCTCCATGGGCTCTGTGCAGAGCTCACGGTTGAGCTGAGTGTTGAACAGAGTTGTCAGCTCCTCCGCCTCTCCTCCACCTGCTGCACAAGTCTGAACTCTTCCACGGAGAGTGTTCTGTTCTTTGATTTCCTTCTCAAGCTTAAGCTGAAGGTTTTCAGCCTGCTGTCTGACTGTGAGAACATCGGCTTCATACCTCTGGGTGACCTCTTGGTATGAAGCACTCAGTCTCTCCAGTTCTTCTCGGAGAGCCTTGTTTTTGTTCTTCTCCACCTGGAGCTCAACCGCGAACTTCTCCTGGCTGATTAAACGTGCCACCTGCAGTTCCTCATAGTCTTTTTGCGGAAGTTTCCTCTTCTTCTTGATGTCATTTCGCACCGGAGTGGCAATCTTTGTGGTGTTTAGGGTTTCTGCATCAGCAAATTTTTGGAGCCTGTCCAGCTCTCTTCTGGTCTCCTTCTCCCTGTTGATGTACATCTCCTTCAGCGATTTCTGCTTGGCCAACTGCTGTTGATCCAACTCTTGGCAATGTTGGATCCTCCTGGTTTGTTCTCTTGAGCAGTTGGCCCTCTCCTTACCCAACAGGTCTTCAAGCTTCCAAATTTCTTGATGAAGTTCTTGGACCTCCATCCAGTGGTCTTGATCCTGTTTGGGCGTTTGAAGGTAGAAGTTGCCATCTTTTCAGGTGGCAGAAATCAGTAATTGTTTTGGGATGATTAATCTTTCTGCAGTTTGTCTCTGAACAGATGTCTGACTCAGTGATCTGCCTGTGTAATGAACTGAACTGTTCTCTTACTCACAGTGGTGTGTCACCAAAGGTTTGAAGTGATGTGGCTGTTTGGAGACCTGCTGCCTGTCAATTTATCAATACACATAGAATGGAATTATACCCATGACGTTAACTTTGAATTGGAGCTTTCCATTTCTTCTTCCACTCCTTTTTTTCCTGGTTTACGTCCAAAATCACAATATGTGATTCAAATGTAAACACAAGGAGTACCCTGATTTCAGGGCAGCCCTTTGCCCTGAAATCAGGGTACTCCTTTACATTTTAGTGTTCAGTCAACCTTCTAAAACTAAATCAACACAATACAATCACCTCTGAACTCACCATAAGCCAAGATTGATTTTCATGGCACGGACTTGCCAACTGAAAAGGTCTGGTTCTGAAAACCACAGTGGCAACAGTGCACCCTGGGAATATTTTGCAGCCTGAGACAATTCAAATGGCTCAGTCAGGTTAGGTTAAGTACTAATTAGTAACTAATTTTCAAGGAAGATATCACAACTCGAAATATAATAATGCCCCAAAAGCGTTGTTGTCACACAGCACCTCTGACTGCAGCAGATGTTCCGTAGCAGGGGTCAGAATCCAGCAGCAGCAGCAGCAGCAGCAGCAGCAGCAGCAGCAGCAGACATTGCATATTAAATATGCAGCCATAACGTTTTTAGAGGGGGTTTTAGAGGGTTACGGAGGCAGCTGAGCTACAATGAGCTTGGAAGAGGAAGAGCCAACACCACCGCTGAGGCTCCCTTCAACAAGACACTTAATCCCCAACTGCTCACCAGCCAAGAGATCAGTGTGTGGTTGAACTGGGCTGCTTCCAGTGGTGAATGTGTGTAACTGGGTGAGTGTGACCCAGGTTGGTCCTGAAAACGAGCTTTGGTGCTCAGTGAAACATGAAACCATGAAATTAAAGAATTACACCAGTGCTCATCATTCGCAATAAACAACACTGACACTAGTATTCATCAATAAAGTTGAGTAAAGTCTTATTTGACAGTAAGGAAATCTCAGAATATAAAATAATTATTAAAAAGTATAATTTGCAATGCACACAGTGAATAAATTTAAAATGTATTCTACAATAAAAAAAAATGATGAGCCTATGTACTAATAATGAGCCTGTGAAAACTGTTGAATCAGGCCTTTGATGGCTCTGGAAGCTGATGTCATCAACATCAGATGCTATTGAGTTGAATTATGGGAATAGTAATATCTGGGCTTTTTGAATTGACCTAAACAGGGATTAAAAGTCTGGGTATCCCAGCTTCTGCTGCTTCAATTTAGATCTTTCTTTTTATAAAATCCATCCCTTGTGAGTCCTCAGGGGAGCAATGTTATATCTCTGAAGTCCCTTTGATCACATATGTAAATCTTTGCTGCAGTAATGAAGCTACACAAGATATTTTGGATGGATAAACAGTGAGACTCTTGAATTTTCCCTCTGAGCGAGTAAAATAGAAGCATAGCATCTTTGTTGATGCTCATTGTCCTCATTCTCTGACCTAATTCTGCAGTGGAGCCCGGATCACAACAAGATGACAGGTCGTCTTTATCTCTGGATGAGACTAAAGGCAGCAGGGCAGGAGAAGGTGTAGACAACTGTACTGGAGAGGAATGAGTGGAGGGGGCTTTCAAGAGGAGATTAACATTGAGCGTGACCGGTAATAATTATGATAATGTTATTTTCATTTTCAACCTCTTCACCGGGACCACCCCCCGGGGGGGATGATAGCTGGAACCTAAAGATTTTAACTCATGTTTATCCTCTCAGAAGATAAAAAGAATTGGCTGTAATAGGAAGTTTGTGTTTAGAGATTTATGGAATTTGTCAGAGTGAAACATAAATATTTCCTCAAGTATCTCTATGTCTGTGCAGCTTCCTAGTGGGAACCACCGCTGTTTTAAATGGGCTCAATCACTGTAATACTCCATCCATTAGCTATACTGCTTACTGTTGTGAGCGTTGCTGGGCGGCTGGAGCCGATCCAAGCTGACACTGGGCGAGGGCGGGGTACACAGGTCGCCAGTCTCTCACAGGCCTGTCATCAGCTTGCCTAACCTGCATGTCTTTGGATTGTGGGAGGAAGCTGGAGGGTCCGGAGGAAACCCACACAGGTGTGAGGAGAATATATGAAATCCACACAGAACTGGGGTTCAAACTTTCTTGCTGTGAGTGCTAACCACTGCACCTCAGTCACTGTAGTACTGCTGGATGACAATGGCGCAGTCATGCTATAGTCTAGATGTTTTACTTTTTTTTAATCATAGATATAATTTAACGCCTTTACGCTTATTTCCCTACACACATGTAGAAACACTGGCAGACACAGGATTAGAAGTTTTCTAGGACTGAAACCTCAGCTTCAACTTGTGTCCAGACTTGGAAACACATGAAACACATTTGATAACATGTGACGAACCCTAATGGGATCTGTGTATTCTGCATGAATGATAACACAAAAGATTAATCAACAAATGAATCTTTCTCTCAGTGAGGAGAGTCTCTGGAGGTTGAACCTCACTTAGTGATTACTTCATGTCTATCAGGTCATTATCATAATCATCATGCCAAACAAAGGCAGCCCTTGTTGTTACGGGTGTCCTGGCGCTTTCTGAGGCCAGTGTTGGACAGTGATGGCTCACTGCATCTATTGGATTATGTGAGGGATTTGAAACTAGGATTAGGCCATTGGGCTGTGGACAGCATGGGGGCTGAATGAGCCTTTACATCACAGGGGCGTGTTAGGGTGCATGTGTGTGAATGGGAGGCTGGCGTGTGAAAGTGTGTTTGTGCATCCCAGAGGCTCGTCTCCATTTGGCTCCATTGTCTTTGGCACGGACCTTCAAACATGAACCTGTTCTGCTTCACACTGGTAAGAGACGCCATCTTCTGAACTGTTATAGGTTTGTCTGTCAGGAGCACTTGCTTAGTCCCAGCAGCCTCAGAGGGAGAGGAGACTCTGGTGTGCCACTGTGGGAGACTCTGGTGATGTTATTGTTGCTGACAAGGATCTGAAATGGGCTCTCTGGGGAACGAGACAAAACTGCAAACAACTTTCCTTCTTCTAAGACTCATGAGATTCCTTAGATGCTTAGATCCTTCCTTTGCTGTGCTTAGTTTGCTGGATTGTGTTGGTCATGTATAACTGTAAGTGTAGTATCTTCTTTTATCAGCATAGATGGTATAATAATGTTTTTAACATGACACATTTTCCAACAATCTAACTTACTGTTCCTATAATGTTACCACAGCCACATTTAGTGCATAGACGCTGTTTCTTGTGTGAATAAGGATGAATGTGCATCTTCTTGCTCTATTCATGACAAAAGTCAATAATGTGATAATTATTATAACAAGAGATCAATGATGAGTGAAGGTGATGACTACAAACTGTAATATAGTGGCTGCAATTAATTACAATGATGTTGATTTTTAGTTATTTATATCTGCAGTTGTAACATGGCTGGCATAGGTTGAACTGGATGATGAGTAAAAATTTATAGTTGAAGATATTAATAC
Organism: Seriola lalandi dorsalis; assembly: GCF_002814215.2. Taxonomy (NCBI): domain Eukaryota; kingdom Metazoa; phylum Chordata; class Actinopteri; order Carangiformes; family Carangidae; genus Seriola; species Seriola lalandi. The sequence goes on along the minus strand of NW_019525130.1, from coordinate 1,184,407 downwards.
CATGCTGGCTCTTGCACTCAGTGCCAGAATTGAGGTTTTGTTCTCACTTAAAATCCAAAATTTAGCAACACAGTACAAGACAAAGCAAGCAAAGCTTTATTTATACAGCCCAGGTGGAGGTACAATGTGCTGCACAAAGCGTGAACCACAAAAACCATGTGGATAGTGTAAAGATAGAACATTACACACAAATAAATACAAATTAAAACAAATACATAATACAAAATAAAATAATGAAGACCAACAACTGAGCAGTAAAAATTTATAAAACATGTAAATTAAAATCAAAAAGTAGGATTAAAATTAGATTAGATAAAGGAATAGTTTGACTAATAATATAATGAAAGGCAAGATGTCATCAGCCTCATGTGCTCAAAACCACAGTAACAACAAGATTTCCTGCTCACCTGAACGAACCAGATTTATGTCAGCGGTTACACAACTGATGCCATTAATTACAGTTGCAAAATTATATAAATATGTGTAATATAATATACGGTCATAGTAAGGATCTAAAAGTTGACAAAATTGAAAAACTGCAAAAACATGAAAACTGTTGAGATCAGTGGCTGTTCTGCACAGAGACAAACAGTGGCTGCTGTAATGTAGCTGATTCCACAGACCCTGACATGAGGGTCCAACTCACAAGAGGATGAGCAGCACGAGGTAAAGCATGTGGACCTGTGGAGGCTACAGCCAGGATCTTAGAAATATAGAGGCTGTGAGTCCAAACTCCCCCAGCGGGAGATGTTTTCTTATGTACAATGTCAATATTGCTGGAGAAGTCCATTTCTTTTTATTTTGTGTTTTCTCAGTCAATCAAATTTACCATATCAGAATTAATTAAAATTAAAAACCAACATGTATAATATGTTAATAATAATAACAATTTAAACTTATTTATAAAGAACTTATACTTACCAGTGATTAAATGCAAGATATATCCCACCAAAGGGAGTTTTTAAAAGGGGAGACTGATTTGTCAGGTCTGAGTTGCTCATCTGGGTCATTCCATAGTTGTGGTGCTCTAACAGAAGAAGCTCTGTGCTCATTAGCAAAGATGTTGCACCTTGACATGAGAACAGGCAACAGGTTTCTCTTCAAACTGCATGCAGGTGGTAAGAGGCGAGTGATTCAGAGTCTGGGGCCAGGCCATTTTCAAAGGTATTAAGTAATTTACTGGTTGCCAGTGTTAAAACATTTTAAGTGGAGTTATATGACATATCTACTCTTCTTATGTTTTGTTCATCTGGCTAGGAGCATTAGTGGGAGCATCAGTGAGAATAGAATTGGCCCCAGGGTGGACCCTTGGGGCCCTCCAAAGAGTAGCAGGGTGGGATGTGAAACATTGTCATCAATAGAAACAATAGAGGCAATTTTGGTTTTACAAGTAAGATGTAATGCATGAATATAAACTCCTTTTCATGCCATGTTGAATTCCTATGACTCTGGCTGTGAAATGTTGGAACTTCCTAATTGAAATTTGACTCATGAACACAATGGATATATCAAAGTTTTTTACAACCATGCTTACTGGAGATTCTATTTTTTCCCTTCAAATGATTGACCATTATAAGTTTCTAAGGACTTTTTACATGTTGCATATAGTACATCTCACAAAGACCATAATCCAGCTTTATCTTTTCAAACATTTTGACTAAATCAGTATGTTTATGGCAGACTGCTGATCAGCTGAAAACTGAGAAAATCAAGCACAAAGAAGTAAAGCAAAGAGTGATTGATATTAATTATAAATGTTTGAGTGACATGCTGTACAAAAATTACACCAGTTTAAATGCCAAAGGCTCAGATAGGAGACATGTTCACCTGCCCCTGATGTAAGCTTTTACATTGATTTTCAGTCAATTCCTCCTTGATGAATCTCAATGATAGGATATATTTAGTCTGTAAATTTGAACAGAGTGAATCAGAATACTGTGGTATTTAAAGGCTGCTGTCACTATGCAAACTGTTTTCAGGAGGGCTCCACAGAAAGTATATATGAACCAGCCTACAGCCAAACATTCAAGGACGTCCTGCCCAAGTACCAGTGCAGCCCTGGTCTTCTGAGGTGTAAGCCTGAGTGGGGCGGCTCAGATCCATCCATCATCAGCTCCGTAAGTTTGCTGTCTCTCAGATCCAGACCTGATCAAACGTTGGTGTTGGGTATACTGGGCCAAACATTCAAATCAGCTGCGATTGGCGACTGGTCCCTGCACAACCAAGGTGTCACATTGTTGTTGATCAGCTCTTTTGTTAGGACAGGAAATGAACCTGTTCCCATGTGTGTCACATGCAGAGCTGTGCAACAGTATAATTAAGAATACAACAGTACTAAGAGTCTACAGTCAGGCTAGCAGCTCTGTAACATTACTCTGCAAGAATGATGTTGCCTGTTGTCCAGCGTATCCTATCTGCTTTTTATTTCTCTTTTTTATTCTCTCCTTTCTAATTTTGCTGACAGCTATGTCTGACTTTGTTTCCCTAAGGTCCAACCTCAGAATGTAATGAAATTGAAAACGAACAGTAAAGGGTGAGTGAGTTTTCTTGGCTCATTTTGCTCAGTAATATCCTTTTTTTTTTTCAAGTGAGCACACACTGCATTTCTTAATGACAATTTCAATTGATTTTCTGTAGTTGTGTTTTTCTTTGCTTTTCTTTCACTCATTAGAGCAACTTAGATCCCATTAGGAAATTGAAGTTTTTGTCGTTTCCATTTGTTATTTTAGGTCGTGTGTAGCATCATCATCCTTGGACGATGAAACATTAGGTTGGTACAAAATTATCACAGATCTTAATATTTCTTTTTTTTTTTTACACATTTATGACTAATGCAAACTAACTTCAGACTCGCTCTGCTCATCTAGATCTTGTATTATTACATTTTAAAACCTGTCTATAAACATATGCAGTGTGACAGCTCATCACCTGCTTCTTCTTCCCCTTCACCTTATCTGATGCAGAAAAAGACATTAATCATTTGTGCTGGATGTCATCTGGTGACAAGAAGGACTCCTCCCATGATCCCAAGAAAGTCCAGAGCAGAGGTAAAGAAATGAGCAGAACCAGAGCACTTATACTAGGAAACTACGGTCCAGTGAGGTTAGGGTTTGAACTAAAAAACAGTTTCTGTGGACTTAGAGCGAGGGTATGGTGGTAAAGACAGGCATAAAATAATGAAAGGAAGTTGGTTTTATTTACCTGCTATGTAGGATACATGGAAAATCACAAACTGCATTATTTATTTGTATGTTTATCTGACATTATCCGACATGTGTGGACTGATCCTGCAGAGACGTGTAAGGCTCCCTGCCAGAGCAGCACGCTGACAAGAGATGACAGAGTGAAGGAGCTGAACTCTGACAGAACACAGACACATCTACCAGCTCAGGTAAAACCACATTACTATCACCTGACAGCAGGTTTCAGCCTCCAGAAGAGCCACATCATGATGACTATATACAAGTATCCATGTTGAAAGTAAACCTAACCCTGTTTTCTAAATACCTCACACAGAACAATATGGTGAATAGTATTTTTCACACTTCAAATCAAGATCAAGCTCCTGTCACTCACACGTGGACACAATCACATTAGCGTAACAAATGATAATTATTTGCAAAGCTGTGCAGATGGCAGAGGTTAGTCTTTTGTAATCCTGTACCCACATGACCGTGTGTGTCAGACGGACACGCAGATACCTGGTATACCTGGACGTTCGTGCACATGTTAGTGCATGTGAGGGAAATCACGGTGGCTGTTTATCTTTGCTTGTTTTCCACAGTAACTTAATGCAACAAGAAAAAAACACTGAATAGATTATTTGACAGTAAAGTATCAGCAAGGTGCTTGTAAAAATACCATATTAGGCACTTTTACTGTAGTTTATTATTTTATCAGCTGGCGCTTAAATCTGGTTGATGTTTCAAGTGAACTATTTCTGTGGTTTGCAGGGGAGTTACAGGGGGTAAAAAGTGAATGTGAAGTAAACGTGAGGTAGGTCAGCCAAATCAGATCTAATGTTCACTTTAATCTGTTTTATAATCTTTAATCTCCTTTATAAGGCCCTTTTATATCTGCCCAGGGTTCTTTGGGACATCTGGATTTTGTACAGTTTGATGCTTTTCATGCCAGAAGCTGATAGTTGAGATGGGAACATCACAATGAGCAGCAAGGACAGAGAGGAACAAGTGATAGTGCAGCGCCTGAATGAAAAATTACTTTTTTAAAGCAGGGTCATGTGGAGTCATTTAATGCAGACAATGTATTCAGATCCTTTACCACACTGAGATAATACTTTACAAATACAGGTCATGCATTCAAAATCTTACTGAAGCAAAAGTACAGAAGTATTATCAGCTAAATGAACTATGAAAAATGTAGTATCAAAAGTAATTAACATTCTGCAGAAAAATGGCTGATGTGACTGATTTACTACTATATGTGACATCATTAGATATGATTCATAAATGTACAAGTAGAATTTTACTGGTTGAGGTTGAGCTATTTTTAACTATTCTACATGGAGTCAGAGTATATAGAATCAGTTTAGTCTCATGGTTCCTAACTGAGGGATCAGGCACCCTCCTGTTGGTCACAAGATAAATCTGAGGCTCTGCCACACAAATTTGAATTTTGAATAAATTTACCTCTCGGAGCCTCAAACAGTAAATGAAAGCATGTGAGAGGTTTGGTGGTGAAATCAGTGTTTGGTGAACCTCTAAACAAAAATCTATACACTGCCAAAATGAAAAGATTATCGTATAAGTAAAATCTTAATCTGAAACATAACTAGTGACTATGTCTGTCAAATAAACATATTCATAAATATATTGTTGTAAAAAGTGCAATATTAGCCTTTGAAATGTGGTGGAGTAAGAAGCGGTGGCAGGAAGTAACTGAGCACATTTACTCAAGTCCGTCCGGTTTATGTTTCTTCAATCTTCCATTACATTCAGATGGACATATTGTAGGTATGATATATTGCAAATATATGATAAGCTCATAAAAAATACAGCACATTGTTAAAGGCTATATTGTAAAATAGTAAAACACAGCTCCCCCTTTACAAGCTATAACATCAGGATGCTGCTTACACACTGACAGAGGCAACAGTGTGATGATGTCATTTATCAGAATATATCAGAGTCATTTTACTGCAGAACGAGTACTTTTACTTTTGACACACAAAGTACACAAAGCTTACAGTATACTTCTGCAGTAGGATTTTGAATGCTGAACTACTTCTTTACTACTATTAACTATTTCAGAAAAATATAGCTATTGTTGTAAGCTCTAGACTGTTGTCTCTGTTTTGAGCTCATTCTGATTTCATAATGTTGACAGTTGATTTGTAATTGTCTTTGTTCTTAGCTTAATTGAGCTTTCATACATTGTCAACTGGTTTTTAGTCCTGTTTTAATTTACCTGGTTAAATAAAGTAAAGTACTCAAGACAACTCTTCCGTTTTACAAAAACTAATACAATTTAAAATACTAAACAGACTATATTACACTCCATCACAGACGTACAACATGGGAATATGGGATAGTAAATGCATAAAGTGTGGTGCTGCTGAAGGGACTCTGGTCCATCTGCTGTGGGACTGCATGAAAATGAAGTGATGACCAACACTAATACAGCCACTCCACTCGCACCTCAAACATTGTATTCTTGGAGATTCACATCACTTCAGCAGCGTTCCTTCAAAGAATGAAAATATATTTCTCTCGTTATGTACGGTCACAAAGAAGGTAATTATGAACAACTGGAAGCAACAGAAATGAATGGAATGAATTTGAAAAGGTAGCATTTAGACTAGGATAATGTGCCAGAATATAATTTAACGTATGCTCCAGTGGAAAAGTGACTGCTGTTACTATAAAGAAGGAGGGAAGGAGGAAAAGAAAAATCAGAGACAACCATTTTTATTTTGTTTTATCTCAATATTTGTATTGCTGTTGTTGTTATGATTTTGTTCTCTTTTCTGATGTAAGCTAATGATGGTTGCTTTATTCTCCATCAGTGCTGTATTAACCCCGAATGCTATTTGTGCTGTAACACAAGCACAGTCAGGGATAAGTTCAAGGATAAAGCCAAAAAAAATGGAAAAAGTAAAATACCAATACCCTGAAATTGCACTTGAAAATGTACCTAATTTCCACCTATTTTTCAAACTGAGTAAAAGAACTTGTGGAAGTTCATACATTATTAATAAATCTGATATTATATATAGATACGTTTGGAGGCGGGGGATTGGCACATTTTAAATAAAATATGAAGAGGCAGCAACAACAAGACACCCTAAAGGTTTCTGGCCAATGGAAGAGCGTTCACAAACAAAAGTCACAGCGGTGTGAAAAGTTTTTGTGGTGCAGGGATTTGAAGGGGTTGATGCTGGATGTGTGCAGACTGCTTTGACTGCACGTAATGTTTCTTCATTACAGGGCAATGAAGCTGCGGCTGACGCAGCACAATCAGTGCACAGCAAGAGAAGACTGAAGAAGTTACAGAGTCTGGTGCAAACAAAGAAGGGACATCAGAGCGGAGCTGGGAAAGGGAAGAACACACCTGAGAATAATGGTGAGCTGTTGTGGGTGATGTTCTTCAACCTGTCAGAGAAGCTGCATTATTAAACGATTATGGAAAAATAATTTCTGCTCATCTTCAGATGATTTGGCAGATGTGTTGAGTAACAGCAATCCAGTGCTGACCTGCATCGGCCTGGGGAAGAGAACAGAGAAGTCGCCTAAGACGGCTTCATCACCACAGCGGCAGCAGAGCAAAGACCATGAAGATCCTCCCTGGAGCCCCTTTCAGGGTCCCCAGCCCTGGACTCCCTTCTACCACACCTGCCACCAACCTCAACACGAGCTGTGGGTCTGCGGGGGCAACCTGTCGCTGCCTCGGACCACAGAATGGGATCGTTTCGAGAGTTTGATTCAGGAACTGGACAAGAAACAATCGAATCTGTCTCCCCCACAGATGATCCGCTCCATCACAGATCTGCACCTCTCACAGAACACAGTAAGATACACCTCGGTATTATTACCATTAGTTAAGGAGACCAAACTTGCAGATGTTGTATCTTAAAAGATGGGGTCACAATTTATATTGGGGTGCCCATATTAACACTGAAAGCAATTTAGCTTTGCTTGCGTGAAAAATTGTGAATCTTGTAAGTGGCTTTTCCTTTGGCTTTATTGAGAAGGATGAACATGTTGGATGATTGCTCCACCGGCCTTTCACTGCTTCCTGAAACCTTATTTCCTTTTTCAAATATAGGAGTGGAGTCCTCTTTATTTATTTATTTTTTCATGTTAAAATGTGATACATAGGATCTTTAAGTTTGTTAAATGTATTTGTTTATTTTTGTGCCAAAGTAGAAACCAACATTAAGACCACAGTCTCTGAGGTCTTACCCTTTCTGTTGATGCACTTTTATCTGAAACCTGCTCCCAGACCTGCACAGTGTCATTAAACTGTGCTTTGAAGGGCCTGGCTTTCTCATTGCACCTCAGAGCTCTTTAGGGAACATTTAGACTAACTGAACAGTAACTGAACTGTCGAGCCAGTACTTTTTAAAAATGTTCTTTATTGTTTTTATGGTTTTCTGAAACAAAGGTTTTACAGCTTTGTGTCATTTTCAGCTTCAGGTAGCTACTTCACAAACTGCTATTTAATAATATCATAACCATAATAATTTGGAAACAAAAAAATGGGAGGACATTATGAAAGACTGTGTTGGAAGTGTATAGATCATCATGCCAAAACCCTTACTGTTTACATATAAAATTTGGTTCATAGGGAGCAGCAGCTTTAGAGTTAAACGTCAGGGAGCTCCACATGAATAAAGACGTGATCCAGTTAAAGGGGCAATCCACTTATTTCAGTCAATTCACTGGTCATTTAGAGCACAACAGTGTCTTCTGTGGTTCTGGTGGAGCTTTGTCTAGTCAAATCACATCACAGCCTGGGCTTGGAGGCTACAAGTTTATATGTTTGTATCTAACTTGCATTATGGGAAGTGTAGGATCATGAGGGGATTTACGGTGGCCCTAAGAGCTCAATGCGCTGCAGCTTAAGAAAACACATGCAGATAGACAAACAAAAGCAAAATTCAGAAAACATCTTCATCAATCTGACAAAACATGCTGCAAATACATACAACACAACCGAATACAGAAACGCTGCTTTGTTCTTGACAAGTCTGTTTTAATCTGTCTTGTCCCAGTGTTATGGAAATACAACTGTAGATAGCTGGAGTGCTCCTTTAAGCAGCCTACATTACGTGAAAAATTCCATACATGAGATCTAGTAAATAACAGTTTCCAGAATTAGTGCAAAGAATAGCTGATTTCAGACAGTTGTATGTCTTTGACTGTACTATGCATCCCTGGGGATTGTAACAGTACCTGTCACCTGTTCATCACCTCACTGCTGACAAATCTCAACCAGTGACCCTTTAGCTCAGACTGACTCTTCTCTCACCTTTGCCACATGAAGTGGTGAATTTATCAATAAAGTCGAGTTCAGATTTCAGATTTCTATAAACGACCAGGTCTTTGACCAGCTGTTCTGCTACATTTCAAAAACATCTGCCTCAGAATTAGCATTAGCATGGCTGTCAGTATGAATAGGGAACTATGCACTACAAATAGTAAATATATCCATGGTTGTAATCTGTAGTACAAAGGATAATGGTATTAATAGTTGCTTATCCAACCACTCAGTGTGTGACAGTGATGGCTCAGTTCAGTAACGGTCGATGTTGGGAAATGATCCAAGAGTCAGTGTAACAGATGCTCTGGGAGCAGCGCTGAATGACTGCTAAACTGAAGCTAATGGCCGACCAGTGAGGAATGAGTCACTGATTTCATCCTGTCTCTCTTTTAATGACAAAATATAAAACTGCACATCAGCAGATTGTAAATACATCAGCAAAAATAAGAGTGAACCTCTCCCCACATGACACTGAAATGATATTTTTTTTAATTGAATACAGTAATACAACATCAATGCATCATGATCATTCAAATACAATTTACAAAATATTTTGACAGCACCATATCTAGCTGTATTGCTGCCAGGGGTTAACCTAATTTCAGAACACAAATCATAAACAGGGATAAACACAAACTGTTTGTGTTGTGGGTTCATACAAATGCACACACACACACACACACACACACACACACACACGCACCCAGATAATATGCCCATCTGTCACTAGAAAGAAAACACTGAGTTTAATCTCTCTTTTACCCAAACAGTTGACCAGATCTGGCAGATTTGATGCCTTCAGACAGCACTCGCCTTTAATGAACCCACAGGATGACAGAAGCTGTTTGGTAAGAGAACCGACCTCCTCAATCTGCCGGCTTGTCCATCTAGGAATTCAGCTTCCTCAAACATCCTCCGCACCAAATCCGACATTTAGACAGAACATTTACACTGTGTTTATTTGGCAGCTGCGGGGGAGTCCTCCGTTAACAGTGTGTTTTGTTTTTAAAGCAAAAGCAGGAGCAGAGTGGGGATCCAAGCAAATCAAGGCTGCAGGGGAAGCAAATGGAGGCCTCATCACAGAGTGACAGGAAGCACATCAAGGCCTCACCGGAGAGGGCTCTGACAGTCATCATCGTATGTCATGCACCCTACAAAGCTTATGTTAATACAACCAGTTTGAAGTTCACGGCACCCTGCATTTGCTGTGGTTCACACCTAATGAAATAACATCTGTTAGAAACCAGACGCAGCTGTCAGCCCCACACCTGCTCTGCCAGGCTGTGAACTATCAATCAAACTATCATTTACCATTTTACAGAAAGGGCTTTTCACTGTTGAAAAGAGCTCTGAGAGTACAGCAGGGACTGACAGCACAGCCCACCATGTCTGGTTGACCTGGTTTAAAAATCACTACAGCTCTAAATCATAAGTTAAACTGACAGTATGACAATGGGGTGAAAAGTTTGATCACCGTATCTATCATATTTTTGATATGTTCAACATTCATTCTATATATTACATATAATTAATAATATATGTGTCACACTTAATTAGCCTTTTATAATAATGGTACAGAACATATGCTTAACTAATGCATAACTAATGCATGATTCATGATGAATTAATGCAGGATGTATTATGAATTCCTTTTGCTCATTAATAATAAATACAAACATGCAACTGCATGTCACCTGTATTTTTCTAAAAACGGGGCATCTGGTGGTCTAATGGTGCAACTCACACATCTGCAACGTTCATGGTTGGATACCCAGCCGGGGGACCTTTGTTGCATGCCACACCCCTCTCTCTTGTTACTCTCTCTCTCTCTCTCTCTAGAGTGTCAACTGTCACACAGAGGCAAAATGCCAAAAAAACAAAACAAAACAACAACAACAACAAAATAGTCAAACTGCCTGAACACTCAAGAGGAACCAGCTACAGTTACAGCCTGATGCAGTATGTGGATATGTGGATCAGGAAGTGTCTTGTTATGGCGACAGTTTTAACATCTAACAGCTGATGCGATTCAGAATCAGAATTTTGAAACACTTTGTAATAATGGTACAAAACATACACTCAACAAATGCATAACTAACATGTAATTTATGATGATTTCATGCATGAATTAATGTACAGTATACATACATACACAACTTCAGAAACCAATCAAATCATATCACATTTTATATCTGCATACCAATACAGTTTTGTGCATGCCATTCAAAATCATAGACTTCTGCATACATACACAGACACTCCACTTAGGGGGACTGATGCTAAATGTAGTCCATGGTCTGCAAATCCGTGTACAAGAACAGAAAGTTCAAAGCTGAACACAGGTAGTTGTGGATTATGCTCACCACACACCTACAAAGTCTCAGCTATAAAAAGCAAGGGAACTCTTGCAGGATTAAGTGTTTTGCCAGAGGAACAGCGTGTCACAGCATAAACTGGGATACTGAGCTGTTCCGTCACATGAGGAATCAAACACAGCAGCTCAGGGCTCTGACTCAGCTTTCTGGTTGGTTAGGTTTCTCTTTTGTTTGCCTGTAGTGGAAGATAATCACTGACAGGGAACAGAAAACATATGAGAGAATAAAATGTGACTTGATGTTTTTACTGTGCAGAAGGGGGACACACAGAGTAACGTAGCATCAAAGAGGGAGACTGGTGGAGGGCGGCCATTTACTAAAGGGCTCAGGCGGTCCAATAACTCTCTGGAAAGTCTCTACAGTGGACAAAGCTCCTCAAGTAAGCATAGAACCAAGTGTACTCCCCACACCACAACCTGATGAATTATGCAACCCTTGTTTTTACACCCCTCCCCCTACACCCCTGTTACTCCAGTTTGGATGCACTAATTTGCACTAACCATTGACAGACTCCTCCATCCTATCTTATCTTATCTCTGTGTATCTTTTTACTGACATATGGACAATCAGAAAGCAGTAGAATTCTAATATTGAGCCCTTTTCTTTGTGTGCTGTTCCCCAGGTGGAGTCGCCAGTGGGTCAGACTGCTCCAGTAACAGAGGCAGTCTGAGGCTGGAGGACGATCTGTTGTACAGCAGACAGTTCTGTGGCAGAGCTAGAGTCCATACAGCCTATGTGCCAAGTCCATATGACACAGAATCACTTAAACTCAAGGTAAAACATGTCTGGAAAGTGAATGGAAATTTAAAAAATGAACTGTATTACTGTTACTGACTGTATCATACTGAGACGGGACTGTTATAAGTTAGGATGACAGTCTTTGGCCAATATCTCGAGGATTTTTTTTTGCCTTCCCAGTGGTGGCACTGCTCTAACGATGGCAGTGTTGGATCATTTGGTTTACTTGATCCAACACTTTGATGCAGGATGAAATATCTGAACTATCGGATGAATTGCCATAAAATTTTACACAGAAATTCATGCCCAATGCTCAAGTGATTAAATCCTACTGATCCTTCACCTTCTCCTCTCTAGACATTTGTGGTTTCAACTGAAATTGGATTGCCATCACATTTTGTAAACACATTCATGGTTCTCCAGATGATTTATCTGAGTAACAGTTTAAAATGGATTATAAAAACTTTGGTGATGCCTTAACGTTTCACATAGCATCATCCTCAAGTCAAAATTTCAATTTGTCCAATATTGAATAGACTATGACATTCCCATCAGCCTCAGCTTCACTTTTTGTTTGGTGGCAATTAGCAGATGTTAGCATGCTAACATGCTAAACTAAGATGGTGACCATTTATACCTGTAAAACATCTGCATTTTAACATTGTCCTTGTGAACTTGTTAGCATACAGACGTTAGCATTTAGCTCAAATCACTGTGAATCAGCTGTGAATCATTCTGTATTTACTGTATTTTGAACTTAAGAAAGTAGCAAGTAGTTAGTTCTGGTACACAGTAACTTTGTATGATGTGTTTGTGCATGGTCCCTATTAATACATTAAATAAAATTAAACTAAACTTTCAATAAGGTTGGAGACATGATTGACATCATCGCTACGCCCCCCATGGGAATATGGACAGGCATGCTGAATGGCAGACTTGGAAATTTCAAATTCATTTATGTGGATGTGCTGAGAGAGGAGGGTCTTGAGACATACAGAGAAACACAACCCTACAAAGTGAGGCACAAATCAGCTGTCCAGGAAGTGTTAAAGCGCCTTAGTTTGGAGGTATTTTCTTTTTATTTGTGTTTTGCACTGATCTGATGTAGCAACAATCATCTTCCATACAGACGAATTCTTCAGCGTCTCAATGATGTTTTTTTCCACTTGCTTTATCAGGAGTACTCCTCGTCTCTGCAGCTGAATGGTTACCAAACAGTAGATGACTTGATGAGGCTGAGGGAGCATCACCTGATGGAGCTGAATGTGACTGATCCGGAGCACAGGCATCGCCTGCTCGCTGCTGTCGACTCCCTGCAGCAACTGCGCTGTGAGTAATGGGAAACACAGAAAAGGTCGTCCAAGGACAGTGTCATCATGCACATTTTGTAACATGATAAAACTGGAGAAAGATACGCTGAGACGTTTGCATTCAGAAAGGAAAAGGGACGAGTGACATTACAGCTCAAGCAGATAAGACTGGGAGAGTATCCGGGCCACTTAAGAGGTGAGCTAAATAGGTTAAGGATAACAGGATAACCCCAAAGAGTGTTTCTGAGAATAGTGCAGGACACACAAGGACAGTAGCTGCAGACAGATAGGCTGTTTAGCCTGAGTGCACAGGAACAATAGCTGTAAAGGATTACTTACTGCTCATATATTTAACTCTGTGACAGTGCATCCAACCAGCCTGTCCTCTCTGATTTACAGCTGATAGTCAGCTGGAGAATGAAGCCAGTCAGGAGTCTGAGACCTCCAGTAAGAACAAGAAGGCAGATATGAACAACAGCTCGCGAGACTCCGGCTGCCCTGACAACAGCACAGAGGACACACACCTTCACTTTCTCTCTGAACAGCCTCTACCAGCTGAGATGACCGCTTCATGAGAACAATCCTTTCTTTATAATGCCTGTTTTATTCCTCATTGTGCTGCTGACACTTGTAAACTGTTTTTTCAACATCGTAATTTGTACTGACGTTCAATAAAATGCCCACTGCTAATTCTCCAACTCCACTGGATGTGTCTCAGTGAAATGTAAGATATATGTTCATTTGTTTCCTGAAATCGAACAGTGAATTTTTTAATAAGATAATAACATATTTAATGTGTCTTACAACAGTCGTCAGACAGAATCTCCCCATTAAATGTATAAATGTTCACCATCTGTAAACAGGATCCAGTCCATTATCCAGTAAAAATGATACATTTTAAAATTGTACAAATATCTAGAGCTAAAAATAATCATTATTTTCATTATAAGTTAATGTGCCAATTCTTTTCTTAATTCATTGATTTATTGTTTGGTCTATAATATGTCAGAAATTAGTAAAAATGCTGATCGCATTTTCCCAGAGCCCAAGATGATGTTATCAATGATAATGATGCTTTATCCAAACAAAACCAGTTATTGATCAACTCATGAATTAATCGATAATAAATAATTGCAGCTCTAGATTCATTTTACTACTCAAATGTAATGAGTAATGATGATTATTTAATAAGCTGTAATATTAGCCATATGGATACTGTTGTTGCAGTCAGGTCTGCAGTGTCTTAAATGCTGGGTAAGATAATATATTTACTGCAAATTCTCTGGGCAGTTAACATGAATGTAATCACATTAATGAAGTGCTGTGCATCCTAACTTCCTGTTTTAGCCACACGGACAGTTATATGAGAATTTCACAGCTGTACAGGAAGAAGCTAAATGTGATAAAAGTCATTCTCAGTTTAGTTACATCTGAAGCTGCAAACATTATACTCGCTGATTTTTTTAAATTAGCAAGTAGAGAACATATATATGCTGCTTGGAAATGTCTTAACAATGTTACCACGAACAAAACCCTAATGTAGCATGTTAGCGTGCTACGTTGCACAAAACAAGAAAAGTTGGCTCCTGCGAGGGTGCATCAACCAAAGAATTGAAGACATTATCATTTTGACCTGATGATGCCGTTACAGTCGAGATCACAGCAGGATTCTTCGCACGGACACCACGAAAGTCTGAGCAAAATATCAGAGAGATATTTCAGTCTGGGACAACCAACATGGCGGTCCACGCAGCTACGCTGCAAACATGGTTTCATGCTAGTAGAACGCATGGCGCTGCATGAATATATTTAACACACATCTGTTAAAGTAGCAAAGTTTTCTGACCTGTTGTGAGTGAATTCAATATTTTTGTGTCAGTTTCGATTATATAGATTATTAAGTATTTTAGATCAGAAAAAAGCAATAGAGGAAAACGAGGAAAGATCACTTTTATTGAACGGTTGACATGTCCGCGGCTAAAAGTGTAGATGCAGTCTGAAATTTCTACCCCTACGATTAAACTAAAGACGAACAATATTCTACCAGTCCATTCATTTAACAAAAAGGCAGCCATGTGAAAGGTGTAATAACTAATATGACGATAAAGTAAATCAATCATGGCATGACAGAAAAGGCAGAAAAAGAAGTAAAACATTGACACCCCCAACCCCACCCCCCACCAAAAAAAAAAAGGAAAGATAAGGAAGATAAACCACCCTATGAAACTGCAGGAAAACATCTGCCTTAATCTGTCTGTCACACCTCAAAGAGAACGTCAGTCATAATGGTGATAAATGCAAACATAAAATATGCTGATCATATGTCCAAACCTCTCAGAGAGAAAAAATAAAAACATGTGAAACGACTCATATTTACATCAGTGTATAATACAGAACACTACACAGCTCATTTCCTCTGTTATAAAACAACAGTGAAGTAAATGACATGGAAAATATACAACAGTACAGCTTTATCAGCTCAAATAAAACTTTTGAGAAGGTCACTGAAGCAAACAGAACAAACGGAAATT
The DNA here is from genome assembly GCF_002814215.2 of Seriola lalandi dorsalis. NCBI lineage: Eukaryota > Metazoa > Chordata > Actinopteri > Carangiformes > Carangidae > Seriola > Seriola lalandi. The sequence continues at coordinate 1,168,951 of NW_019525130.1, read as the reverse complement.
CTTCTTCATGGTCAGATGGATTTTTGGCCCAATAACCACACAGATGACTAAAATGTAGCTCCTAATGTTGAATGAGTGGCTATTCTACTGACAAACACACTGTGTTTCATTCACTTTCTGTTCCAAGAAAACTAAGTTTCTACATTAAAATATGAGTTGAAGTTTTTTTTTTTTTAACTATTACAAAGTCAAGTTTCACCTGATCAGCGATTCTGATTCCGTCTGACTCAACATGATCTTGAGTAATTTGCCCATTCGTCAGCTTCACAGTGGTGATTTTGATGTTTCAGGCTAAATTTTGTGTTGAAATTGACAAAGTGACTTTTTACAACAACCTCAAAAGTAAATGGTGAACTATCTTAGAGTATTGTGGCTTAGACTGGCAGTCTAATACAGAATTATGGAAGAAATCTACACAATAGCACTATAGCAGAAATACTCATTGTCTGTACTTTAGAAAAGGTATATTATACTGTCATCCCTTCCTGGGTAATTTGCCAAACAGATCAGTTTGCGTATTGCTTTTTCTTCTCACAATAAAATACAATTCAAACATTGTCGAACTAACATCCAGGATTTCCCATCTGATTGTTTTGTTCATCGGCTGAGGCCTCCGTGAGAGTATGTCGCATAACCGTTTTCGGGATACAGAGAGAGCTCCTCTGTGCTGCTGAGCCCATTGTTAAGCTCTGAAAAATATGACAGAAAAAGTTTTAATGATGCTGTAACTCTCTACTGAGCAGAATTCACATATTTTGCCATCAGTGATTCAGCTGGATTACACTAACAGCAGGTTTTTATATACTATATAAAGCATTACATCTGCCTTTCACAGACTGCAGGACAAAGCACATCTCTTTAACTTGGACTGCTCATGTAACTTAAGTGGATATTTACCAGGTGTACTGCAAATTACAGGGTAATTTGGAGTTTGTACCGAGACAACAAATGTAGATAAGCCCAGTACAGATCCCATGACTGCCTGTTTTGACATGTGTTGCAAGTATGTGTTACTGAGTTTAAGATAATTTTGTAGAACAGCAAACGTGTTCACTCACAGGAGGTCTACATCTGAGGATACATTAGTTAAGTAGCCTGATGTCACAGATCAATGACTGAATGATGAAAATTCAATGGGGGAGATTTGGGGTAAAACTTTAAAATGCCTAAATTAATAAACTTTTATTATAAATGAATAAATTATTGTCATACATAGAGAGAGAATAATAAAAAAAGGCCTTCTTAATAAATATTACTGGCTGGAGCTGTTGTGAGGAAGAGTACACATCCAAGCAGAGGAAGATGTGAAATATCACAGGCTGTTGTATTGTTCTGTTGCTATGCTGCGTGGAGAGCTACTCCAAACTAACATTATAAAGCATCTACAAATTTTCAACCTTTCACTGTTGTACTTTAGTGCTTCCATTACGGCTCTGAACAGGAAAAGAAAAGCCTAAGAGCTCATACTGCATAGGCCAGGCCTCCTTTAGTAAATAAGGATAACAGAGGTTCACCACCTTAAGATGCAGCTCTGAAGTGTGAATTGTTTTTATTTAAGCACCACCGTGTGGTGGGATCAAAAACTGCACTCAGGCCTTCTCCCACTTTTCTGAGTTGCATGCAAATCCTTATTATGCAGTTGTGACATGGTATTACAAACTTAATAATGTACTGTAATAATAGCTGGATGTATGTGTGGCCACCACAGGGGCTGATTTGTCTGTATTTACAAATGGATGTTTGCACAGTATTTCCAGATGTGACTGTTGTCAGAGCCGCACCTGAGAATATGAGCTTCTCCTTCATGATATTGACATCCCGACTGGATCGTCGCGTCACAGCGCTCAGCATGATCTGCTCTGGGTTATAGTTCTGCATCCCGCTCATCCTCCACCTGTTACAGCATTGCAAGCGCATGATTCCACATGAGGCAGTGATTCCATCTGTGTCATTACACCATTTAATACAGTAGTAGTGATACACATAATATTATATACATCTAATGGTTGCACAGTGAAAAACAAGAAGTAAACAAGTGCAGTGACGGAGAGGAGGGAATCAGCCTTTGGGTGTTGGGCAGAAAAAGCACAAGGAGGACAGACAAGGAGGCAGAAACAAAGGCCAAGGCAGTGGCAGCAGTTACCTGATCATATGATAGCTGACAGATGCCAGGGGGCAGCAGAGGAAGGTTGCATGCAGATCAGGCAGAGCAGAGTAAGAATGTCAGAGGAGAAAGAGAGGACAGGGAGACAGTAAGAGGTTACAGCACACAGAAGAAAACACGGAAACATCCAGAAGACAAAGGACAAGAAGGAAAAAAGACAAAAAAACAAAAAAAAGGAAAAGAAAGAGAAGAGCAGAATGAACAGTCAGTGTAGAAGCAGCAGACAGTAAAAGGCCAAAGCTCAGCTCAGGTCCAATCAGACTCAGAGGCTGGTGTTTGCAACTTCAGCTTTTTTTTACATTTGAAAATTTGTTACTACTGACTGTGTGTATACGTGCTGTTCCAGCACAGCGTCAGCCAACATTTAGATTATAACATATGATATTTGATCAAACGTGATTTTTTTTTTTTTTTTTTTAACTAGGCCAAAGAACACAGCATTTATTGTATTTCTGCAGGAAAAACACCAAATGTGTTCACTAAAGAAGAAATTATATCAATAACAATGTTCAGCCATAACAAAAAAAGACATCACGCTGCATGGTGATACAAAGACCTAATAATTAATTTATACCAAAGAAATAGTTGAAATGAAAAGAACGACCTTTTAAATGCTGTGAGCACCACAAGTTTGTGTGATTTGTGTGACCTGACACTTTCAGGAGCCTGTGCGCCCTGGTCACAGGTTGTGTGTCTCTACTGGTTATTGTGTAATTCATAAGAAGAAAAGCAAAACATTTAGATGCTGATTTACAATAACCAGATGAGAAATATGGTGACTGTAATATGAAAACATTTCTGTATTGTTTTCTCTGGGGCATTAAGTGTTCTGTGGTCGTATGTCGGTGGCTTCACAGTCCAAACTGTACTTACTTCTGAAAACAGAAAATCCCTATGACTACGGCGAGGGAGACCAGATCTGAAGAGATCCAGATGAAGCTGTAAGCGCTCTGGCTCTGCAAGACAAGGAAAAACAGAAAAGTTGTTTCCGGTCAGCACCACTGGAGGTCACCATCAACATGCTTGTATCCTGAAGCTAACACAAGGCACTGACTAAGGCAAAAGCCTGCTAGACAGCTGCTTTTGAGTTCAGATCTTTGCCCTTGTCTCAACCTGTCTCAAACTCTTTCCCAGGGTCCTGTTGTTGTCTAACGCCACGCTGAGCTCCCTCATATTTCTCTGCATCCTCGCCCTCGGGTCTTGCTGGGCCCTCGTCAGTCTCTGTCCTCTCTCCTGCTGTCCTCTTGTCTTGCTGTGTGACCTTGTATGTCTGTGTGTGTCTCTGTGTGTGTGTGTGTGTGTGTGTGTGTGTGTGTGTGTGTGCGTGCAATAGAGAGAGGAGAACTGTTTACCATGAGCCAGATGGGGTAAGGCACCTTTCGGAGGACTTGAGGGGCATCAGAGGACACAGAAGGCACCCCGCTACACCACAGGATGGAGTAGAGCCAGGGCTCATTCACTGGGTAGACGGTCACACTAACATTATTGGCCAGATACTCCCTGGGGGAAGGAAAAATACATGTCAGCACTGAAAATAAAGGTCCTCTCCCTTCCACTCCTTGGATCATCTTACTCCCTAGTCACAACACTCTGCTCTTACATGATCATTTGCAGGAAATACTGCCACTTTAAATCCTGTCTGTGCATTAGAAAGACGTGCACTGTCAAACCATGTGAATAATAGGCTGTGTATGCATTTTAATATACGAATTAAAGGCCCTGGATATTATTGATGCTGATTTTTTTCAATCAGCTTCTTACTGTGAGTGATCTGGTCCTAACTGACCACACAATTAGAGAAGTTTTGGTTTTTACACAGGAGTGATTTTTGGATCTTTTTGTTGTTTGTCTGAGCTCTTCTCACCAGTTTAAAGAGCTGATATTGTATATTTCCATGCAGCAATCAGAGTTTTACACTGTTTGAATCAAAGTTCAATGATACTTGTTGGCTCGTCTGCTGATGTTTCCAGCAGAGTCAGTGCAATGTCATCAGACCACACTCACACTCACACTCACAAGTCAGAGTCACTGACAATTAAACTTAAAAATATTATCTTTAGATTTCTTTTTTAGGTGTTTAAACAGATTTCGCTCCTGTAACGTTGTCGGACTCACGATGGACAGTTTTGCAAAAGGATCTGAACTGATGCGGCAGAACCAGAGGGATCCTTTGTTTTATTCCACACATCCTTTTCAAAACTTGGCAAATATATTACCCACAATGCAACACACACGCCAACAGCTCGGATGGAAATTTGGGTGTGTTCTAGTAGTAGCAGCTAATGTAGCCTGGCACTTCTAGCCATAAGCAGAGACGAGGAGCTACAGAGGTCTGGTTCACTTAGAGAAAAGATCACTTACCTTCCTAACTCCACATCTGGTTTTTATTTTATTTATTTTTTTACATTTGTACACTTGTAGTCTTTAGATCCAACCAACACTGACTCAAGTGACATCACTTGAGGACATTTATCACACAGCTCACTCTGGAGCAAAAAGAAGTGTTTATACAACTTTTAATATCAACTCTCTTAAACTTTGGAAGAGATTTGAATTGACATTGTTCCCATGGTTGTTTAGTGCCTTAATTGGTTTGTAGCCAAAACACATTAATTGGAACATGAAAGACATTTGATATCAGGTTGTAGTATAGTTATACTTGAATTAGCTAAAAAGTAAATATATAATTTTCACGAGAGAGACGCCGAAATTACATCAGAGTGATCATTTGTTTTCATCATTTGATTTTTTTTCAGAGGTTGAAACAAAGCTCCCAGTCGGCTCTTTCATCATTTTTCGCTCCATCCTTGTTGCCTAGCAACAGATGCTCGCTCTTACTGTATGTCTCTGTGGTTGGCCTTGCCGTAGTGGAGGGTCAGGCTTGTAATTCCCCTCTGCCTTATCTCCTCCACAGACAGCTTCTCATTTGTGGTCTGCTGAAGCCCTCGCACCTTCCCCCTGTCGGTGTCTGGGGTCCACGTCACCTGGCAAAAACACATATGACATGGAAATAACCTGATCAGACAGAATGCAGCATGGGCTTCAGATTCAGAAGATGTTACAATGTTATGGAAAAAGGTGCTCCTTGCAGGATTTTCAGTCCTTGCAATAGTCTGCAACACTATGTAAATGAAGTATACTGTAGGACAATACCAGTAGCTTATCTGCTCAGTCACAGCTGTTTATATACTCATGGTTTACTCAGGTTGGACTACTACAAGCAGCACCTTTAAGTGATCAAAGAATGATTGTGAAGGGACCTACAGTCCTCACCCGCTTCTGGGAAATGCCTGCTTTCTGCACAGCCCACAGCGTATCCATGAACCAGCTGCGGTGGCGCGGATGCTCTGGTGGAGGCTTGCGGATGTTAAGCAGTGCAGAGCTGTTGGACCTGGCTGCCAGACGCAGCATCTCCACCAGGCTGCAGACTGTCTGGTTGCCTATTCTGTTCCGCTCCCTCGCTGTCAGGGTCTTTACTGTCCAGTAGGGGTCGCTCTGGACGCAAAGGAGAGCAACAGAGATCCAGACACTGAGACGTAATGGCTCTACATACACTATGCTCTGTAGAATGACGATAGAATGATGGTGTATACAACTTATACAGCTCATTTGTGCATTGCTCATTCATATCTCATGTTTTTATGTGTTTACAAAGACAGCACATTGCCTGTTCTTCATACTGTGAAGGACTTTTAGATATTAGATTTTTATATTGTTGATATATGAATTTTCCTTTTTTCTTTCTTTTCTGCATCACCAATTTAATCACAGTAAATGACAGCATACACATATTTATTTCCATTGAAAATACCCAGTTTGTAATCTTAGATCTCAGTCTGCTTCAGCTTTAAAGGGGCTACATGAAAGTTTTCTCTGCCACCGAATGTTGTTTCTTGACAAGAGCTTCAGCCATTATTGTCTGTACAAGACGAGAGATTATAGAGCAGTTTTACGTCTTCAGGCCAGATCGGAGGCCGCAGTGAGTTGCTATCAGAAAGTGACAAGACATTTTAGCTTGTTAGCGTGCTAACTTCAGTAGAAGAACATTGCGATTGCTTTCCAAGTGTAAAGCTATTAATGCTAATGCTGGCTAAAAACTGCAAAACTTATTAATAGCTCCTTTAAAATAACTCACTTTCCTTCTGCAAGTATATTCCATAACTGCAAAATGTTGTCAGTTTTAATTATTGGAAAATCAAATTTCTATAAAGCACTTATTTATTTCTATTTATCATGTTTTAACAGTAAAAATGTCCATTTTCACAACAATTTATGCTCACTATTTCTTATTTATACTAAATATTCCTTGTATCATATTTTAAAATGACACTTTCACCACTATATCAGAGTATAGGGAATGATGTGCTCCCAGGGAAAATGACATTTTACAGCTGTGATGGTAAATGCATTAATGACATGGAGGTGAGCTGATGTGAAGTAGGTTTCAATACCTCCAAAAACCAATGGCCTGCATTTAGAGAGCGAATCTCTGTCCAGTTGAAGAAAGAGGTGTCATCGAACTGTCTGGCTGGAAAGACCTTACTGACGTCTGTGGTTCGCCTCAGCGTGTGGTCTCGCATGAGGAACGGAACCCCATCCACACTGGGAGGGACACAGTGGTCAGAAAACATTGCACTTTAAATCACATATTTTGTTGCATCTGTCACATTAAATCTAATAATTTCTACTAAACAACTTATATCTGAGCTGAGGGACCTGCATGTGGAACATCAGAGCAGCATTCATTAAATATAAATAACTCAGGATTACAATGTTATTAATGTGCATTTAATAACCTGATAGTGACGTCGGCCTCCAGGGAGGTGGCTCCATGCTGCAGGGCTCTGTTGAAGGACACCATGGTGTTTTCTGGAGCCAGCTGGAGCAGAGAGGAGACAGACAGGAGGACTACTGTCAGTCACAGTGTGTAGAAAACACACGTCAACAGGGAGCGGTACAATTATAAACAACATATAAACAGAGTGTATGATTTATTGACATCACATTTGTGTGAAATGATTAAAAGCCACGCACATCTATGCATCACCCATGGTTTATTTATTGAAATTATTTCATGCAAAACATTTTTTTTTGTTTCATAATGTCTTTATTTATGGTTTAACCTTCTAACTCAGTTGTTCCAAACCTTTTCAAACTCATGGCCCACTTGAAAATCTCAAAAATGTTAACGGCCAACATCCAGCCCCATAACAATACAGAGGCTAAAATAATACATTCTCAGAGCAGTTTTTATTCTAATGATAACGAGTGAACATTCAGGCCTGAACTGAAAGCAGGGGAAGCTGGAATTTTCTTTTTTGTTTGATCAAAGAGATAATTATCCCAATTACCAACAGACTACACACTGCCCTACACAGTCAAAACACAGTATCTTTTTAAATGACTATAAAAAAGTATTTCAAAAAATAGAAATGTTTCATTTCAGGGCAGAATACATCACGAGGCCATTCTTATAGATGGGGCAAATACAAAAACAGGCAAAAAAAGAAAAATAATTAATCTCCATATTTGTGTTAATGCATAGTCTAATTGCTCTTTTAGCTTCATTAATATACTAGCAGGAGGTGGCAGGTCAGTGATTTTAGTTTTTAAAAAAAAAGAAAATGATCCAAAACATTGGTCTGTGATTTATTCAGAACCTGAGGTTAGCAAAAAGGTGATTTGTGTTACTGTGTGTGTGTGTGCGTGTGTGTGTGCCTTTAGGGCATTGCAGGAAAACACAGTTCTAAGCATCACTGTGTTCAGTATTTACTCGGTTCAGTGTGTTGATGACTGTCAGTTACTGAGCTCAACAACAACAGACTCATGTACTGTACACAATTACACAATAATACATTTGAACACCACTTTTTTTTTTTTTACACTTTTATCCAGATCCAGGCAGGTCTTGGCCGTTGATCTGTTAGTCAGTCTGGCAAAGCACCAACTCACCATAGGAGCTCCCCGTCGACCAATGATGTCTGGTCGATGTCTGAGGCTGTCTCGGTCCATGATGCAGGGGCAGGTGAACGTGAGTGGTGCTACGTAGACAGCCAGGAGGATAATGATGTAGATCAGTAACACCATCATCTGGAAATCTAAGAGGGAGGAGTGAGAGCGTTTTAAGAGTCACTTTATTCATCTTCTGATCATGTCAGCGACTTATTAGGACAAAAAGCTTTGTCTGTGTTGGTCGGTAGAACTGTTTTCAGTAGCAGAGGGTAGGGGCGTTCCTCAAAGGGGAGAATGATTGGCTAACGCCGGAAAATTCAGACAATTACCGGAAAGCACTGGAAAATCAATTTAGCATCAGCAAACACAGTGTGAATCTGAAATATGTTCACATGGTTATGCAATTATTACATGATAGCACCTTTATAATGTAAATGTCATCCACAATAACTGTGATGAAATATATTTGTCAACAACCTTTTTTGAAGAACACGAGATGTTGGAGAGACAGAAATGATCATTTAATAACATCTGTGACTAAATTTCCACACAATCTTGATGATGAACAAAGATGAGACTCAAAGGAGTCTGAAAATAAAAGCTTGAATGAAATCTCTCTATATTTTCATTGACAAAAAAGAGGATACAGAATTACATAGACTGTTGTTTCAAACAATGACCTAATCCAAATGTCCTTCTTCCATTTTTGTGCTGCTCATTTCTCTTCCTGTGCGTGCGACTCAACTTCCTGGTGATCTGCACACTAGCAGCACACCGGTGAACTTATCACCAACAGTACCAGCCTGGACCTAGCAACTGTACATACAGAGACGCTACGACTGCAACAGCTCAGGCGACGTAGTGACAGGAAAAGAACATGGTTACATGGACTTAGTAGGGATGACATTGGGACACTGGGACTCGCTTCAAATACAATGCCACCAGGAGAGAGAAGCCACAAACCTGAAAAGTCATCAGCCCAGCCAGCGATGTTGGCTAACCCTCTGCTTAAGAAAAGCTTGTTTATTCTGGAGTGAACATTCTATCGGTGCTAAAGCGTACACAACATTGGATAACATTTACTGGTTATTAAGGTGCACTGCATATTGTGTAGAAGACTGGTTTTGGGTTTGAATGAATCTTAGTCAGCCAATCAGAAGAGAGGCTCTGACATCGACACAAAACACCCTGTTCTTGACAGAAGTTCAGAGAGATGTAAAACTACCCTGAGGTGGTTTTTGGTATTCAAAATCAAAATGCAACAACTTCAAATGTAACACTGGAAGAGTGTAAAATATGTGACCTTTAAGATGTAAATATAGAAATGATCTTCATCAGTCCTTATGTATAAACCAAAGAAATGGAAACTGAGATGGATGACTGGGGATGTTAAGTCGCCACTTACTGGATCTCTCTCTGCGGACCACATATCCAGCTACCAACCAGCTGATAGCTGTGACTGTTGCCAAGGCTCCAATGTGCAGGAATGGAGCTGTGGACTGGCAACAGAACATAAATATAGAAGAGTGGTGTCAGTTGGTGGTTACTCATACTGCACAGTGCAGATTTGAAGACATTTAGATAATAAATATATGTGTCGGAAATAGATAAACAGGGTTCATTCGAGTGAACAAGTGTGTCATAAAAACTAACATATGAATAAAACTAATATATGTATATAGATGTACTAGGGGCTGATATGGTTTTTCATCAGGACTATGTTGCTGATTCACTTCCTGTGATTTAATAGCCATATTTACAGAGGGAGCCACATTGCGAATACACCATGCAGCAGTTGCTCAACATTCTGGTATATGTGTGTGTAAGATTTCAATTTGGACACATAACTGGAAAATCCTGAAAGGAATAGTTTTGGGAATTGAAGTGATTCGCATTCTTATAAAGAGTTAGACGAGAAGATTGATGCCACTCTCAGATCTGTCTGCTCAAAAGCCAGCAGCTTGTTAGCTTAGCTTAGCATAAAGACTGGAAACTGGTTGAAACAGCTAGCTGGCTCTGTCTGAAGGTAATAAAATCCACCTCCCAGTACTTTTAGATGTGTGAGACTATTTCTTGGCAAGAAACAATGGCTATGTTTCTTTATGCTAAGCTAAGCTAACTGGATACTGGCTGTTCATTCATATTTGATGGATAGACAAAAGAGGGATATCAATTATCTCATCTAACCTTTGCCAAGAAAGTTAATAAAAAATATTTCCCAAAATGTCCAACAATTTATTTAGGTTTGTCAAAACATAAACAAGATTGGACAGTGGTGACTAAAACTGTGAGATATTAAACTATTCAACCTATAATTATCCAAATTATTATGTGCAGCTTTCATAAATCCCTGTTTCTTTAAAGTGAAACAAACACACCCCATTGCCCCATTATAGAAACTCCAGTTGTAATTTATTGCACCCATCTTTAACCGTCACATGCTGTAAGCTGATGACCGACCTGCAGTGAGACCAGCAGGATGTCCCACTCGTCTCCCCATACGTCATCAACAGAGATGACACCAGAGACAGTGGTGAGCAGTGTAGCCAGCACTCCAATCTGTGGAGGTGAGACGCACAGTGATGAAGTCAGGTTTTATTTCAAAACTGTGTCTGTGGATCAATTGATGGCGACAATTTAAGACGTGAATCACAGCACCTTGTGAACCCAGTAGAGGTTCAGCTGCTGACCCAGGGATATGTGGAAGAGAGCTAAAATCTGCAAAACAAGCAGGATTCAGTGAGTTACAGCTTAACGGATCAATAAGCCAGTCCACTAACATTTAGGGGAAAACACAAGTGAATAATACACATAACACACGTGGCAATATAATGGCAACACAACAAGGAAGAATGAAAAGTACTAATAAAAAAAAAAAAAATTCAAATAACTAGATTGTCAGTACCATTTAGAAATTGAAATATACATATGACACATATGTGCTAATTGCAGTGGTTTGGTGTAATTATTTTTTCCAAAAGACACTTGCTTCAAAAACTTGCTTGAGCTTTAGATATGATATTTACCTAACAGAAATAGGGCCAGGACCCTAAACATAATGTAGTGTTGGTAAAAATGAATGTTAGCCAACCCTGAATATTGATCCCCAATCTTGCAGCATACAGACAATAAAGGAACAAATGTGACTGGTCCTCTTCTTCCTCATTACAGAATCTGCATAATGATAATTGTTCTATGCTAAACATGTTGAGATGTTTTTGTTGTTTTGTAAATTGATCAGATTTTTTTTTCTCCAGCGTATTAAAATATAGAATTTGTCTTTCCAGTATGAACAGACTCCATGTGGGAAAGCAGTCAGGCCTCAATTGAAATGACAAATTATTTCTTCTATCTTTGCTTTGGATACCACTGACCCTCTGTCTGTTTCCTGTTCCCAGGTAGTTGGTATACTGTATATGAAATCAAAAACAAAGCAACAGCAAAATTGATGGCATAAAAGAAAAAGCAAGACTGTTACCAGTAAGAACGTGATGTAGCTGAATCCCACGGTGGTGGATGCGAGGATGGGGATCGTCTCATCGCTCCATTCTCCAGAGCGGTTGTATACGGACCTGCAGTGTGAACAGATAAAGGCTGACTGATCTATGCTGATCCCTAGTCCCATCCTCATCAGACATGCTGGTCATAAAACACAGTCACACAGTGAGAAAACTCACTCACCAGTTGAACTCATTGAAATCATTTTGAGCCACCAACCAGAAGTAGGCCCAAAAGAGAAGCAGAAGGAAAGAACTGCACAAGATGATGAACCATGTACACTCCCACTGTGGAGGAAAACACAAAACACATTTCACTTTAGTCCTCTATTCCGTAAGAGGAATGGAATAACAAGCTCTGAGGAAAAAAATTTAAGCTCCTATGATCAATATTTTTATGTCAACAATGGATCAAGTTCTTATGTGTAATGTGGAAAGTGTCGGTCGTAGTGACAAAAGCACAGATAATTATCACCCGAACTGAAGTTTCCCTCAGCTCAATGGAGCCTCACAGCAGCTTTTATTTCATTGTTTTTGGTTTTATGGCAACTTCACTGTTTTGGTTCAGTCCAGCAGCTCTCTTCCAGATGCAGCTGTTCTCTCTAATCTCTCAAATCCCTCTATGAACTATATGCTGAACTATAGGTGACAGAAAATGAATGTTGTGTAGTTTACGTCTGCTGCTCGTTAGTGGCCAAAAGCATCTGTTACTGCTTTTTTATTAATTCCCCAATTTTTGCATTTTTACACACGCAGAAAGTAACGTTTAGCTTGGCTGACAAAACTGCAACACTATGAACCTGACTCACTACTCCCTATATAGTCCACGCTTTTGTAGAGTTGTCCGAATGTATAGTGAGAATCATTGTACCCTATATAGTGGACTCATAGTATCCCACAATGCATCGTGAAAAGTAGTGTACAACTGATGGTCGCTAACCAAGCAATATATAGCATTATGCGTTGCGCTCGTGTTGAAACGGAAATTTACATAGATTGTAGTGTCAGAAAGTGTTTTTCCATTTTACCGATGAGCTCATTATATAGTCCTTTACATAGAACTCCCTGGATAGTGAGTAGGGAGCAGTGAATGAGTGAGTGATTTCGGGCAGTCATGGTGACTGTCGCTCCTCAGGCTACTACCCACTGCTTCTTTTATTTTTTCGTAACAATCTGCTGTTGACGACTTGCAACAGCAAATGTTTACAACAGAAAAAGTGTATTGATCCTTAGAGGAGTATTATTTCATGTCAGCAGGTGAAGAAGTTCTGTAGAAAGCCAGTTTATTAACCTTGTCAAGTTTCCATGTTATTACTGAAACATGTTTTCTCACTGCCAGGTTTTTTACCGAACAGTCTTCTGGCATCACATGTGGGGCAAAGGTGTAGAGGAGAGTTTGTGCAGCACTCAAGGACTCTTGCTTTCAGTAGTTAACAGGATTAGCAGCTAATGCCATGTGAGGGGAGGTGCAGAGTATGATAGGCCAGTCAACAGATCCTGTTGAGGACTGATCAGCTTTGCGCCCATCATGCCTGGACTCACCATTTCCAGCAGCTTATGTAAGAGGCTGGGAGTCAGTTAGATGTGTGTGCAGGTAAAGAGCAAATGGCCGCACTGATGAGGCTGCGGAGACTTGTGAAGGGTCTCACTCTTAGTCGAGAGAGGAGACATGCATCGGGGAATATCTCCTAATCTGATGCAGCCAGTAGAAATATGACAGCACAGGCTAAGATATGACAAGTACCAGGGGCTGTTTTTAATTGGCATTTTTAATTGGTTTAGCAGCTGCCTGAATGTCAGGTGACTGTCCATGGCTATGAGGCACTGAGCCAGAGTCACATTGTCAATTTAACTCATGCAACCAAACAACCATGGAAATCTTAGTCCTAACAGTCACTTTTATGTTTCCCAAAATGTGTGACTTTAAAATATAATTCCTCCCTAATATTCATCTTTGGAAGTTTCCTACATCCGGGTATCTACTCCATCTCTGGTGGGCTTGTATTAGATGAAAACATCTGAAAGACATTATGTGAAGCAGTGGGTATGTGAAAGAAGCTATAAGATAAATTCTAGCACATTTATGAAAATGTCATCAGGTTATTAAATTCCCTGATACACCCTCATTTTCCAGATTTTGAAAATTCTCTGTTGTCTGTGTCTATGACTGGTTGTTTGGTAGATGAGGTTTCAGGTTGAGGGTCACAGGTGGGGTCAGAAGACGGTTGTGACTACAGTAATCCCTGGCTGAGAAAATCTCCTTGGTGAAGAAAATGGTGACAAAAAGAAGCTTGTCCCTCAGTAAACACTGTCAAAGTTCCCACTAGCAAGACATTAAGATCATTACTGCTCCACCGGCAGGGACTAGCTCTGACAATATGGACAGTAAATCCTTGAAATGTGAGTGACAAAAATAACCATCCTGGAATATCTGTGTGTGGCTAATCCACATAGTTAAATGACTGGTGCAAAAACTCTCCAGTGGCATAAAAGCAGCCCCACTCAATGATTTGTAATAAGAGAGTACATCATCCCTGAAGTATAACACAAGAAATACCAGAAACAAAACATTTTAGGGGTTCGTCATACTGTCATACTTCACTTCATCCTTTCATCCAAAGTGTAGTTACCCCCAGGTAACTCTCATTATGCAGTACACTTCATTTTCAGAGGAGCTGTGTGATATCTGAAACTTTGTGGTTCCTCCATCTCTCCAATTAGAACTGCTGGTAGCCCCCGTCTGACAGCGCTCATAAATCCTGATCTATGTGCTGACTTCACCATATGACGAACCTCCTTCCTTCTTTCCTCTGCTGATAAATACTGTATAGAATGGCCTGGATCAGACAAGGTCAGTGTCAGCTGAACATGGACTCTGATAAAGCAGACCAGGGCAAATTAAAATAAAGCAGCATGTGGTTATGCAAATATAGACAGTGGATATATTACATTACTATTTTTATTTTATGGAAATGTATGTTTGCAATACTAGAACAAAGTGGAACTGAATATTAGAATTGGACCATTGCTTCACTAGATTACGGCAATTAATTAATGTTGTATATCATATGTTGCATCATCAAAATGTTTAATAGATAAATAGCTACTGTGTGCCAGAACTGCCACTTCATTACCTTAGAAGCTGATAGGAGTTAGCGAACATGTTACATCGAACATTATACATGTAGCAGACATGGAGCAACATTAGCATTCATTGAAGTGAACATACACTCCCGCATGGTGGGCCTGAGAGCGCAACGCACGGCAACGCACGGCAACGAACGGCAACTTAAGAAAACACATGCAAATAGACAAAACACAAACAAATTCAGAAAACATCTTCATCAGTTTGGCAACTCACAACACAACAGAAGTGTTTCCAGGGGACATTAAAATGTGATGAACCCAGCTGCGACACGTGTTGTTCAATTCCTTGTGATTTTAGAAGTTAAAAGCATTGAACAACAAATGTGTCCCAGCTGGGTTCATCACTTTTTAAAGTTTTTTTTAAAGTTATTTTTGCCTTAATTCCAATAGCAATAGCAAAAGCTTCATGGTACAAGTTGTGAGTATTTGCACAGCGTTTGTTTATTTGGTTATGTTGTGAGTATTTGCAGCACGTGTTTTCAAATTGATGGAGATGTCTATTTGCATGTTTTTGCAGGGCACTGAGCTCTCAGGGTCCATGGACGTTTTGCCCTTTACCAGCTCTTCAGAAAAAATATCAGGCTCTTTAACTGTTAGATGCTCCACTATGTTCACCAGCCAGTTGCTAACTTTATCTGTCTGCTGCAGGTCAGGCAGCGTACAGTCATCAAACACAGCTGCCTGCTGCAGCTGGACACGAGGTTGGTGAGAGCAGTGAGAGTGAACCAGAACAGTGAAGTTGTGGGTTGTAGAGCCACAACAGTTCGCTGAGAAACGTTGAGAAAAGTCGCCTCAGGGCCGAGTGTGGGTTTATCACTACGGGTGACCTCATCACATTAAAGTTATAGGCTACACTCCACCCATTGTTAATATTAAATTATTGATTACTGCAGCTCTAAATGGTCATGCACACAGTTTCTTGGACTAATACTGCTGTGGACCATGAGGCCAAAGTGCACAGTTGTCCCTAGACACACAGGCAGAGGTTCAGCACTGATGACTTCTAAAAGAACATTAAGTGGAAACACATAGAAGCATTGAGGCTGAAATCCACCCTGCAGTAAGACACTGACTCTGTGTAATAATAAAATCAGTCACACATCACTGTGCTGCAGAGTACACAGACAGCATTTCAGAGCATGAATGCTAGCCTCTCTTATGTCTCTGTGACAAGCACAGCCTGTGTGACCACATGAAGCTTTGTAAACGGAGAAAGAGAGAGAGAGGGGAGAGAGAGAGTGAGCATATCATCAGTAGCCAATACACTCCCTCAATAATGGTCTTATTTATGACTGAGCCACTGGTTCTTTGTGATAAGACGTCCAGCAGCAGCAGCAGCAGCAGCACCGTCTGCCTGGTGGACATCCAACACAGCTGTGTGTCTGGCCCTGCTTTACACATTCAAACACTGCACTGATTCTGTTACTCGCTGTACTGGAGGGACTGTTTTCCCCAGTTAGCAGGCCCTGGTCAGGAAGTCCCTCAGGGATTCAAGAGAAAACATAGGACGACATCGACATGGATTTTGTTCTAGTAAGTATAATAATTAGTTTTGATTTTGGTCCTTAATCAAAACAAAGCCTGCCCAACATCTTTTCTAAACTCATAAGATGATGACAGACTTTATCTGAATTGGCAGGGATTTATTTTCATAAGCTTCTTGCAGGGTTATTTTTCTGAAGTGTGTCAATGGAGCGATATACGATGCGGGGCATCTAAAATATTTCCAGTTAGGATGTTAACAGTGGCCTAGGGGTCGACAATATGTACTATGTGGATTACAGTATTCCTGGTTTGAAGAATATATACTGTTCTTTAAATTTAAAAAATGGCCAAAAAATAGGCAAAAAAAGAACAAACAAACAAAATAACATAGTCAAATGATGAAGCAATTTTTGTTAAAATAAAACGTACCTAAATAAAAAACTGAAGGGAAATACAAGGTACAAAAGGAGCCTATGATGCCACAATCAAAATGACTGCGTGTATATTGGGTTTGCTGTTGTGTAGTTTTCTGTTGCCTTTCACAAAGCATGACCTATTTTTTTTTTCTGGCCTTCAGAACCACAAAATGGAAAACAGTTCATTTATTCCTGAGGTATGGTCAGGTTTCAGTGCAGCCTCAGCAGGATTGTGTAGTCTCAGTGTCTCTGTTTTGTTCTGCTGTATATTACGCCAGTGGACACACACACTCTACTCAATCTACTTGCTTTACATAAAAGCTTATCTAATGATCTTTGTAAAGAAACTAGAATAAACATGGAAAACATGCTAACATGGAAATGCAGAATACAAACTGCCTTTGTTCTTTCTTAAAGTCTTTAGATAAACACACAGTAGATGTTCACACACATCTCTCTTAGCGAATCAATCCTGCCACTTGATCTTATCATTTAAACCTAGTATTTGATCAGACTTAACTTACATTTTATTCATGCAGTGGTGTAAATGTCTGTTGTCTGTTGTCTAATAGCATTAGCATTTAGCAAATATAGCTACACTTACTGCTGCTAAAGTTTGATAAATAGTTGGAAGATGATGTACGAAGCCTTTGTCTACTTTCTGTTATTCCGCGTAGCTACTTTAGTTTTATAGTAACAGCTCGTTTCAGCTTACTGAAGGAAGATAAATAAAGCATGTTGGACACAGCGCTGTTTGACATACAAGCTGTGGGTTAAAGGGAGAAAGATCAAATACAGGGCTGGGTATCAAACCTCTGACTGAAATGTGTCCACAGCACCTGGTATTGAAAACTGTCAAGTACTCCAACAAGCATTAGATGTCTGATCAAGTTCATAGTAATGTTAACTTATTCTCTAATCAGACATTTCAAGATTTAAGAATATTTGAGGCCTTTGGCTCCTTTTGTTTGTCATTTGTTTGCACTGTATTTGCATTATTACTTAAAAACTCCAAAAAATAACCAGCTTTAATCAAAGGTTTATGATATTATCCATCTGCAACAACATACCATAACAATGGTGCTGTAACACAACAAGGTTGTACCAGTAAAAGTAAGGTATAGCTATATTTTGATCACTATACTAAGCAAATAATATTAGTATTTTTCCTGTTTGTTATTATGGCATCCACACTCAGTGATCAGAGGTATTGTCTTACCCTGGAGCTGTCGTCTTGGGAACGCTGGTAGCGTTTCCAGCGGCAACCATAGATCCCAGTGACAAAGGACACAAAGACCTGCTTCTCATAGACCTGTAAGGGTTGGTGTTTCACCATGCTCCTTCAGCCTCAACGCACCACCAGTCTGTTAACATCCCACACAGGACTGTGAATCCTGCAGGAGAACAAAGTGTTACTACGCAGGACAAGCTTTCACAAAACAAGCTCAGTCTTTGTACTTACAATTACATACAGGTATATTTTCACAAAACAGCGTGGATATGTTCATAGCCCTGGGCCTTGTTTAGAGTAACAACACCTGTGAGAGGACGTCAACACACGATTCAATAGTGAGTCATGTCTGGGACAGACATAATAATATGGTTTGTGTCTCACTGTCAGTAGGTCAGCCTTTACTCATCTAACGATTTATGACAGTGGAAAAGTGGCAATTAGGCATTGGTAAGGAGGTAAAGCCTATCTATGGGTATGACTTAATCCTTCAACAAGAGGAACATCAATAAAAAAAGTGCCAAATGGAGACAGCATGTTGCCCTCAAATTCACTTCTGCCTCAGAGAAAAGCTTGTTGCCTTGGTGTCAGGTAAAAATGTCTTGGCACAGAAGGCGTTGTTTTTCATGGTTCTCGGGAGGAGCTGCTGCTGCGGTGCCTTGTCTCTTTCTTAAGGCTCATTTACTGCATAATTTTACTTCATGTAACCGACAGTAATGTATGTCTTATTTATATAATGTCTAAGAATAAATATCCATGTCTCCTCCTCTCCAAAACAAACAGACCCAGTGATTAAAACCTAATAAAGCAGTTTCACCTTAAAAATCAGTGTTTCTACGAGGCTGTTCGGTGGACGCAGGAAGTTTCGGAGGAGCTGGGAACCGAGCTGCTGCGAACATTTGCTCAGCTAGTTGTTCTGATAACTTAAGATCCAGACATCTGATGACTGAAATCCTTCATCTGGTTCAAATTCATGGTTAAAAATGACCAGTAGTCAAAATGTGTCATAAAACTGGATAAAAAGTCAGTTTTTGACTGCTGCAGGCAGACAACCTGAATGCTAACCCATTGATCCAAATTACAGATAGGTTTGAAAATTGCTGGAAACATTTGGGATAATGTAAGTAACTACTAGTCATTTTTAGACATTTTAAAGCAGAAAAGTTCCATATAAAAAAATAATTTTTGCACAATACTTTGGATTATGACCAAATACCTGAAAAACTAATAGCATCCCCACCAGCCTCAGCTACTTAGTGATTAGTGTTATTGTGATTAGCAAATGCTAACATGCCTTCTGACCAAACGAATGAACAATGGTGCACCTGGTAAATGTTAGTATTGGTTTTCCACTGGTAATCATACAGGTAAATAAAATCAGTTCTGATATTCACACTAAAAGCTTCAAGTCCGATCAGTAAGGATTAGGATCATCGCAGTGTTTTAAATGCTCGGAGTTCTCTTTTCTGACTGACATGGCTTACTGCAGAGAGGGCTAAGTAAAGATACATAATATTCTTTAAGCCAAACTGTGACTGAACACCAGACTATGCAGTTGAATGGAAATGAAGTAAAATTTATTTATACAGCACTCTTCACAGACATGAGTCACAAAGGGCGATGGATAAAATGAATGAATTTCTTCCAGTCCTTGTATGTCATGTATACTGTACACACACATAAATCAGATTCCAGTAGCAAACCCTGACAGATAGTACTGGTCTCCACCTGATGCTCAATGGCGGAACAGTTTACAGATGCCACTGTTTAAAAAGGAAGGCTGAGGGCAGACTGATGGACAGTAGATCTAATGTTCTGAACCAAAGCCAAAAGTGGACCTGATCAGAGAGTGCCAGGTCACTCACACCGCTGGCTGATGTTACCGTCTTAAAACAAATCGCCATCAGACTGATTTTGTCGACGACTTTGAAAGGCTTCAGAGAGGGGCAGCTGCAAGTGTCACTGGTCACAATCATGTGTCCCCCTGCAGGCAGTGTTTTACCCACATGACAACAGAGGATGGATGAAGCAGACACCTTTGATGCTGCGGTCACAGGGACAATAGCACTGTGTCAGAAAAACAAGCCTTCCTCATTCATTTCAATGAGACCACTCCGTTGGTACAGCAGGGGTGGAACTGCAGAGGGGTCTGTGGGGAAATGACAACAACCCATCCTGATCCTCACACCACTTATTAAGACGGAGCCATTTGGTGCTGTTGAACCCACAGCAACAGCCACGATTACCAATCCCTGGACAAGTCCATTGGCATAAAAACTAAAACAAAACCCAGAGGAAATAAAATGTTTACTATTTTCCTGTTTATCTTTTTTTGATAAAAGGTAGCAATGAAAGGCAATTTCCCAGATAGATAAGGGTAGATAAGGATGTGTTTCCTAGTGAACGGTCCATAACAAAACAAACTGCTCCTTTGTCCTTATCTGAGTCCTATATGAGCAGAGCGATTACAACATGGAGGTGGGACCAGACTAAATTGGTGTCTGGCTGTATCTGTGTAGTGTAATGTTCACCCTCTGTTTCCGTGTCACTTCAAGATTTTCAGAAATTCAACAGGGGAAACAAACCTGGAACAAACCTAAGCTTGAATCAGTGAAACCTTTGACCTGCTGGTGGTGCCAGAGGGAAAGTCACAGGTGCACAAAAATGGAAATCCATTCAATAGCTGTCGTGTTTTTCAACCCTCTGATACGACCCATAGGAGTGTCATTTGAAATATCACCTCTATGGTGCCAGGCGTACTGGACCTTTATTGCCATGGTTACACAAATTGATGGTTATGGCTTTTTTTAGGTTTAGGCAAAAATCTACTTGGTTTGGCTTAAATACAACTACTACAACTACTTCCTTCCTCTTTGTTGCCATGGTTACAGTAATAATAAAGTGGTTTTTCAACTTTGTCGAATGGTCTTGGATAATAGAAGCAACATAAATTCACATGTGAATTGAACACCGCTCTCCTGTATCATAATCCTGTGTTTTGTTCACCCATCCATCCATCCACCCCAATCTCCTCCTGATGTAAAGTTTGTCGCTCTGTATACTGCGTCACCTGACTTCTCCCGTTGCTCCTGCTGTAATTACTTCAGCCACTAGATGTCGCCTACCAACAAAACGAAACTATGGGTCATAATAACCTGCTGCACAGATGACCTATGGACTGGTTTTTTTACAGGAGGACAGTGTCACTTGAGGAGAGGTCAGAGGTAAGTGACCACAAATGTACAAAATATCACACTAATCCATCCAATAGTTGTGGAGATATTTCTGGACCAAAGTGGCGGACTGACCTAACTGAACTGCCAGACCACAGGTACATGCAATCTTGGCCTCCTCTTTCATAATCAAAAGGTAGTATATTTTATTGAGGGTACCATGTTAAATTTCCCAGTGGGTATAACAGACTAATTTAAACTTGTAAATAGCATCCAACAGGTAACTAGTTTTACGGGAATTGCCTTATTGTTGTTGAACCACCACTGACAGGAAAATGGCTTGTTATGACGACATGTGTCCTAACCAATGTTCTTATCTTCAATTGGTCAGTGCTGACACCTTGGCAGCAAATCTTGTTTTGTGATCAAACTAGGCCAGATCTGGACATGTTGTATGTCAATGTCTTCCATTATCATACTAAAATAAAATGAGAATATCTAAAAAAGTAACAAAACCCCAATACAAGGTTTTTGGGTTTTTAGTGTCACATGTTATAATACTTGTATCATGCATTGTATAATGCATTGTGTGTCCCATTCAGGAATTCTCAGGGGATAAGCGTGAGTGTTTGTTTAGGATCCAGTGCTAAACTTAATCTATACAACAGTCTTCAAAAGGAGGAAACTGTTGAGCATACACCTTGCAGATCTTCATCCTTTCACTGTTGACTGGTTATTATATGGGAACTTCCAGGCCTGAGCGAGCATTCTCCTGTATTCAGAAGAGTTGGCGGACTCCCAGCATTCATGTCCTGACCCCATCCTCAAACAAGGGCCAACTGGAGCTGAAATCACAGGGGCCTTATTCCAGCCAGGTTGGCCTATTGTCTCTGCAGCTTTCTACCACAGTGCTGTCGTCACAGAGCTGAGGTCAGCATGAGGTAAAATAGAACCAGTCAAGTCTGAGACACTAACTCCATATAAATTATGTCTGGTATGTTTTCATTAAAATGGCGCAAATATGGAAAGTTTGTCTTCCCATATCTGATTCTCCTGTCCAGTAAACACAAACGGAACATAAGGAAATGAAATTGATTTAGTCAGAGGTCGTTTCCTAATGTGGATAAAA
The DNA here is from genome assembly GCF_002814215.2 of Seriola lalandi dorsalis. Classification (NCBI taxonomy): domain Eukaryota; kingdom Metazoa; phylum Chordata; class Actinopteri; order Carangiformes; family Carangidae; genus Seriola; species Seriola lalandi. The sequence goes on along the minus strand of NW_019525130.1, from coordinate 1,146,757 downwards.
TGGAAATGTTTTCTCAAGAGGCACAGGTAAGTGTTTCTGTCTGACATCAGGGATAATGCTCTGGTAGTCAGACATTTTTAATGAAATGAAGCTGTGCAAGGAACAAAGGCGGTGCTTGTTGCAAGTCAAAAATACTACAGAGATCCAAGGAAACATGGAAGTGTTACTGCAAAGTGATACTTTTTTTTTCTGGATTGTAGACGCTTGACACTTGAATCTGCCATCATAAACTACAGTTCCTTTAAAGGAAGGTCTTCAACACAACCTCTATTTACAGTTTAACCACTGTCGGTAAATGCACACACACAGTTCTGAGAACAAAAGCTTTTAACGTCAGTAAATGTCATTTTTGATGAACCTGCATTTACCTGATATAAATCCACTTTAGCTGTCTCATGCTGAAACCTGAAAAATGAGTGGAGACCAGGATGATACTGCCCCCATCCATAGGGCATGAGGGGTCATTGAATGGTTTAATGAGTAAGAAAATCATGTGAATCATATGCTGTTGCCTTCACAGTCACCAGATCTGAACCCAGTTGAATACCAATGGGAGATTTTAGACCAACGTGTTAGACAGCGCTCTCTAGGACCATCATCACAACACCAGAGGAGGAAATACCCCCCCCCCCCCCCCCCATAGAGTCAAAGCCAAGTATGATTGAGGCTATGGTGGATGAACTCTTTACTGAGACACATTATGTTGTTTTTTTCCCTTCATTTGTCACCAGTGTGTACTTCATTCATTTCATTGTTAGCTTTTGAATGTAGTTTATTTTGCCACAGTACATGTGCTGTAATGAGTCAGCAGTGTTGGCTGATTTGTTGCTGTACCTACAATAGTAGGAACTCTGCTGCTGATTGGACTCTCAGCTCTAATGTCCATATACATTTTTAATGTGAATTCTATTGTTTCTTTTAGCTTCTGTTACATACTGTGTACAGTATAGTAACTCCGCTGTTTCAGGACAAACCTGTGCTCAACCTGCACGTATGACAAAGCTCCGTCCTGTGGGCTTTCTGCTGGGCTCTCGTTCAGCTGGCTTCAGACCAGGTTCCTCTCACAAACCTGCCATTTACCTGAGAGGACTTTACTACTCCTCACTTCCTTGACAGCTTCCAGAAGTAACCTGGTTACTGTCCCCATGCTCCTGAGGCTGCAGGCACCTCACTCTGTCACACTGGTCAGTGGAGTTAGAATTATGTGCTCATTGAATAGTAATACAATAATCCACTAAATCTCATCCAACCAACTGCCACAGAGCCTCTGCCATATCTGTCTATTCTTAGCCTTTTATCTCGGTCACTGTCGCCTCTTTCCAGGCTTCCGTTGTTCACTCCATCATTAAATTTATATATGCATGCATTAATAATATCCTTAATCTTTCAGTGGATTTAGCCAAAAATAGAGTTTCCATTAGCGCCATGTGCTCATTATCCACAGAGGGAGGAGGCATGAGAGCACTGACCAGAAACAAAGCTGCTTGTCTGCTGCTGTATTTATGCTCAGCTTTTGTTATCAACCTGTGTTCACCAGGTGGTCACAAAACATGGGCCCCTGCTAGTTAAAGTGAGACCTATTGTCCCGCCCTGCACTTCAGCAGCCAAGCAACAGCTGTCAGTTGTGAGGCAGTGTCTGATTCATTAAAGATGATTTGGGTCAGACATCTGGGAGGACAAAAGGACAAACCAATATAATTAAAGCTTGATTTATTTGCTTTGCAAAGATGATGATGTCACCACTCAGTTTTCAAAGATGTTTACCTTTATTTCGATCAAAAAAACCTACAACAGGTCAATAAATCAGCCTTTAAATGTTCTCAATACATGTGAACATAGGAAGGAACTATATGGGAACGGAATTATATATAGTATACAAGGATGACATTTAACCAAAGAGCCTCTATCTATCTCCCCAGTTCAATTTACCATGTCAGAAAAACGGTCTCCATTTACCAAATGCTGGATGCATGATGGGAAATGGAGTCATAGCCAAAATAATTCAGTTCAGTGCATGTGTGTGTTCATGTAACCATTTTTTTACTTTTGTGGACTTCCAAACACTGACATCATCTTTCAGTCTCTGTACCAAAGTAATTTACAATAAAGTTCTGCAATGTTGTGTTACTGAAGCTGCTCAGTAAACAAGCAGTTTCTCTTATTTCACAACTGCAATCCTGCACAAGAACACACGCAAACAAATAGTATGTTGGAGAATCTTCATCTGTATCTGTCTCCATCTACTCTCCTTTCATCTCTCATGACTACCATAATGTATGTATCCTTATGGAGACAGTATAGTGACATTAGACGAAGATAATGCTGTTGCTGCTGATAGTCTATGCTGAAATAAAATTAAATAAAATTGATATGAATGAACTTCAGAAGATGTGAGGCATAGACACATACTTAGAATGAGTAAAGATGAACTCTTAATTCCAGCTACTGAAGGCAAAAAAAAGTGCCAGTGACAGTTACATGGATTAGGTTTTATCAAGATAATCCGACAAAGTGCGCACAAACACTTACCTCACCTCCACGACAGTCTTTTCTATCCCACAGTGTAGAAAACGTCTCAAGCTCTCGGTTAATCGGTTATTTCCATTGATGTTGCCATAATGTCGTGTCTTTAGTGCTGGACTTTACGGATTCATATGACAAGTCTGAGAAGTTACTTTTAGCGACAGTATGACACAAAGCGAAGGCGCACATCAGCCGACTCTACACCTGAACAGCAAACTCAGTTCTAACGCAGCGCGTAATGAAAAATAATAAATGTTCCTGTTAAATCAGAAGCAAAGTCTCTCCTTGAATAAAACACACCATCAGTGTCCACACAGAAGAGTTAAAATCTGTAATCCGTCCGGCACGGTGTGGGCGGAGCTGTGAGGCACACTGCAAAAAGTCCCCAGTCCGAGCTGTCTTTAAACTTCACACTGCACGAGCTGGTGTGTTTAAAACTGGTGTCTTTTTTTACAGTGTGCACGGTGACTGTCTCAGGTAAATGAAGCTGAGCAGCAACTGTAGTTCAACTACCACAAGAGAAGCAGGAGGGAATAATGTTGATATGTATTGTTGTGACGTGTGCCGTGACAGGAACAGATTTAGCATCATTTTTTAAATGGTTAATGAATTGTCTTTATATGCCTTTATAAATCCTGTACTAAAGTTGTAAAGGCTGAAAAAGATCCCTTTGAATGAAATATATGATCACTTAACCTCTAGAATAAAATCAATTTTTAACGACTTACCATGTATTTAGTAGCTTTAGTAAATTATTATTAATCATTTGAAAAAGCCTTTAATTACAGCATTATGGTATTTTAAAGTGATTTAACTTGAAAATCACAACTGAACTGCTGTTGCATTCAAGTTGAAGTTGTAAAACAGGACTTCCTGTCTGACGGGCAAGCTATTCTTCTTGTAAAAATAATGCAGATATGTGAAATGATTACGCCTCTGATAATATTTTAGTTTTTCCAGAAGCTTCTAATCCTTACTCCTGGATAACATGTACAATTAATGTTTGTAAGAAAACATCACTGCAAACATGTGGGAGCATCAAAATCCAGTCTCACTGTTCCCAGTAGACATAAATCTTATGCCATGAATTTGACATGATGGAAATTAAAATTTCAGTGGGATAAGACACGGGAAACAGAAGAGAGAGATGTAGAGAGGAGGGGGGACGACAGACACAGACACAATGAGAAGTTATCTGGAGTCCTCTGAGACTTGTAGCACTCCCTGTTCGCTGTTTGTTCCATTTTGAAAACAACCGTTGACAAAAATGTCATGGTGCTCAGGGAGCTGTGAGCCACTTTCAGAGGGTTAAATCAAGTATGTTGCAGGTCTTCAGTGTGGGTGGAAATGTCAGGAAGGAGAGATCAAAGGGGGATAGAAAGCGAAATAATTTAATTAAACTTCTCAGTAGGGGGGCTGAAGTCGCTAAGGAGGGTGGGTTGGCATCGGCCCCATCTCTAGGAATTGTTGGTGTTTCCTGGAATTTGCCAAGCAGATGTACAGGCGAGACAGTGAGGAGGGTTGTTTCCATGGAGCAGACATGAGCCTGAAGGCTCAAAGTGCAGATGTAGGTCCAGAGGTAGGGGGACATCACAAATCACATCTGTTATTTTCATGGACTCCTACTATTTTACAGCAGGAGCTCCAAGAATAATTACGACTTACAGTGACTGTAAATCCAACATCTCTGAAAAGATTGATTTCATTTGTTGAACTACTTTTCCAGTCTCTTTGTCTCCTTATGCAAAGTTAAGTTTCATATGAAATCTTTTCATCTAGTCATTTTGAAAGGGTCAGAAAATTCTGTCAGCACAAATAGAAGCATGAAATCTTCTCTACATGCAGAGACTTGCTGTGCCGTGCTCTACTCTACTATTCTCTTCACTTTAGAGCTACTAAACTATAAACTATTTCAGCAATTAACCTCATTGTTGGATTGATTATGTAACACTCGGTTGTACATCACTGTACAAAATCCAGCAGGCCTTGCACTGCCAACACCTGGCAAAGAGGTAGAGCAGATGAGTAACGTTTTCTAAGAGATCTATTCCAGGCCCAGCAGTCAGAGATTAACCCTTGGCTTGGGATAATTACGTCAGATCCCTTTAATCCTAAACAATTTAGCGGTGGCAGTGACAGTCCTGCAGCCACAAGTTCTCTTAGTGATGCACCTGTGATGGTGTCTCTGAGTGAAAGTGGAAGCAAGAGAAGCACTTTAGTAAACCCTAATATTTAGTAGCTTAATTCCAAATCTGAATCACTAGTTTGAATTCATATTGCAGTAGTGATTCAGTTCAACACAGTGTCACCGAAAACATTTCAGTCTATCGTTTTAGCCGAGTATGATGATTACGATGGTAGCAGTCGTGGCAGTAACAGTAGCACTTGTACCAACAGTAATAAATATGAATGTTACTTTGCCTCCTGTATTTCTAGCTGGCTCTTTGTTGGCCTCTAGTGGTCATGGGAATTGATTCCACTGCTCAAATGAAAGTTACTATTTGTGCCACCAGAGGGCACCTGTATCCACTAACACTAATGGCCACCTGGCATATGGACCATGTGAAATTAATCTCTGAGGTTTTCAGAGGATTTTTAAAGACAAGGGCTGATAGATGGCTTAGATGCAGCCAAAAAATGATTCAGTAAGTACTAACAGTGATTACATGAATGAATCAATAACAACAGACTGAACCCCACACCACAAAAACAGGTATTTGTAGTGAAATAAAGCGTGAATTAAATCAAAAGCTGTTACACCACTCAAGCAAGCTATGGCTCAAACCACACAAGAAAACATGCATTTATAATGTCTTTCCTACTGCTTACCCCCTCTATAATATTGATGAAGCCTCACAAGAAAACTAAAATGATACACAGTGCCCCTGTAGGAACCGGCGCTCTGTGGTCTGAGAAAATAACCCTCATGATGTCATCAGGGATTGTGGGAAAGCCTCCATTACAAATTAGGGCATGGAGTTTGAAAGACATGGCTGTGGAAGTTCAGTGAAAGCTGTATTGGTTGCATTATGGGAAATGTAGAGTTTTGGGAGCTTGAGCTAAAGAAAGCTAGATCTACCTACTGCAGTCAAAGCACAATAGGAACATCTGAACATCTGATTTCATCGACCTGGCACACTCTCCTAGAAGAGTGGCAGCTGGGGAACAAACTTGGAAACTGAGGCAAAAGCAAACTTCATCTCATTGAAAATGTAGTAATAAAACTGAAACCGCAATTTCCTCTGACCTGTTGTATCTTATAATATCTGCGTCAGGAGTGTTACTGAAATACAACTGGAGGAGCACAGAAATTGGTGTAAAGATAGGCGGGTGCATACTTATACATATTCCATCACTGAATTAAAATAACTGGTCATAGATTTTTAATTTGCATGTCCTGTTGCACAGAGGATATGCAAAAAATGATCTTATAGAAACATAAACAAACAAGGCTGGAAGCAGCTAACAGGAAGTGCTACATATCTCACACCTTTAACTAGGGATAAACCAATTTATAAATTTTTAAATTCCCAATTAAATAAATTTACATATGCTTTTTTTGTATTTACATCAATTTAATCAATACTATGATAATGTAATGATGTAGAAACCAGTATCCATGCTTTTAACTTCCTGTTTTCATGCACAGATCTGTGAACGGGGGATTTGCAGTTATAGACACATAAACACATTCACTTGTATGGATGAGATTTTTGACTGCATGGATATGATGCCTGAAAGATTTACTCTACCTCTTACTCTCTTGAATCAGCAAGGTAAAAGCATGTGCATGGCAATAAGAGATGCTACACTACTACTGCATTAACATTATTCTGTTGTGTGTATGATGAAATATTGCACATGTAAGTATGTTTTTTCTATCCAACAGCTGCACAGATCTATAAGAGAACAGGAGCAGTGTTACACCGGACATACATCCGCTCCTTCTGTAACTTCCTGCTGCCTCACAGAGCGACTCTCAAGAAGGGGGAGGATACACATGACACCGAGAGGAAGACAGGGAAGCATTCATGGGAAAAAATGAGCATTCTGTTCCCATACTCCCACACTCCCATACACATATCAGATTCAACTGAATCATTATTGTATTATTGTCACCATATACATTCCAGTGACGTAGTTATCAGGAGGAATCAGGCAGAAGCTGTATCTGATCTCGCCTCTTAAGTGTGTCTACATTGTTTATGGAGCTGGTTACAAACATCACTATATAAATGACCCGAGACTCACAGTATCACACAGTGTGTCGCTGCCATGTTCACCACATTTGTGTCAGTAGCCTAATGTGCTAAATCTAGTCAAACTACATCCATGAGAAAATCTGTCCCATTCGTTATGTAACAGACGTGTTGAGTCTACAACTCGCTCATGTTGTTGGATGGACTCGGTTTGATTTTATCTCCTGCAGTTTACTGTACATTCCACTTGTGATAGGGCTGTAACTAACACAGCGTGACCTGAATTCCCTACAGAGGGCTCATGTATAAAGGAGCAGTCCACTGATTTTACATGTAAAGGTCATTCATGGAATGTAAAACAGTTGTATAGTATGTGGCTCTGGGGCTGAATCTGAGAAAATAACCCTGATTATGAGTCAATCTGTTCAGTTATTTTTTATTTTTTATTTTTTATTTTTTTATTTTTTATTTTTTGAGTTCGGCTTCGACTTCTATTATTAGTCATAAAAAACAGATTATTTGCTTCTCTTTTGCTGATTTTAGAACACATGGCACCAAAACCCTGTCCTCCAAATACATCTTGATCTGTTTGGTTCACAGGAACCTACAGATCTTTTGTTTTTAATATGTTTGAATTAAACACAAGAAAAACAGGGTAGCTCAGCAAGTGGAAATACTGTGAAGTTCAACTATAACACAAAGAAACAATGAATTAAAAAGTCACATATCATCAACACTGAGTCCAAAAAAAATCAATGTTACATGACTAAACTCTTTGACTATGGGGTGGGAGGTAAGGCTACAGCAATAACCTACACCTGCAGCGACTCTGATGAAAGAAAGAAAACAAATAAAGCAAAGGTTTTTGAGGAGTAAACCTTTAAAAAGCTGTATGTTGGGTTAATACCGATACTTAAACTTTGAACAAGAACCCCTAAGCAGTCTTCACAGTGGCAGAAGTGTAACTATGGGGTGGGGAGAGGAAAGAAAAAAAGGCAGTTAAAGTACTTAGACAACAATAAAGATCATTAAATAACACTGTCAGCCCCAAGAAACCGAACAGTCTTTGAGTAACAATGAATTCCTTGCATTTTTTGTGACCATGTCAAGTTTGCTTGGCACAGCAGATCGATGCCAAACTGAAGCCGCCATAAAAACAGGAATATAAAAGCATGGATGCTGGTTTTCACATCAAAACACCGCCTTTGTTTCGATAAGTTTGATATAAATGCGAACAAAGCATATCTAGGAAAGACATAATTAAAAATCAGTACAACCGCTTTTATATTGCACAAAGTTTATTATAGTGATGAAACTGTCTTAGAAACTGAAGGGAAAACTACAAGTAAGTAAAGAGGGGTCACTTTATTATGGGTCACTGGGTTGTGAGTGTGTGAGGCCTCAGACTGAGCTGTAATTTCAGGCTTTAGGACCTGGAGCGGGAGGATTCTCCTCACACTGCCACTAAATACCATGGGCGGGCCTGGAAATAAGTTTCCAGGGCAGAGATTTTCATGCTCTGAAAACCAGGCATGACAAATCCTGCAGCTGTGTCCTAAACTTCTGTCCTCGACCGTCAGCTACATTAACTTCATATAGAGCAGATCACTGCTGGAGGATCTATTCGTGAGCAGCTTGAGGACAACCTAAGGAACCCTAATAAGGTAAGATAAAAGCAGTGGGAGTTGGGGGAGGGAGTGTATCCTGAGCAGTGTTCAAATGGTGGGAAATGCCCAGGCATGTGAAAAGAGGCCACAAAGTCAGATCTGATATGCAGTTAAAGCTTCCATTGTAGACTGAAGCAGCGTGAGCCACCCAGGTTGTTGGAGAGGTTTGAAAAGTAAGAACAAAGTAAATGTAGAAGAAAATGTAAAAGCATGCTGCACACAATCAGAAATGCATGAGTCTTGAAACATTCAACTAAACTTCGGTTCAATTCAATTCAAAATACTTTATTGGTCCCTCAAGGGACGATTTAAAGCATATGATCTTGCAAACAACATTGCACAGACAATTCAGGTACACACACATAAACAAAAAAAAACCACACAAAACTTTAGGGAGTTGGCTGCAACTTTGACCTAATTTCATCTGTGACAAAGGACGTCTCTCATTTCCTCTGTCTACGTACTGCACTGCTAGTTTTCCCTAACTAAATTAACATTATTGATGATTTATACAAACAAAAGCTCTCTGTTACATTAAAACTGCACAAAAGAACATCTTCTCATTCATTCATAGATAACTCTCAGGTCCCATGAGATGAAACAGCCGTATGAAACAGACTCAAGTGTAAAATACCAAAAAAACAAACTAATTTTCCGTGTTAGTCTTTGGGACATAGGAAAATGTCAAATGCAGTGTCACTTTTCAGATGCTATTTTGATCACATTATCATCTTTTAATAAATGTATTCATCCTTCAAAAGTACTGTTTAAAACACTATTAAAGACACTGTTAAGAATAATGTAGAGAATTACTGCATGCAGACGTCAGATATCTGTCCATCTCTCTCTGTGTTGGCTTTGTGGCTTTGTGAGCTTGAACAAACATGTCTAGGAAGCTGCTGCAGAGACATTCTTGATGTATATAATGTTAAGTAGCCCGCTGTTTCCTTAATACATTTATATTAAAAGCCTGTTGCTCAGCCAGACGGATCATTTATCAGTAACCTAACAGTGTTTTATGATGCAAAATATCCTAACTATAACTGTAACTGACCATATGCACATGATCTTGTCTTGCGTTTCTATATACATCGCCTGTGTGTGTGTGTCTGCATGTGGTCCCTTCTGCCACATCACAAGGAACCAACCAGCATCGACCACACAAATACCCCTATAAGAGAATTTATGAAATCTTAGATCTTGTGTTGTCAAGACATGAGTAATTCAGATCTACTTGGCAAATGTTTTGTCTTAGATACATCTTGTGGCTGCCTACGTGGCTGTTATGTAAGTCTTGCCTTGAGGTTTACTGGGAGAAATCTACCCCTGCTGTTATATTAAAACTCCAGAGCAAATACTGAATATACCACAAGTTGTGCTTTTTGAGTTGAGTAAGATATTTCAGTAAAACAGAACTGAAAAAGAACAAATCCTAACCAAGAAAATTAGTCATCTCACTTCTTAAATCAGTTATAGTTCATCAATGGCAGCATGTCACATTTGTCCTCATGTCGTCTTATATGTTTTCTCTGATTAGCATTACAACATGTGGGTGACAAACCTGGTAGCCCTGGCCCTCCTGGCCACTTCAGCCTCAGCTGCCACCTCTGCAACAGCAGACAAGGTCCTCAGTAACCATGCTACCATCCTGGCCGACAACAGCGCCAACCTGGCTTTCACGCTCTACCAAAACATGGCAAAGGAGAAGAACGTAGAAAACATCCTCATTTCCCCTGTCGTGGTGGCCTCCTCTCTGGGTCTGGTAGCCCTTGGGGGAAAGGCCTCCACTGCCTCTCAGGTGAAAACCATTCTGAATGCATCTAAAGTTAAAGATGAGCAGCTGCACTCTGGTCTGGCAGAGCTGCTGACTGAGGTGAGCGACCCAAAGACCCGCAACGTCACCTGGAAGATCAGCAACCGTCTGTATGGACCCAACTCTGTCAACTTTGTGGACGATTTTGTCAAGAGCAGCAAAAAACACTACAACTGTGACCAGTCCAAGATAAACTTCAAAGATAAGAAGAGCGCTGTGAACTCCATCAATGAGTGGGCAGCCAAGTCCACTGGCGGCAAACTGCCTGAGGTCACCAAGGATGTAGCGAAGACTGATGGGGCGATGATCATCAATGCTATGTTTTTCAAACGTGAGTCTGCATGAAATCTGTACCTCAGTATATTATTCTTTTAAATGATCTTAAAGTTAATTTTGTTTCGTCACAGCTCACTGGGATGAGCAGTTCCATCATCAGATGGTGGACAACCGTGGATTCATGGTGTCCCGCAGCTACACAGTCTCAGTGCAGATGATGCACCGCACAGGTAGGTGGAGACGAGCCTGTTAATATGTTCAGAAACATGTTAACAATTAAGGGAGTAGTTCAACATTTGGAGAAATACACCTACCATACCTCGCTTTGTGCCTGAGAGCTACTACTATCTGTACAGAAAGTGTAAAAACAACAATTCATAGTTTTACAGTGGTTTATCTGCCAAACTGTTTTTTGGCTCAGAGCAGTAACTTAACGGCCTGTGACCAAAATCACTTACTGTTACTATATAGTGAACTGTATTTATATATTTATTTATCTCGTATGTACAAATTGTATAGAGAGCCAAACTAAAACTGGAACTTCAGGGTTCTGTTGCAGAAAACCTCATTCAAAATCACACTGACATTTATAAAAGCATAAACAAATCCGTGTAAAATGACTTCCCTCGATAGATAGTCTTTTGTGCGGTTCACTTCACATGTCTGAATAAGGATTGTAATTATTTTTGATGATCTAATGTTTCACCCTAGACCTTCGTGGGTCACAAAAAACATCACAGCTGGACAAATTAGTGAGAATACCCTCCAATATTTACACAGATGTATATACAGCTGTTCCTGGTCTTGACCGTACCCTGTAAAGTGCACTGAGATGATGGATGTTGTGATTTGGAACAAATAAAATTTAATTTAATTGAATAAATATTCCCATAAATGAGTGTCCATGGTCTGTAGACTAGACAATCCTACTATGCAGTGTGATACACATTCATTCACAAGTGTCCAAAAATAACTGTCTATTATATGGGGATGAGTGAGAGAGTGAGAGAGTGAGAGAGTGAGTGGTTTCAGACATAGCACTGCAGTTTTGAACAAATGAAACAAAGAAGATATAATGTTAATTGGTAGGTGGATTTTGTTATCTTAACACAGAGCCAGTTTACGGTCAGCTAAGCTAAGCTAAAAGGCTGCTGCTTTTAACCATGAGATATGATATTATTTGTGATGCATCAAGACAATAAACCTTCATAAAAGTCGTACAGGCTGGTTTTAATGTAGGTGAATATCTGTATAGGACGAGGAGAAACCACCTTCTCTGTGATCATGTATAAAACAGAACATCACACACAGGATAATATCTGTAATACCTGTCATTTGTTTCCTCAGGTCTCTATGGCTTCTACGATGACAGCACCAACAAGTTGTCCATCCTGAGCATGCCTCTGGCTCATAAGAAGTCCAGCGTGGTGTTCATCATGCCCTACCATTTGGAACCTCTGGAGAGACTGGAGAAGATACTGACCAAGAAGCAGCTGGATACATGGATGGGCAAGCTGCAGGAAAAAGCAGTGGCTGTGTCTCTGCCCAAAGTCAGCATGGAAGTCAGCCACGACCTGCAGGTAAAAGATTCAAGAAATCAAGAGCATGCTGGTTGATTACAATGACTACACCTCAGTCTTTCCCTGTCACACTTTATTTTTCTGCCTCTCTGTAGAAACACCTCGGGGAGCTGGGTCTGACAGAGGCTGTGGACAAATCCAAAGCTGACTTCTCCAAAATTTCCGGGAAGAAGGATCTCTACCTGTCCAGTGTTTTCCATGCCTCCGCCATGGAGTGGGACACTGCTGGGAATGAAATTGACACCAGCATCTTTGGCACTGACAAGCTGAAAAGCCCTAAACTGTTCTACGCTGATCACCCCTTCATCTTCCTCGTGAAGGACCAGAAGACAAACTCCATCCTGTTTATTGGCAGGATGGTCAGACCAAAGGGAGAAAAGATGAGAGATGAACTGTGACCACGTGTTGACTAGAAATGTCTTAGGTAGACGTCTGACTGTGTGTGTGAATGTAGGTTTTCTACTGCAATATGCTGAGAGAAGTGTGAAATTAAATAGAGGGTTTGATAAGTGCATTCCTATCTCCCATGCTGACAGCATTCCCCAAAACATAGCAAAGGCACCTTCATTTTTATCTTTGAGAATATTTCTCATCACTACATGGCTTTTTTTGTTATGAATTGATCACATTTTGGACTGAGGACTGAAGTATTATTTCCCTGATTAATGCCTAACATGTAAATGCAGTTTGCTTGAATGGAGGAGGGATTTTATCATCAGTATGTGACAACACAAAAGCTCTTTGTAAAAGGTGAACAACAATCTTACTTTTGAAGAGATTTTATGGTTCTTGCTGTTTAATTTAACAAAAATATTAGTTTGTCAAGCATTGCTGTGTTTCATTTTAAACTCCATTGGTTTTCACAAATACTTTGTCCATTCGTTGCACTTCTCTGTTTGTCTTTAACCAAGAGGCTACAGTGTTGTTCTGCACTGTATTGTAATGCTACACAGATCCGCACTGGCCATCAAATCCAAATGATGGCAGATTTAACAAGGACTGTCTGTACAACAGCATGTGCACACATAGTTTTAGTCTGTTACAAATTTCCTGTTTTTGCAATAAAAATGTGAAACATGTGTCATCTTAAATTTTGACATTTGGTGCTGGCATTTCCCTTGCATTTGTAAGGACACTGACTTCTTCACCTTGTTTGTCTGTTTGAATGTCTGTTTGCAATAGCAGTTTAGCCCTCGGCAGGTCTTTTGAAGTCAGGCCTCCAGCGCGGTTTTCAAGCTGAATAACATGAGCAAATACCAGTGAGGGTGATGTGGGACCTCCTGGGCAGCTCTGTTGTAGCGTGGAGTTTTGCAATGGTAAACGCTATATGGTAAACCACCTAATAATAAACTGTAAATATTTAAACCTTAACAAAATATTTGAGCATATCCAGATGTTTGCTGCAGCTGCTCCAATGAGAAAATGACTTGTTAAAAGCCACATCATCAACCTCCACGTGAGTGCTTGCATTAGGTTCACAAAGACACGAAAACAAAAACAGCCAAAAATGAGCCAATGATTAAGTATTTAATAGAAGAAGGCTTAATAATAGAATAGAATAACATAATTTAAGGTGGATTAAATTGGGGCATCAGTAGACGTGAGTGGATTTTGTATTGTCATTGTTACATCCACTGCTGAGGAAGCTTACATTTTGGGACAGATCTGGATCATTTACTATGAATTGGAATTTTTTTCTCTGAAGTCTGGTGTGTGTTGTTTCACATTGGCCTTGGCCAAGGGCTGCACCCGCTGAGTGTTCTTCTAGTTTCAGTCTTTGCTTTTTTTTTTTTCTTCTTTTTTTTTTAGTGTATAACACCACCTAGAGGGCTACTGGCAGAACATGGTTTGGAATTTTATAAGTCAGCAGTCTTTCCTGGAAATTATACCCAGTGTATTTGTTAGGAATGTCTTTATTACCAATAATTCAGGATAATTGCAATGTAAGTAATTCCTAGCATTCAGCCATTAATATTACTGTGTCACCTTCTTAAGCCTGGCTGCTTCAGAGCAGCAAAACTGCATTTCAGCTTACTTTGACAAAGATTCATAGAAGTTGTAGGTATTAAATGCTCTTTAATGCTCTAGTTATGCAGTGTGATGCATACAGTCTTATACCTAACCTCACTAAAATGAAGCAAGCAAGTTCACAAACCATCTGCCATGGAGTCAGAGATGCAGGATCATGAAATGCAGGGCAACACTACAGTGCCATCTGAAAGTATTCAGACCCCTTTACTTTTTTGTCGTGTTGCAGACTTATGCTAAAATAAAAATCAATCTAAATCCAATATTAATGACAAAGTGAAAACACAATTTTTTGCAAATTTATTAAAAAGTAAAAACTAAAATGTCACATTAACATTAGTATTCAGACTCTTTCCTATGACACTTGAAATTTAGCTCAGGTGCCTCTCATTTCTCTTGGTCAACTTTAAGATGTTTCTACACCTTGATTGGAGTCCACCTGTGGTAAATTCAATTAATTAGACATGATTTGGAAAGACACACTCCTAAGGTCTCGCAGCTCACACCTACTGAATACTAAATGTACTGTAAAGCCATCAGGCATTTTAAAAGTTAACTACATCTCCTAATCATTTTTTCTTTTTCTGTTGTTTTAACACCAGTTTGCATCCTGTTCTGCGTGTGTTACTGGATTGTGTATCTTTACTGTACTCTGATGTCATATGGTTGTTGTGTTCCTCTTTTGCCGGAGCTGCATCATAAGTTTCTGTCATATTATTGCTGATGTGCAATAAAATACTGAACTGAAACCCTTTTATTTATTTGTTGCTAAGGCTTGCTTTACACTCTAATGTAAACAGGAAGCGAACTGTTGAGGTTTTTAAGCGGGAGGGGTTGAGTAACATTATAATATGATCTACATCAAGATAAATCCTAATCCTGATACAGATAAAGGGTGCATTGTGTATGCAGGTGTGTCCTCAACTCAAGCTATGTAGTCAGTGCGTTAGTGGAATTAACAGAAGAAAGCCTATAATCATAAACAATAATCTATTGAGGGAATTTGTGTCCGAATCCTGTCCAGACCTCCCTGACACATCAGACTCACACTGACATCCTTTCTCTATTGAAAGTATTATAGGACACACACAACAGAAAATAGTACAGGAAACAATTGTGTCATATGTTGTTAATGCTGAGCTATTCAGCTATAAATCCGATTTAAATTGCTTTTCAAATTTTGATGTACCCTATAGAATTAAAATAATTATTGGACCATGAAACATTCAGGCCCCTATGTAAATGTATTTACTGTATATTGAATTTACTTATATGAAATACATGTACATATAGAATAAAAAAACATATGTAAAAATGTTATCTAAGACATATGACATATATGTCTAGCCCATTCAAATATGTATGTTTATGTATGTATGCTTATATTGTAGACATATGTAAAAAGCCTGTCAATACATGATGATATTTTATACAGTAGGGGTCCAAAAGTCTGACACCACTTTCCCAGAACGGGGATATAATTTTTATATGTAGCCTACATTGTGTTAATGAACATGCATATAAAGGAAATATATATTGCTTGCAAATATAACATATAAAATATCTATGGTGACTTTTTATATGATGCACCATATAAAAAGTCACCATAGATATTCCTAATACATGTACATATACAAATTTAACAATGGGTATTTCATATATTTTATAAACTTATAGCTTCATATATCCAGAGGATGTCTACTGTATATGTGATAATAGTATATCACCTTTAAGGTGACATTTGTGGCAACATGACTATTGATATAGGGACATAAACTGTATCTCATATATTATATTTCTGTATGGGGGAGTCATAATAATAACACCTGCTCCTCAGCACAGAAATGACAGAGCCTGTCTGTGATGTGGAGACTCCAAAGACACACGTTAGAATCGTACATGAATATAAATAATTAGGTTATGTTCTATATGACTAAAACCAGGATAAACATAACAGGGTCAGGTGTGCATGTGAAGGTATGACTATGATAATTTTGCTGTCGTGCCACACAACAGAGTGAAGTTTGATGACTTTAATTATGAACTAATAAAGTATTCTGAAATGTGTCATAAAATATTAGCTAAAGAAATTATCACAATATATATATATATATATATATATATATATATATATATATATGTAACACAGTTAATTATATATACACACACACACACACATATGATATATGTGTATATATGTATTCTGCACTTAGCGTGATGATAAAAGTCTGATAATTACATAACAGCGTTTTGCAGTTTATGCTCCGCAATCTCAGTTCGGTTCTTATATTCCTGGACTTTGTTACCTGCCTCTCCCTGGCGCGTGAGGAGGAGGGCTCTGGGAGCTCGGCCGTGATGACTACAAATCCGTTAGCGGCCACAACCTCCTCCTCTTCCATCATGGCTCCCACGATAGACAGGCAAGGATACTGGGGGCGGCCGACCTCAACGCTGGACTGGTGTGAAGAAAATTATGTCGTCTCTTTTTACATCGCGGAATTTTGTAAGTTAAATATAGTGGCACCATTTACGCTAAGAAAAAATGCTGAATTTGGGGGTTTGGTTTGAGAGAGGACAGCCATACTGTGTACGTGTAGTCGCCCCTTAATAACGTAAACATGAAGCGTGAGCAGCGGCTGTAATAATAATAATGATGATGTGGATTTGTGTTACCGTGTTTGGCCGAGATGAATTTTCTTTCCCTTAGTTTGAGCAAAATGTTTCCCCATACGGCATTTAACTAACTAACGTTAGAGCTGTAACGAGGAAAAAGAAAGGCTCACGTTACAAAGTCAACCTGTCCGTGTCGAGCTGTTTTGCATATAGCTTTCCCGTAGGCTTTTATTCTGCATGGTGGAGTAAGTGTTTGCTAACGTTGTCAGACACATAATTATTTTACCACTCATTTGTGTTTGAAATCGGCTCGGGGACCTGGTCTTCAGTGTTTCTGAGGCTAAACTTGAAACTTGATAAAAACATTTCCTTCATACTTTCAGGCGCCTCACAGCCTGTCTAACGATAAAAACTGGTTGTTCAGGAACCATTATCTTAGATTTTAACAGTTAGAGTCACTAGATGCTGTTATGGTAGCGGGACTTCCAGAAATGACGGGTGTTTTACTGACATGCAGTGACATATTCCTTCAGAAGCTTTTAGCAGAGCTAGACATGGACACACATTCCCACTGAAAATAATACTTTGAAGTTCCTCATTATTGCGCAGCCAATTTAAGCTCTTAGAAGGGAACTAGGCTGAATGTTAAGATGATTTGTACTTCAGGCCTTTTTACAGCACATGTATTAATTGATAATATAAAACAACCCTGTAGTATCTTCTAATGTGTAAAAAATTATATACCTCACAAATTCATTAGAGATTCACTGTATAAACTCTTGGGAGTTAAGTTTCACTAAATCCACCTACCATGTGCTGTTATCATGTCATCCATGATTTTCATTGTACTCAGTGATGCAACAGTTTGTCAAAGGTGAACTTGAGCCGAGTGGGCCAGAGTTTAGTTAGATTACTGAACTTTTTTATCTCCTTTATATTGTGTCCATGCTAAGCCCTTCGTAGTGTCATACACATGCACTACATTTTCTTGCCCAATAAAGTGTAAAATCCTTCTGTAAGCCACTAGCTTCGAGTCCATATTGCTGGGCTGCTGTATTTCCATGTAATTCCATTCAAATGTTTGTAAAATTTGGCACTGGTGTGAATGCAGCATATCTAGGATAGTGACAGTTGAAGCTTTTGTTAGACACCACGCTGGCCTAGCTAGATTGTTGTTTTCAGCCACAGAAGAATTGTTTGGCATTTAAACAGTGATTCAGGTTACAATGGTGGGAATGTGGCATTGTTCACGAGAAAAAGAGATACCACTATGACTTTAATCCTCACTTGATGCTTGCTATTTCTCTTTTTAAAACATCAGCCCATGGTGACAGTGCAAGCAGACAGAGTGAGGTTATAAAGTGTCCGTTACACTGGGGACAGGTGTCTCATCATGTTGTCTGCAGTTGTCATTGAAATGTGAATGCGAAACATTCATGTGCTCTCCACACATTTTAAAATGGTCACTCCAAGGGCTTTCTTTGGCTTGTACCAGACATCCACAGTGAAAGGGATGTGTTGTGTTGTTTATGAAAATGCCAGTTAGCAGTATTAGTTTTCAAGGTACTTAACATCCTGGTAAGTCTGATTGTTTTCCACACATGAGTTTGTACATCACCACACCCATAATGAGTAAAGTTAGGATCTAGGTGTTGAGCTGTTTTATCAGGTTCCCCATGAGCCTGATGATGTACCAACAGTGAGTACATACAGTAACGATGGCCTGGGGGAAGGCGGTTTACAAACACAATCTCTGACACCAGTTCAAACGTAGGCCACTTTTTCAGATAAGGCTTAAATGCTTTGAGGCAAACCTCAAGATAGCTTGTTGAAGCTTTATTCATCACCACCCCTCAGGTACTTCTTTTCAGCTGTTTTCAGGTTTGAAACCACAGATCCTGACAACAGTACAAACAAAAAAATAGTAGAACAATACATGGTAAACCAACCAACCAACGGTTCAAATCCCACAGATATTCAGTTTACTGAAATACAAGAGCAAGGAAAGCAGCTAATTTACACATCTGAGAATCTGGAACTGACACATTATTCAATTTTATTTATTTTTTTTCAATTAGTCATTAGTCAGAGTTACTGATTAATATTCTGTTAGTTGTGTAAATTATTAATCCATTCATTGCAGCTCAAAAACAATAGAAAAATGGTCCATCCATCATTTACTGTCCGCCAACATACGCATTACCTGTACCTGCAAAGTAAAACGTACTACTGTATTACCAGTATTACATAGTTCAAATGACAGATGCACAGTACTTCAAGTATTTTAGTGCTGTGATTTCAGTTTAAGTAATACAATAGCAGACGTGTGTGCATGAACTCCTAGTGCAATGATCAGGTTTCTGTAATAAGATACCATTCATGTTGTTGTTATACGTCTAACCCAGGCTGTCTCCTCACTGAGCTTTCACTGCCATCATGTCACCCAATCACAGAGCATTTCTTAGCTTTTCAGATATCACACAGCTCATGTCATCAGGCTCTAATTCATCTCTGGTATCTTTTGGAACAGGGAACACTGTCAGCAACCTCATTATGATTCTCCCTCCCATTTGTGGGGCCATCCAGACATTTCGAGACGGCCTCGAGTTTCGCTACGTCTGCTCCTTCCTCGGACTGGCAGGTTAGTCTCTTGAAACTGAAAATGACCTGGATCTACATTTGGGACAATACTTAAGCAAACACTGCTCTTGTTTACATATTATAGTTACTGTCAACAGCCCTTGCAGTTGTACAGTGTTTACTCCCGATGCCCTTACATGATAATACATACCTGTGAGAATGTCTTAATTTTCACTGGGGTTGTGTGTCACCCAGCTGTTGGTGTCGGCTCCTGGTGCTTCCACATGACACTGCTATATGAGATGCAGGTGAGCTACAGTGAAATCTGAATACTTTAACATTGGGAATTTTTTTTTTTTCTTGCTGAAACTGCATGAATCAGACTTATTGTTGTAAATATGTGGTCAAATGTTTGGTGCCTAATGTAACATCATCCTATAGTGATGTATTCATGTGTGTTTTCTCTCTATTCTCATTTGCAGCTACTGGACGAGTTGCCTATGATTTACAGTACATGCGTCTTTGTCTACTGTCTGTAAGTGGCCCAACCATTTATTGCTGCTGAAGCACTGAGAACAAATTTAGTGTGACTGTGCCTGTAAACTGAACCAGTGACTCCCCTGCCGATCACTTGATCCATTGAGTGTACTGTATTTTAATGGAACTATTGATTCTGAACTGGATTTCCACTCCATCTCAGCTTGTCATTTGCTCTCTGTTCTTTATGATTGTTCAAACTGAAAATGTAAGATAAACATTTGTTTCTTTTCTCAGATATGAGTGCTTCAAACAGGAGAACAGCCTTAGCTTATTTCCTATTGCAATTTTATTAATCTTCAGCGTCTCAGTCACTGTGGTGAGTATTCACTTTCACTACAATATGATCATTTACTTTGAACCATATTGTAAAGGAAACATTACATCCCTCATGTCCTCTTCAGTAGTTTCTCTATGTATGTTTTGTAGGTATACTTGCAGTGGAAGGAGCCAGTGTTTCACCAGGTAAGGGCGTGCTCTGTGTTATGTCACCTTGCTCATTGTTTGCTATTAGGGCTCAGTGTGTCTTAAGTCATTTTACCTTGTGTAAACATTTGGCTTTCCAACACAGTATGCAATACTTAATTTGCTGCACACTGCTTGTTAAATGTACAGTAAAGTAGCAATTCATATCAGAGCAGATATGCAAAATGCAGCATTTAATGACATTTTATTTTATAGTCAGTTGATGATCAGTTAAGTTTTGTTTGGATTTTACAACTCTGGAAAGTTATCGCAGGAACAACCGTGTTATCTTTTGTCGCATGTCGAGGTAAATGGTAAAGTAATGCACCAGGAATGTGCGCTTGCATGTACAGTATGTGACTGGCCAGCACAAGGTCTTTTTGAATTGACGTTATCAAGCGTTGCAGATCAGTGCGCTTCCCCATTGAAATGAATCAGGAGGCTTAAGTTCTTTCATGTAGAGCGAATATCGACACAAAGCTAAGCACTTAAACCTTAACCATGAGATCAAGACATAGGTCAAATTTCCTGCCAAGAAGAAGAATAATCTCATAAAATCTTGAAAGAGAAGTAAAAAAAAAGCTTCTTTTGTACCCAGTATTTGTCTGTACCTGCTCAGAGTCTCACATTGTGTCTGTTGCTTTACAACAGTACAGACAATGTGACGAAGCTGCCTTTGTTTGCCCTTTGGAGCTGGGTTTGTTTACTAACCACACTGCTCAATGGCGATTCATAACAAGACTGATACTGTTCCTGTTGTAGTACAGTGAGCCCACAAGTAAACACAGTTTGGTCCAAGTGAACACTTTCTGTATGAGTAGCTCATGACCTTGTGTGGA
Source organism: Seriola lalandi dorsalis (assembly GCF_002814215.2). Classification (NCBI taxonomy): domain Eukaryota; kingdom Metazoa; phylum Chordata; class Actinopteri; order Carangiformes; family Carangidae; genus Seriola; species Seriola lalandi. Next base: position 1,125,637 of record NW_019525130.1, on the reverse strand, counting down.
CATGAGTTGTGTGTAGTTCAACCAAAGAGTGGATTTTCCTTTATATATTATTTCTGAAACACCAATCACATCTCTAGCTTCCCCAAACCAAAAAAATAATGATGTGAAAATGAGATGACAGTTAAGTCTGATTTTCAGGCTATCTGAAAGGCAAGAAAAAACAAAACTGAAGAGTCAGAAAAATGAAAACATAATTTGTGCTACAGGATTATTATTTTCTTATTCCTTCATTTATCTGGTGACTGCTCAGATTCATTTTAGGACCCTTTGTGGGGTCCCAGAAAACAGTGATGTACTGTAGCAGAATAAATAAAAATTTAAAAAACCGGGTTAATGGTTCTTTATTAGTTTGATCAGTTTGCAGATGAGTCAGTTCACTGACACAAGAAATGTGTTGACAGTTAAAATCATTTATCCTTTAAAAAGAGTCATGATCTACAGCTCTGGCTGTAAGTTACAAGGAAACAAAAATGTGAGTTGGAAGAACATTTTAGAGACAACTTTGCTTCTGTTGGAAAAGCTGTCTAAGACTATATGAACAGGCTCTATCAGCATTACTCTCAGTGTGCAGCTGAGGCTGCCTGGCTCACTTTGAGCTCTGGTGACTTGATGGAAATTTGTGAATAGTTGTAGAATGTTTTATCTGTCATGTTCCACAAGTTCTTTACTGAAGTGTTTCAAAGCCACATCACTGCCTCTTCTTTTAGGTCATGTATGGTGCTTTAGTAGCTTGCCTAGTGATGAGATCCATCTTCATTGTTACATGGTAAGTTTTGCAAAAGGACCATTTAAATTGAAATCATTACCATAACAAAGGAACTGTTGCTAAAGGATTTTCTTTATTGTTTATGTTTCATCTTTAGGGTGTACCCATGGCTCAGACCGCTGTGTTACACCTCCTTATCTATCTTTATGTTGGGGTTCCTGCTGTGGAACATTGACAACATCTTCTGTGACTCATTAAGGTGAGGACCTGTGGAGGCAAAATAATGAATGTTATGCATGTTTTTCATTGCAAGGTCAGACAAAATCAAAGTAATGTCAATTTTTAATTTAAAATGCGTGATGAGTGTTTAGTACCTCTTTTGTCATGTTTTTAATTTGTTGGGTCAACGCTTTCTTTGTATCTCAGAGCCAGTAGACAAACACTGCCCCCTGGTGTTGGAGTAGTAACACAGTTCCATGCATGGTGGCACATCTTCACAGGCCTGGGGTCCTACCTGCACATACTTCTCAGGTAAGCTTCTGCTTCATTCGCAGGAGATTACAGCTGCAGTGAGTTTTGTTGTGGTGAGATATGTTCATGCACATTGAATGTTTGTTTTCTTTTAGCCTTCAGATCAGGTCAACCTACCTCAAGTACAGACCAAAAGTAAAGGTATGTCTCGCTTTTAGCACTTGCACATATTGTAGCTTTCATTTATTGTCATTCATTCTTTTATTCATTTATCATTATTTATTTATCCGGTTCTATCTTAACTTTGCTCAGTTCCTGTGTGGAGTCTGGCCCACATTGCACATTGAACCACAGAAGACAAGCTGAAGTGAAGGGATTGGTACCAGCTTAAGGATGGTGACTGCCATATCCAAACACCATCGGCACAGGGACCCACTGCTGGCACGACAGCCCACAGGCAGGGGGCAGGTGGACCCCAAGACATCACCCCAGGGAGCCTTTGGCTCTGCACTGTGGGTACAGTATAGCACTGATTCCAGTTTTAAGAAATGGGAGATTTTTTCATCAGTCATAATTTATTAGACTAGCTTTTCTTTAACTAATTATTATATTGAAATATAATAATTTTATTTTCTCCTTCATTTCCAATGCAAATATGATACGTAGTCCACTGCAGTGGAAACTGTTGAAGGGATCATGGATATTAGTTTGATTGGGGTTTGGGAAAAGGGAAAACAGTGTCATTAATTCAGAATTCACATTAACATATTTATCATCATATGTTCGGTTCTGTCAAAGTTTAAATCTCCTAAGCCTAAAAATATTTAAATAGATCCCTAAACTAAAGTATAACTAAGTATAACTATCGCTTATGTGTAGTTTTACAAGTAGCTGAGGGAGCTGTTCTTACAACTCAGTGCTGTCCTATCCCTTTTCAAGGAGTATCATATTGCATTTTATGGGATAGTAACTATCATCTAGAAAGTGAAAGTGGTACTGTGTTATTGTAGCTCAGCTGTCTTTACCAGAAGATCCTTATTCATTTGTTTGGCCACAGGCTTCATTTTTCCTTGAAATTTTCCTATCAAAATATGGAAAGACTGGAATTATACATTTCTTTTTTGTTGTTGTTGTTGTTGCCAAAGTTCCTCTGGGATTTAAAACAGTCAAGGATTGTGTGAGAAATGTTAATGTTTTACCTCACTGAAAGCAAACAAGAAATCCAGCACCTACATATAATTTTGTTACAAAACATCATTACACTGACTCATAATTGTGTTTAGGACCAGGTTAAACTTTGCCCAGCTACACAGAGCAAGCTGGACCACTATTTACACCTCGGGTCTCTGGACACTTTTACAGTGCTGTCACAATCGTTAAAGTGATAGTCCACACAAATTTGTAGACCGTGAAGGACGAGGACTTTAGAGCCACCTTTCAGGCCCACGTGGGTTTTGTATTGGTTTTATATCAGAATCACAATGACCCTCCTTTAGGGTGTGTTAGACCACTTTGTTTGGATTTTACAAATATCTTGAGGACATGATCAGGCAAACATGCAGAAGCATCAATGGAAATGCTTGGCTTGAGATGGACTTGAGATATAGTACAATCACACTGACCCGATGTCAGTGTGATTGTACTCTATCTCAAGCCATGATCAGTGGTCAGATTATTGCAACTGATGTGTTCAGCTCACATGGAGCGCAGTAAGAGTTGAAACCCAGCTAACTAAGCCAGCTAACAAAGATTACCTGCGAAAGAAATACATTTCTGAATCTTAATTGTTAATATTCAGTCAAAGGACCAAGTGAATGAATGGGACATATCTGAATAATTGCTTCTTCATAAACTGTAGGGAATCAGGTACTAGACACAGCCAGTTCTGGGTTGCTCTTGTCTCACGCTGTTAAGGAATTGACATCTGTCATGACAGTAAACACTAATGTTCCCCTTTCTTATGAAAAAAAAAAACCACTTGATTTATGTCAAAAGTATTTAGATTCCCTCTATCTACAGGTACTTAAAGCTTCCCCACAATAACACTATTTTATTTATTTCTCTATTATTTATTAGTCTTTGTTTAATTTATTCACACCATGACATTAAGATGAAGAGTCAAGTGGCACATGCACAATCCTTGTTGTGAAGTTTATGATACAACCACTAGGTGGCAGATATTTCCAGCTTATTTCAGACATTGCCAAGCATGCCATATAGTGCATTGACAAACTACCTACCTACTGTAAAACGTTTAGGCCTCAGTTTTCATGTGGTGTTAAATGAAGGGCTTTTTATTTACAATATTTATTTTGCTACTGTGAACTTGTGGATATGTGATGGAGTAACTGGTAAACTGGAAGATGCACAACATTATTGTTGTATGGAGATATCTGTATTAGTGTGGCCTCCTTAGCTGCTTTTTGCTGTATTATCTCCTGAGACAGCACATTCGTTTTTCATTATACACACACGCTGTATCACTAACTCTGATATGCTTGGGTATAACAGCTGTTTAAACCCAGTATTACAAACGTTCATAAGCACATAAGTATAACGTATGAAAGATATGTATTAACATTTTTCAAATGTCTGTGTGGAACCTTCAATGTATGTTATCACTGCTCATCAGTAGAGGTGAGCACGTATCAAAGAGGGTGCCTTATTGTTATCCTTGCAGTGTAATCCCAAGTTGCCTTGATGTTTGTGATAAACCATTCAAGTTGTCCCTTGTGTTTTTGCATTGAGCCCTTCCGCTGATTATTAGCAGTTAAGGCATCAGGAGGACGAACAATAACAGCTTCTAATGCAAAGTCTGTGCCTGATTCTTTGGCCTTCCATTCATTTCATGTGTCCAACAAATTAGTTACAGGTTGTTCTGATGGTGTTAACTGTAGCTCAAAGTGGTAATAATTACATGTTCAGGCCAGAAGAGCAATTGTTTTTGTTGAACTTTGTTCATGTGCCAGTCTTTAACGATGCCCTGTATTGTCAAATAAAAGAAAATGTTTCAGACAGTTTGTGTGTTTCCTCTCGTTGAAGCCATAGACTGCATTTCACTTCAAATTACAGATTAATGGAATTTGAGTTTGACACTGAAAACTACAGTGTCAACGACCACTGAAATAGTAATATATGACTCATGAATTGCTTTTATGCAGTTTTGTGCATCTCATAGTGGATGATGTTATGTTGTTAGGGGTTTGAATTGACTCGTACAACTTGAAGGTGTGGCAATCAGTTACTGGCAGTGTCACAAGCACAGCTCACTACAGACACTGGCATGGTTCCATTACTCTGACTCTCATGGATAAGGATAGTTTTCTGGCGCAAATGTCACACTACTGGCACATTATTGTGCAACCCACTCAACAAACAGTGCAACCCACTCATTGCAGACGTTGAGGAAACTGGCAGCACTTTGAGGAAGTGCTATTTTAATGCTTTTGATCTTCTCCTTTCTGCTGTTCTTTCTTATCATAATATTCACCGCCTGTTTTCTTTCTTCATGTCTGGATGAAAAGCCTAAATTGTAAGTGCCAACATATTTACTTTTTACTAAATAAAGCTTGTGGTGCACTTGTGGTAAGTGCTTAATCTGTAACACACAGCCACAGTTTGTTCACAGAGTCCACCTTCCGCTCAAGGAATGAGTAGTGAACATACATGTGACGGGGTAGGGCCCCACATTACATCCTTTTGTTTTTAGTATATTTTAAATGGGAAAACTTAAAGGGTCTGTATTGGATAAAGTGATATTTCCATGTCTTTTTTTGATTATAAAGCAGGTCTAGGTTCTATATTAATACTGTGAAAATATCAGAGCGCTCAGTCCACAGACAAATTCACACAGCCTGTATTCAGAAACTGAGCCTTAAAATGAGCCGTCAGGAATTCCTTCACTTCGCCACAACTATAGTCACTGTCCTCAGCTAAGCCCCCCAGCAAGGCCCACTGGGCCCCACCATGCAGCCTTGCAGGATGGTGGGTGGGATGCTATATTTTATTTCGATCACTCAGAAAACAGTCAGATCGAGATGGTTTTTGGTACTTAAAACTAATTAATCTTCTTATGGATATCAAAACTTAAAACACAGCAAAGGTGTAAAATATGGGACTTTTAAGCTTTTTTCTGTGAGGTGGTCAGGATTTGGATATTTAGTATCGTACGTGTTTCAATGATGCACAATGTATCATCAACAGTTGCTTCTGTGTAGAGAGCAGAATACAGTCCAGCACTGCAGTGGTTGTTACAAAGGGACATTTTCATGAGAATAAAAGATTATCTTCATCTTGTTTTCAGTACACTTCAGAATCTCTCAAACTAAAACTTTTTCTGAATGCGTCTCACAGTTAACACAAACTGCTATAAAGCAGTTTAACATTTATGAAATTTTCAAAATGCAAATGACAATAAAAATTTGGATATTTCAACAAAACAGTATTCCTTTGTATTACATAAACATTTCTCAGGAAAATGCAGGAAGTGCAAACATTGTACAAAAAACCTTGTTCTTTGTACAGAAGCCTGATAAGATAACAAAAAGAACTTCTGCACAATGCAGGATTTTGTTAACATTAGATTGACTGTTGATTTTAAACATGTTACTAAACATGTACATAAAAGCAAGGATCAATTCCATTACGCCAACAATGTTGACATATTAAATAATACAACATAAAACTATTAATCACACCCATAGGACGTGGGTATCAAAACATTTGAAATGATCTGAATCTTATCTTCTTAGGGATGTTTTCACTTATCTGGAAAGCAAGCCTTAGCCAGTTTACCACGCTGACAGCGGCTTGTGAGTCAATGATGGTGTATGTGTGCAGATATATCTTCTCTTTGCTCTAGTGTTTCAAGTGTTTCAACACATTTTGACGAGACCAGACTCAATAGCTTTTAAAGTCAATCATTCCCAATGATAAGCTACTGCAAACTGGTATTTCTTTGCAGGTGATACTGTTCTGCTCCTCTGCTCTTTTTTTAATCACACATAGAGCAGACCTTATAACCTCATGGATTTATAACATAGAGCTTTTTATGTGCTCCTGGATAAGCAGGGCGTCACTTCTACTGCAACCATGACATTAAAAGGACCAGGACGCCTTGTGTGATGATCTGCTTGAAAATGTTTTTTTTCCTGTGTGTGTGTGTGTGTGTGTGTGTGTGTGTGTTGTGTCAATGAGGTGTTATATTGTCAACATCCCTGTAAGGAATGCCAAACAGTTCAAATACATCCGCTTAGTAATGCGTAAACAACATGTCAATTAACACGTTGTTAACGTTGTTAACAATACACACAAAAGTAGAAGTAATGAGGAGTATAATGTTAATTTTAATGGATCAAATCACAGAGCAAAGTGCGCAAAGCCACCAAGTTATTTTCAGCACGTTCAGCAAGATGAGGGCAAGCATTAACTTCAGAAGCTACCTGACAGATAATCCCTCACAGTGTAACACAGAGCACCTTTTCCTGCCTCACGACTGAATTCAAGTCAAACTGCTGATGACAACAAAGACGGATTAACACCAGCTCTAGTGTTGAATGAACACCTAAATATTACCCCCCCAAAGACAGAACACCAACACTAATATGAATGACAAAGAAACCCTCCAAAAATCTAACTCCCCCACACTTTTTGTCTCAATCTAGATTATTCAACTCCAGAAATTTGCTGTGTATTATTTGGCTGCAATTATCCTTGACAGTCGGGGTCTTGACGTCTTTTTTGACAACATTCATAGGCCACACCACATACCTCTCTGGTCATCATACAGAAAACAATGTTATGTAAGGGCAGTTGATGCTGAGTGTTATATAAATGCTGTTATGTTCTTGTCAGTTGTCAACGGAAACATCTTGTCACTGTCAAGTCATTATCAACAGGATCTTGGTATTTGGTATGCTATAAAAACATGGCTGTCATTGACCCTGATTGTGTTATTTTGCTGTACACACATCAATCAGACTTTGCATTAATACCATAGTACAGGTACGCACACACACACGCGCACACACACACACACACACACACACACACACACACACACACACACTCTCGATCAGAGTATGTAGCAGAGGGAGGTATCCTGAACTGTCATTACCTGAAACACACACCTTTCAGTTTCTTTTTTGCAAAAACACACATAACTCCCCTGCCACAGCTGTATTTTCAATAGTGAAAATATGACTGTTGAGAGAAGAAGGAAGACACCACTTAAATGTGTTGACCAATCTGTAAAAATCCCCTTCCTCCCGCAGTTGGCTGCACATAAACGTCTGTTTTTATTTCCAATGTTACAACAGAAATGGAACAGTTTGGATTTTGATATTTGGTGATACATACCTGTTCCTCACTGTGGTTTTACATGACTTATTAATTCCTCCTTATGTTGACAAAGGGAGAAAATGGCAAATGGTTAACTGGTGTTCAAATCCTTTCAAAAGGATTTTCATTTTAAGATCAGAGCAGTGTGCAATGTAATATGAACCATGGTGTATACTGTATACTGGAAAAACATCACACAGTATCTGGAAGAGAAAAGTATGAATCATTACCCACACACTCATTCATATAATGCTACAGGTTGTAAAGGAAACATAAAATCCAGTCTTGGCCGCAAGGCACAGCGACTGTGAGTCAGTTTCAAGCTGAGTGAAGTGTTGTCTTTACGAGCGTCATTAGCAGGGTTTTCCCATGCATTGCTCCAACTTCCTTCGAGGCAGGATTGTTATGTCTGAGATATGATTAGATTTGTATTCAGTCACTGAGGTTGCAGTCCTGGCTCGGGTGTTGTTACCAACTGTAAAATAGACTGAGTCTGGCTGATGCCTCCTCAGTGCAGAGATGACTCATGCTGGGTAATGCCCAAGTTGCTGAAGAGGCTGATCGGCTGAGCGAAAGCACCTGCTGAAAGGCTGCTGGTTCTGATGTTACAGCTGAAACACTTTTTTGGACTACTTTTAAGTAGTTGTTTGTTCTTTAAATTTTAGTGCACAGTTTTTTAAGGTAGAATGGGTAGGCCTATCCATTGTTCAGTGTATTTCACTTAAATTTGCCTGTACATAAATATTCATTTGTTTTCTCTTTTCAAAATGCACTTTAGGTTCCAACTTTAGTTTAGATTTTGTTTTAACAGTAATCACGAGTGAAGACAAACAATGTAGAACGTTATAGTTTTACTTAAGTTCCTGCCTACTTAGATTGTCTTTCACTAATGCAGGTTTTTAAAGGAGTTGGGATTTTGTTGCACATCATCCTGAAGTGATGATGCTCAACTCACTTCAATGGTTCACTTCCAACTGTCTATTAAGAAAATTTGATCAAAGAACTGCACTGGGGCATAGTGGTCTAAGCAGGCGCCCCATGTGTAGAGGCTACAGTCCTCGCTGCAGTTGGCCCCGGTTCGAGTCCCGCATCAGACGGCCTTTGCTGCATGTCATTCCTCCCCATTTCCTCTCTGTCTCTACTATCCTGTCCAATAAATGCCCAAAAAATATACTTAAAAAAAAAGAACTGCACCAGACTTTTAGCAGTTCACACATAAAGCACATTTCTTCCTTAACTCTAAATGAAAACTGAAAAACATTAACAAGACTTCATCTGCAGTCATCTGCATTGAGCTAATTGCTAACATATTTAGCATATTTAACAGGTTGACCATGTTTACCATCTCGGTTTGTTGTGTTAGCATGCTAAAATTTGCTAAATAGCACACACAAAGTACAGCTGAAGCTGATGGACATGCCATTAGTTTTGCAGGATTTTGGTGATAAACCAAATACTAATTGGGCAAATTAATTTTTTTTTGTTGCATAGTTAAAGGTGAAGTGAAAAAATGTATAAAGCCTATTGTGGTTCCAGAGGCAGCTGAAAAAACTGAATAGTGAAATACTGAATAGTTAAATAGGTAAGAGGATAAGGGGATAAGTAAACTTTAGTTGCCATTTTTAAGTTGGAAAAACTTCATAAAATGAAGTAAACATAACTAAATTGTATTGTATATTTACAATAGAAGGTTTCTAATCACATTTCTGTGAATTAACAGTGTTTGTTTTGGTTGATCAGTCCTGATTTTGGAGTTGCCAGACCAGCAGTCATGGATCTCTTCTATGCCCATCTTCAAGGTTAGACTAAGTATTCCATCCTGTCGGCTGTCTACTACACGGGCTGACAAAAACATACCAAAATACAAAACAAATACAACAACGGGAACGTGCTGCAGACAGTTCAGTAAAAGAAAAGACTATAATTAATTTACACCTTTGGGCTATAATTCTATTTAGGTTTTTAACCCGTAAATTATCCACCACCATAAAAATAACACTAAACAGTTCAAATATGCAAATCCACTGCATCATGGTCCAACTGTCCCAATATGTTACATGTTACTGCAACTATGGTACCGAACAAATAAAAGATGAAACAAAAACGTTATTATACCAATATTATTTATTTGTTTTAGTCAACAGCCTAACACAGTCATGGTGTTCTTTCTAGCAGGGAAATCAAACATTGTTCAGAGGGATGGTCCCAACACTGTTGCAGAAGGTCCCACTAATGTGTTGCACTTGCAGGTTGCTTTGTTTTCATCTTCTGTCCAGTTCATCCCAAACCAGCTCCATGTCATTTCAGTCTGGAGACTGTGCTGGTCTTATATCATGTGAAGTCTCAGTTCTTTTCATGTCTTCTCCAACAGACGGCTGACAGACTAAAGGAAACATCGGAAAAATGGATGAAGAAAAAATGGGAAAGATGGATAAGGTACATAACACCTGTATGTCCATCAGTTGTAAAATGTCTATTTTTTTCATCAAATGCCTTCTTTCTCTTGTACACCCTATTTTATAAGTGGTTTTGAGTATCAGGCAGGTAGATCCAAACTTTTTGGGTTTTGTGTACTAGGTATTTTTTTTATTTATGTTTTTGCATTTAATCTAATTTCCTTTTTCTTCTTGTTGGATGCCTATAATTTAATTTATTTCACTGGTCCTAAATTAGTTTTGTTCACAGCTGAATCTCATAGAAGTCTTTAAATGGATCAGGAAGTAATACAATAAAAAAAGAATTTAAAAAAAATTCACTTGTACCTCAGGGGTTGTTTTCATGGATGAAAAAAAAAAGTAGACTTCTTTTTTTTTTTTCACTTGCCTCTCAGGGGTTGTTTTCACAGATGAACAAAAGACTCAGAAATTCTTTTGTGTGTGAAATGAAAGGAGTTGTTTTTCGGCAAAGTAGACAGTTACGTAGATCCCAACATAGGATTATCCCTGGCAGAATCATCCGAAGGAATTCTTCCTTCGAATTCTGAATTAGCATATTCATACTGTCTTTTTCATCTGTCATCTGCAGCCTATAGCAACTCTGCAGTTCGCATGAACCCTGGATGAGATATGGTCCATAACTTTTATCTCTAAATCTGATCAAAACTGTTTCTTGGAATTTTGGGCAGGTTATGACTGATTTTCTACTCTGTGACGCTGTATAAATGTGGGTCTTATGTCACTTGGACACAACATTAAAAAAGACCCTATTTATGCGCTGAGCCCCCTTGCTGTTCTTGTTGGGACAGGAGCAGCCACACATAATTAACAGGTGGTCACCGCAGCTTTGCACACAGCCCTGTGTATCTGCAGCTCCCAAAGACAGTCTGACTGACTGGGACTCCAGACCTGACGAACATGAAGATGTTCTGGCTGATTCGTCTGACTCTTCTGGTGCCCGGCCAAACTCTCGTCATGAGCTTGCCTCTCCGAAACCCAGACCTGCACACACCACCCCATGCTGGTTCATCTGAAGCTGACCAGGAGTTTGCAAAGGTATTTATCACTTTATACATGGCATGTGATGTAAAAAAGTTTGAGAGACCAGCTGCTGGATTTACAGGTCTCTGTGCTCGGATTGTGTTGTTGTATTTATGGGAGATTTGCTCTGGACAGCTTTAGAGCCCCAATACCTCGGCGTGAGTGGAGCCCTGCTCAGGTAGAGATTTGTAAGGTCAACTAAGTGTCCCTAAAAGCTTCATTAATGACCTCATTGTTGACCCACTGATAGGATCTGAGTTTTTGCTTCCAGAAAAATACTGTATATGGCTCCAGGGATCTTTTTCCACCGGTCCACGAATTTATGGCAACATGAAATTGCTTGTAGAATTGTTGCTGTGGGGATATACTTCAACATATATGGAAACTATCAGTTACACAGACAAACATTTCTCTTGACATGTAACTGATTTTTATTTTATATTGGCATTTTTTTTCTCATGATAGTGACTGACGGAAGCCTGGTATTCCTATTATTTTTTCCACCACTACATTATAAAAAGTTATGTTCAAGTTAAATGACTTGGATTTGATGAGAGTTGTAAACACATTGGAAAACATTCCAGTGCACAGGTTCAAATCAGATACCTGCTTGACATTTCTGCCACTGTGTTAATTACAACATTTACCAAGTAAAATATATTTTATTAATATCAGTCCTGTCATTATGTCAGCTTGATGATGGAGAGAAAGTTAACTTAAATACCTTCTGATAAATCATGATGTTGACTTTATTAACTGAGATCACGCATTTTTATCTTCATGTTTCTTATGTTCAGGAAGATGTTAAATAATATGTTCTGTAAATTTTGTGTTGCCCAACATTTCCAGGACAAACATTTTGGTCACTGAGTCTAATCTCTTATAAGTCTGGGTATTGAAACTTAATACATTATGAATACTGACTGAATATGTCTGCAGCATGAAGTGTTGGAAATGTCGAAAGTTGGTAGTAAATGCTTGTTAATACTTAGTCTTTTTATGTATTGTTTGATCAATTAGTTCCTTTATTAAAAAATAGAAAACTTCTTCAACTTAAGAGTATATTTTATTCAGGTAAAGGTTTTTTTTAAATCTGATATTTATTTTATGTTTTTATAAAAAAAAAAGGTCAAATGTGTTAATATTTCTAAAATATATCAAATCTACAGTGTCTCAAATATATCATATAGGCCTCACTATCGGCCCCCGGTGCAAGTTCTTTGATCAGTTTTTATTTGTTGGCCCAAAAGTAGTCAAATTGCATTAATATATTTTGTGAACAAACTGGAATCAGCTTTAAACTGAAGGATTTATCAGTGGACGGCCATCAGAATCTTTAGATGGACTATTAACAATAATACTTCTAAAAAATATCATCACAAATCTCTGATTGTATTACACTTTCTTTCACTTGGGCTCACGTACAAAATCCGTCTGGAACAATCAGCGCTCACGTTACAGAGGTGCTGGAGTCAAAAAAAAAGGAAAGAACATCTGGCCTTGAAGATTATTATACAAATGTTTGCAGAGCTGCAGGCTACAGAGTCTTTAGACTTTGTGTGACTGTTGTCTGCACCTAAAATTACATGGTTATTTTCTGCCGCATACTGTTATTAAAGGTTTGAGAAAATGTTTGGAATGTTTACTGTAAAGATTGACGCCATTTCATGAATGGCTGAACATTAGTGTTACTCCTCAACTGACGTGACATTGTTGGAAAATAAGGAGTTTACCTTCTACAAATTGTTTTCAAGCTGCGTGTGGCAGCATCTGGCTTTTTTTTTTTTTTCTGTCAGATCTCAGCAAACGTGTGTCACCTTTCAGTTGACTGTAGTAACGCACCATTTTGCGCACTGACTGAATTATCATCTTCAGGAATATCTACAGCACTTCTACGGCTACCAGCCCAAGTCAGAGAGAGAGAAGAGGAATGCAGACACGGCTGGTGATGCTGACTGGGATACCGGACTCTGTGATAAACTGCAAGGCATGCAGCGCTTCTTTGGTTTACCGCCAAGTGGAGAGCTGACCGAAGAGACTGTGGCGGTTATGAAGAGGCCGCGATGTGGTCTGTCAGATGTGGAACGATTTGGTAACGGAATTCGCTGGAAGAGGAGCACCCTCAGCTACAGGTTAGAAAAATGATCAGAAAGCAGTGCGGTAAATGGTGCTGATTTTCTACTGAGATGCAAGCACATCCCATCACTGCTAGGGCGGCACTGAGAGCTGCAACTTAAGAACACACAGGCAAACAGCAAAAGGAAAACAAATTCAGAAAACAATTTCAAAATGAACATCTAATGCAGGTAATGTACCGACTATGCATGACTATCTCACACAACTCACGTCAACTGCTGTGGAAGAAAAGGTTTTTTTTTGCTTAGGAAGGTTGAAACTGAGTGAAATGACCCGGAAGTTTCTAAGCGGCAGCCATGATAAGAGCTGGTCCCATTCTCTGAAATGATAAGGAAAGGTGATTCAGTGATTCCCAGCTTATCTCCTTTAGCGTGGGAAACACTGGATCTTCTTTTACAAAAGGAAAGGAGAAATGCCCAAATGAGACGCACCATTGTTGCAGCCAGTGTTCATCACTTTTTAGTGCCCCCTGGAAACACGTCCGTTGTGTTGTGAGTATTTGCAGCATGTGTTGTCAAATTGATGATGTTTTCTGAATTGGTTTTTGTTTTGTCTACTTGCATGTGCTTTCTAAAACTGCAGTGAGTTGAGCTCTCAGGGCCACAATACATATACACATATAAATTACATATACATATTCCATACTAACATTACAGCTAACACTTAACACAAAGTACAGCTGAGGCTGATGAACATGTCATTCATTTTTTCAGGTATTTGGTCATAAACCAGGTGTTGGACAAACTGAAACTTTGACCTGAAGAGGACATTAATGCCTGTACCAAATGTCCACCCCATGACGGTGCAGTCAGAAAATCACCAAACTCTTAAAGACTCATTCTCTGGAACCATGAATGTTTCAGTGTATCGAGTGGAAGACTCTGACCCTCTGATGGCACAATATGAAAAGACGATCACCGTAGTCAGTAGGATTCATTTTCCTGGTACCTGGAATCTTTGTACAAAGGTTCATGGCAATCCCTCTGATGATGATATAAAATAAATGAATTGTTGAGATATTTCAGGAACAGTCATGACCATCCACAGAGCCATACGCCGCCATTATAAAGGTTATTCTACGCTGTAACAGCTGAGAAAAAAAAGTGACAAATGTGACAAAAAGCATTAAATGTGTCAGATTAGTAAAGATGAATTTACATTAAAGGTAGAGTAAGCACTGCTGGAGAAAGACTGTTGATATTTGAACGCAACAGCAAAACATATACGCCCCTCATCTCAGTGCTTCTTTCGAAACTCCACCTCCAAAATGAATGAACAGGCATTGCCAGAGTCCCGAGCATCTTATACAGGGGGGAAGTGAATACTCTTTCTCATAGCTGAAGCAAAACAAATCTTATAATATAAAACATCATCAAACAACTGACAGGCACACAAACACAGCACCATAAACACAGTGGAATAAAAACTAAAGAGAGTTAGTTGTTTAGATTGTTTTTACATACCTACAGTGTCAGAGGAGAGGGCCAGAGGTTTGTAGCTAAGCTAACAAGGAAGGTATCGTTACCAATGCATCCAAACCAGAAAACTCCACTGTGCTAGCAAACATGTATTTTTAGGTCTTTGTGGCTGTAAAACCTTTTGCACGTTATACAAACAAATAACATGATACAGAGACAACAGCTAGATAGCAAACTGCATAGCTAACATACAAAGAGGATGAGACAGTTTCTCGTAGCCAGCATGGACAGTGATACTCACATCTCTCCTGTTACTATCTAACATCACAACAGCATATTTTGGCGAAATTGAAAGTCATCCGAATGTCCGCGGGCAAGTAATTTAAAGAAACCAAAAAAAAAAAGAAAAAAAGAAAAGTGGCACCGGGACCTACTTGCTAACTAACCAGTTGGGTAAATAAGATAAAACAAAACTGAACCGTTGGCAACACTAATGTTACCCACCTGTCAAACAGAAACAGAGCAAACTCTGCGCCAATCCCTGTTAGCAGTAGGCAAACACGCTGTCGGCCAGTGTACCGTCGAAACATCCGCAAAGTTAGTTTTTACCAGTCTCTTCACTCTTGGCCTCTTTACCAGTTTGACTTTGTAGTCTCCACCACTGGAAAAGCCTTACCAATGTTAACGCAGCCTGATCACTGCTCTTCTTCTTCAAT
This sequence comes from Seriola lalandi dorsalis, assembly GCF_002814215.2. Taxonomy (NCBI): domain Eukaryota; kingdom Metazoa; phylum Chordata; class Actinopteri; order Carangiformes; family Carangidae; genus Seriola; species Seriola lalandi. Next base: position 1,110,375 of record NW_019525130.1, on the reverse strand, counting down.
TTTTGTTCATCTTACCTTCTCCTCTTTTGCTGTTCCTCTGATATCTCCATCTTGAGGATGCAATTATGTTGAGGATGACATTCGGCTGTCACGCTGCCACTGCTTGAAATTTCTACGCTATCTTTCTTTCCACCGTTAATTAGTACAATTCTGTATTTGTTCCTCAGGATAGCTGGCTCCAACCTCCCCAAATCAGCCTCAAATGTTCACAAAGTCATCAGGGCGGCATGGAAACTCTGGTCCAGTGTCGCGGCTGTTAAATTTCGCAAGCGGAGCAGGAAAGAGGCTGACATTGTCATCTCCTTCTATAATGGCGGTGAGGTCTATAAAGATCTCCTCAGTCAAATAGTATTGCACAGAAGTCCTGTCTCTGACATGTGGCATTAAGGATTTACTGAGTGGAATGGTTAACTGTGCTGTTTCTTGCAGACCATAAGGATGGCGCACCTTTTGATGGCACAGGCGGAATCCTGGCTCATGCCTTTATGCCTGGGGCTGGTATTGGCGGAGATGTGCACTTTGATGCTGATGAAGACTGGAGCTTTAATACTACTGGTACTACAATTGAAAAAACCCTCTAATCCTCTTCGATACAAACATGTAGGCTCTATGGTAGGTGTATGAAAAACCTGCAGGAAACAGGATTAGTGTAATTTTGGTGGTAGCTAAAAGAACAGTTTGACATTGGAAACAGCTCTAAAGCTCACTAAACACGGTATCTTTACGTACATGTCTTTTTTTCTTAAAATCATACAACCCATATAAATACTGAAGTGTAAAAATGACCAGTTGCAGTTTTACAGGGGTTATATGGGGGTTATATATATAAATGTTAAGATTTGACATATACTGTGCATGATATTTTGTTTGGGAAACCAAATGTGATCAACAAACTAACCACACCTGGAGTGACCACAAATCCTTACACTACATTTATGTTTACATCTATCTAATTGTTTTGTGCAGCTTAACCTTAACCTCCCATGGCTTGTGTTCCTGCTCAAGGTTTCAACCTATTTGCTGTGGCAGTCCATGAATTTGGCCATGCACTTGGCCTGCCCCACTCATCTGACCCGGGAGCCATCATGTACCCAGTATACAACTTTGCCCCCACTTATGACCTGCAGCTCTCTTTTCGCGACGTCAAAGATGTCCAACACCTGTATGGTGAGTTGAGCTGGATTCAAAAGATGGGGCATTATTTCAATGACTGGTTTCAGAGAGGTTGCTGATTCGTTTCCAAAGCAGACGAATAGAAATGAAAAACATGCTAACCCTGTGATTGCATTGTGAGATGTGAGATTCAAAATAACCTCAGCTTTGATCTCAAACAAAAATGTATTCACATTTTTCAATGTACACATGTATATTGGATAGTTTTTGCATGTAAAATATTGAAACATCACTTCAGTACCACTGAACATGAACTTGAACGTATGTGAGTAATTACACAGTCATTTGTTGCAGATAACAACGTCCGTTGTTCACACACCAGTAGTGTGGGAAACCAGTGCCAAACAGCTTCAAACCACAGCATCCTCTTTTTAATGTTTCAACACAATACTACTGAAATTTGTTCAGTGACAGTGAAGTCATTATTTATATTGCCAGCATCAGAGATTTATTTCAAAATCAAAATTCTCAGTCTACATGAGTATGACAGAATTTGACTAATTTTTTGCATTTCAGTTGATTTCAGGTTGAAAGGTTTCTTGTTATCTAAAAAAAAAAATATATATATATATATATATATATATATATAGCTGTAGTATGTAATAAATGCGTGTTGGTTAAATCACATCAACATATATGCAGTTTATTACATTAGACATTCAGTTTTGCATGTTATGTGCAGGCTGATAAAACAGCTGACGAAAGCAGCTCATTACGAAGAATGAAATCTGTTGGCAGAAAGCATCAAAATAGGTTTCTGTCAAAGTTGTGCAATAATAAATTTGATAAGAGCATAACACAAACAGCACAGAAATGCCCAGTAAATTACACTACACTTGCATTCGTCTGCAACTTTTATTGACTTATTTACTTGCCTGCAGGTATCAGTCCCAGTTTTGCTTCACTATTCTCAAAAAAGCCTCCTCCAAGAACACCTGACAAATGTGATCCAGATTTGTCTTTTGATGCCGTATCAGAATTACAACAGGAGGTCGTTTTTTTCAAAGACAGGTATGAAAACTTTCACAGTATGCCTACATAATGTAGGGGGACAGGTAGACTTGATTCTTACCTGGTGTCACCTTGGTCCAGTAATATTGGAAGAAACAATTATTCAAATGATGTTTGAGATAACTTTCTGCCTTTTCAGATTTATGTGGCGCAGACATCCTCATTTTGATGAAACTGGAATCACTCTGATAAGCAGTCTGTGGCCAGACACGGTACCTCCTTACTTAGATGCTGTCTATGAGAATGTGGAGAGGAATGTAATTGTGTTTTTCAAAGGTAAAATTAAATGATATCCCAAAAGACCATTATGAGTTGCACAGTATATGCACTTAAAATTGAATTTATAATGAAAAAGCAGATATACCTGAATGGGTAGTGCATATGAAATGTGTGACAGCAGTGTTTTTGTTTCAGGTAATCAGCACTGGGTGCTGAGGCAGCTAAAACTTGAGGAGGGTTATCCTAGAAACATCTCAGACTTGGGCTTCCCCTCCAGAATAAAATCTGTAGATGCTGCTCTTCATTTCCGAATTGACCGCTACACTGTGTTCTTCACTGGCCATGAGTGTTGGAAGTATGTAAGATCCTACAGTTTCCCCCTTGGTTCCAGTTTTTATGTTAAGCTAAGCTAACCACCCATGGTGTAGGTTTCATTTGAATACTATTTTGAGAATCAAACACTTTTCTGGTGAATGTTCATGCAGTTTGTGCATCATATTATGGTGGAAATGTCTTACAGACCAGGTGACAAGACTGAATAACTTCAATCGTAGTGACATAATGTGTATGGATAGCAGGGAGATGTATGATTTAATATAATGGCTTCTTGAGAATAAAATGCATTTCCCCCTCAGGACAAATTTAAGATTACAGAGATGTCTGAAGAATGTTAGGGCAGAATGTAGACATGACTTCTTTTGAAGAAGACCTAAAATGTATATAAGATTGTATCATCTACATAGAAAAATCAATATAAATCTGTGGCGTTCTGTGACTTTCACAGATAGGCAAGCAGAGTCAAACAACCAACTACAGAACCCTGTACAGATGTAAGGCGAGATATCGCTTCCACTTGGGAATTGTTCTACTTGATGTCTATTTTCAGCCTATATAACTGTTATAAAAATTGATATATAGTTCTGTGTTAGAGTATTACTATTGCTTTTACAGATAAGAAATAATAAAGGACCAAGAACAGATCCCTGGGGTACCCCCAATAATTGCAACATGGCAGGGTGATCTGAGACCATCAGTGGAGATTGTCTGTGTTCCACCAGACAGATGATAGAATCAAGACAGTGTCTTTTGTTTAGTCTAGTGGAATGGACCACTGTATGCATCTGCATTGCTTTCTGGCTCTGTTGCAGCTATATTCTAGGTCTATAGCATAAAATAAGCTTTTAAATTAATATACATTCCTTTGTTTATTTACAATAAACATTTAATATTTAATTATTGATTAACAGTTAGTACAGCAAAATACTTCTCATTTAATCTTTTTCCTGAAGGAGTACCACTATTTTTCTCCTGCTAAGATACACTATTCAGAAAGTACAAATGCCAACTGTAAACATGACAGCTTGCTGTTTTCTGCAATCAACCCACAGAAGTACAGATACAGGTGTATTTTATAACTTGTAAAACATGAAAAATCTTTGCAAAAGACAATTTGAAGATGTTCTGCTTCTGAAATGCTTTCAATGGACACTGGAACCATGATGCCTGCATCCATTGAACTGGAAATCAAGAAATAGGGCAGCATAGTGATGTTTCCTGTTCAGAGAATGTCTGATATTATTTAATACAAGTGCAGTGCTGCATTATACGTTTAAACCAGCAAATACATTAAATATTCTGTAACTGGTGATGTGCCTGAGGAGAAAAAGCTCTTCTATCAAACAGAAAAAAATAGACTTTTCCAAAAGTCCACCATTAAAATTAAGCTGAAAATAATCCATTTATTATGAGGCGCACATATTCTAATGAAGTTCATGTACTTAGTGGTGCATTAACCATAACCATAATGCCACAGTTCTTTAATGCTCTTGAAAAATTCTCATATTGCTATGCATTAGCTCCATAACTATGTTGCTGTGTATACAGTATACACAGACCAGACCAGGCCAGACTACTTCCTTCTTGGGTTTTGATGTAATTACAGCTTGTAAATTTCCTGTTTGAGTTAACTAGAATTGTTTGCTGTCACTGAGTTGGCTATGTCACATACATTGTGGGTTTTTTTAAAGTGCCAGCAGGACAAACACAGACAAAGTTCTACCCTGTTTTCTTTGTGTATCATACCTAGGTACAATGAGCAGCAGAAGATGATGGAGGGATCACCGACACTCATGGAGAAGCTGTGGCCCGGGATTCCAGCTCCCATAGATGCAGCAGTCTTTTATGAGGGTAGTTACATAACCTTCCTTTTCTGTCTTCAGTTTTTACTGAAAAAGTTGCATTTCAACAATACACTCTCATTAAATGAAATGTGAACAAAAGAATATACAGTATATTTCTCACTGACACTGGGTGGTTTTCTACTACGTTACCTTTTGGCACAAAAAAATAGAAGAAAATCGAGGCTAAATATGGTGAGTTCCTGTCCAGTAAACCAGAAACCTTACTTTGAACACTGACGTTCAAAAAATGCCACACATAGCATTATGTATTTGATACATTTGATTCATAAATAGCAATGATGAATCTTGATGCCCAACAGGATTTGTGCACTTCTTCAAGGGAAATACCCACTACAAATATGACTCAAACTTCAAACGGGTGGTCTCCACCAGCCCTGCTAACGACCTGCTGGAATGCAAGATGGACAACAATGAAATACTGACAGAGAAGAGATAAGTGAAGGAAGGCAGTTCATGTAGCTTGATGACAATGATGCTGTGTATCTACTCTACGTGCATACAGTAGAAAAAGTGTGATAAAACAGTAAATTCAGCAATAACCACAATGTACCTAATAGGCTTACTGATGACTAATGTAGGGAAGTGGTTGAAAGTGTTACCTCAGTGTTTTATGCAATTTTGGATTAATGGCATGTGTACATTTTATCAAAATGTTTTGTTGTGTTTGATTTGAAATATAACTCTACATGTTTTGAAATATATGTGCTTTGCTCAAATATTGCTGCTAGATGTTTTCTTTAATGATACCAACACTTTTTCTAAAGATATTCTATATTCTTTTTATCACTTGCTTTTTTCATATTACAACACATTTATTCTGTCTGTGTTTCTGCATTTACAGGTGTTGCTAATTTACCTGAGGCAGTACATTACATACCACGTCATTACTCAGTGTCCAATATTGGGTAACACTGACCAAAATGTAGCTTTCCATTACTATTAATGTATAATGAGGTGATGGAATATTACAGACATTAACCACCTGCAGTTGACTCACAAACAAATGATAGACTGAACTGATTTTAGTTTTTTTCATCAAGTGCCTAATGTTTAATTTAATAACAATATGTGAATTTTCAGCTGTTACTGCTGCATATGATGGTACATTTCAAGTCATGATTATGTGTTTTCTATTATTTCTTCTCATTTTAATAACTATTTTACCGGTATAATTTCGTTGACTTAAAATTAGGTCATATCACAAAAAACAAATCTCTTTCAAATCTCAATTAATTTGTAGATCCAGAAATGTTTTGAAGGCTACCAAGAACAAGATCACAATGAGGTCCATCTGTTGCTGAATGTTCCTCGACGGATAGAATTTGGGTCTTTTTAAAGGATTTCTTTACATTGCATGGTAGAGCATATTTCTGACATATTATAATATGAACTGCAGTTTCTAGAATGAAAATATCTACCTATACAATGCTATCACTGTTTTCAGTACTTTGATGCACATTTGGATGCAGATGCACTTCTCAAAATTCTATTCTTCTTTTAAAAAAGGTTTTGGTATGTTTTCTGGAAAACATTTTGTTTTCATTTATAAGTGGCAATTGAGCCATTTTCCCACATCGAATACAACTGGGACAATCACCAGCATCATCTATTACAAGTAACAAACAAATGTGATATCATCATGATTACAGTGTTAGTTTTGGGAAAAATAAGTTGGATGAGCAATCAGAGCCTGACTTCCTCTATTAATCATAAAAGGGATATTTCCCTGACTCAGGGTGTTAGTTGCTCAATATGGCCAGTACCCAGCTTATATAGCCGCTGCCTCCAGCACAGACAAATTACATTCAACAAGGAAACATGAAGACTTTCAACCTGAGCATTCTACTCAGCCTGGCAGTTGCAGTTTACTGCATGCCAATATCACAGGTTACTGAGCAAGATGAGAATTTTGCAGAGGTGTGTATACTTGCTTTGCTTTTTCATGCGTGTACTTTATTTTGCATCAAAATTGTGCACATGTAAATGTTCAAGTTCTCTGAATTCCTAATGTTACGCTGTTAAAGACACAAATAAGTTTAGTTTCTTAATATCTGTTGTTAGCAAACAGAGCCTTTCTTCCAAGGCCAACTGATACATACATATGTATCTAACTCTTGTTTTCTCTTACAGAGCTACCTGAAGAAATTCTTCAACCTAACAGAGGAGAGCGGTCCGACTGTCGGACGGGAGTTCAGCCCAAAGAGCAAGAAAGTGAGTGAGATGCAGAGATTCTTCAGACTCCGGGTCACCGGGATGCTGGATGCTGACACCATGGCTATGATGAAGAAACCTCGCTGTGGCGTTCCAGACGTCAAGGTTTCCCTATACGCCATAACTGGAGAACACCTGAAGTGGCAGAAAAACAGCCTTACCTACAGGTGAGTGATCTGAAGAGTGTGTTAGAGAGACTAACTACAGGCAGAGCATGTGATTATATAAGTATACTCTGTGTTTTTCTGTCCTACAGGATTGAGAACTACACACCTGACATGACCAAGGCAGAGGTGGATGACTCCATAGAGAAAGCGCTGCAGGTCTGGGCCAAAGTCACTCCTCTGAGGTTCACAAGGATCTACAGTGGCATTGCTGACATCATGATCTCCTTTGGCATCAGAGGTGATTACAAAAGAAACAGAGCGCTTTGCCAGTTCTAAACTCTCACTCACTTCATTGTGATGTCCCATTAAACATCTAAGCCTTAGATGTATGTTTTCTGAGTCTTGAATCACATTGGACAGCTGATCAATCGTAGCAGGAAGATGCTTTTTAAAAACCCAGCGCTCATTTGCTTTTTACATTAATTCAACTACTTCTTTGTATCTGTATTTGATTTAGAAAGCCTGACATGAATATGCTCTTGCTCAACAGAACATGGAGATTATTACCCCTTTGATGGCCCTCATGGCACTCTTGCACATGCCTTCGCCCCAGCTCCTGGCATTGGAGGAGATGCTCATTTTGATGATGATGAGAATTTCACCTACCGCTCAAATGCAGGTAAGTCCTTTATTTATACAGAGAATAGTGTCTTGTCTCTCAGTGTATGTGACCTGATTGGACCTGATTTGCCTGAGGGGAGCTGTAACTTACCAGTAAGTCTGTCCTTTCTTTTGTAGGCTACATCCTCTTCATGGTAGCTGCCCATGAATTTGGCCACTCTCTGGGCTTGTCTCACTCTACTGATCCTGGTGCCCTCATGTACCCTGTGTACTCATCCAGAGACCCTGACACCTTTGTTCTGCCCCAGGATGATGTCAACGGCATCCAGTCTCTCTATGGTTAGTGCTAACTAACTAACTAAATCACTGCCTGTTTGCACAAACAGCACTTGGTCAAAATATCTGACGAATAACTTCTGCACAAACTTCAGTGAGTCCACATGACTACAATGACATGTGACATTGGTTTCATTTAACCTACAGGGGAAAACACTTTGAACCCTGGTCCTGGACCCACATCTCCCACCACGCCTGACGCCTGTGATTCAACCATGGTCTTGGATGCGGTTACCACCCTCAGAGGAGAGATATACTTCTTCAAGGACAGGTATTGCAGACATGTTCAATGTTCAAATATCTAAATGTCCAATCCAAAAAGTTTTATTTTCTACTTCTTCTTTTTCCTTTACACTAGAGCAGGCCTCTGAACTGATTTTTGTGTTGTGTCTTTTCTCAGCTTCTTCTGGCGTAGCTACCCCCAGAGCAATACACCTCAGCAAAGTTTCATCACAAACTTCTGGCCTGATGCCCCGGTCAATATCGATGCTGCTTATGAGAGCCGAGAGACAGACAGGATCTTACTCTTTAAGGGTACGTGATCTGTGTGTCCACCCAAAGCTCCTAAAGTCATTCTATTTTCAGGTCTAGATTATTTGCCTGTACGCATAGTCACTAAAATATTTTTTCTTTTAAATCCTTAATTTCTTCATTTTTGCAGGTCGTCGAGTGTGGGCTTTCAGTGGCTACGATCTGGTACCTGGCTATCCTAAGTCAATTTCCAGTTTTGGTCTGCCTGAAACCGTAGAGAAAGTCGATGCTGCTCTCTATGACGTGGACAGTGGCAAGACTCTGTTCTTTGTAGGCAGCAATTACTACAGGTGTGTTTAAATCACTTGAACCACAATTCATTTAGGTGACTGATTTCGGTATGATGTGGATGTATGTTTTGATGATGAACTATCTAATTATTATCTAATTACTGTCTGTTCTTTAGTTATGATGAGGTCAATAAGGCCATGGACCAGGGATCCCCCAAACGGGTGGATGAGACCTTCTCTAGACTGACTGGCCAGGTGACTGCAGCTTTCCAGTTGAGAGGTGAGTAACATTCAAGTTTCTTCATAGTTTTCCGAGTCAAGACCACTTCCATGACAAAATGTTTACAGTTCTGAGTCCTTCCAGCCTTAACCCAACATGGGGACTAACATCTGACATCTGTGTCCTGCAGGTTTTACTTACATCTACAGCGGACCCAACATGTTTGAGTATGACCTGGGGAGCGGGAGGTTGTTCCGTTGGCTGAGGAACAGCTACTTCTTACCCTGCACCAATGTCTAGACCAGTTCATTGCCCAGGCAGTTTATGTAGCTCCTCTGAATGACAATGAAGGCACCAAAGTTCCATAATATATAATTTCATAGTTTATAATATAGGATTGTACACATTCATGGCGGTATACACTGGATTTTTGCCTTTCCTGAAAACAGCACCTTATATATTTTTTTAAACTTTTTTAGAATAGCATTTTGTGAGGTCAGCCATTGCTACTTTAGGTTAATTTAACTCTACATTATTTTATTTCATTGACATAGTGTCCACTGTTTAAGTATTGTTGTTGCTAATTTTGTTGCTGTTTTAATTTTGTGTTTAGTGAAGTTGAACTTTGGAACTTAATTGTAACATATGAATGTATGCAAATTGTTTACAAAAATGTGACACAGTCAAAGGAAATTGTTACATGAATTAGCAAATAAAAGGTAGTTCAAGTGCATTTTAATTATTCTTTGTTGTTATTTTCTATTAGTATTGTAGATAAAAAGACAATGTACTCTTTGCTGGGATGTTGCTTTATTGCTGACAAAACTGGTCAGTCAAATGTTAGCTATTTAAAATTGAATAGAGTAGTTTTCCATCAACAGAAATATGAAATTGGTATACAGTATACAGATGTCAAGAACCACTGCACCTTAATATCTAACTGTACTGAAGCGTATTATTTCCAATGGTGTTAGCATGCTATAAGTTGTTAATTATAGTTTCACACATATATATATAATAGTACGGCTGAGGCTGGTGATACGTTCTTGCAGTTATTTAGTCATAAACCAAAGTACTGACTTGATTATGTCGCTCTGTGAAATGTCTATGTATCACAAAAGTTATTAAAATTCATCATGAGGGGAACTGTAATATCTTCGATATGACCCGGGACTTGCAGCACATCATGAACATCCAGAGACTTGACTTTAACTCCAAGTGATCGAAGCTCTTCGGCAGACGGGAGTATCTGGAAACTGAGACTGCTTATCTCTGTTTCTTTAACAACTTATGACCCAGGCAATCGGCAGGTTTTTTCCAGAAGTCGAATTATCCGCAGACGTGCCCTCCTCACCATATCAAACAGATCAGGGGATTAAAAAACCCCCAACCCATGGGTATAGGGGATATGATGTCATTGAAAGGCAACCAAATGACATGTACCGTTACCATGATTAAAACCATGGATTTCTCTAGGTTTGAGAATTGATGGAAACATTTGGGATAATGTAAGTACACAACTCCAAAAATATATAAGATAGGTGTTGTCATTTTCAAACATTTTAATGTGGAAAAGTTACATGTTAGCATTTTTAAGCAGTCATTGTTTGTGATTATTTTGAATATTTTTTGTGATAACAGCTGAGTTGTGATGGTCAGTGCTCTGATTCCATAACTTCACTGTTCACCCCTTCACCCCCGGAACATAATGATGGATACAACACCAGACGGAAGTCTTCTACATTAAAGTTTATTGAATAGATGGGTATAACTGAAAAGAAAACAGATACCTTTCACCACAAAGGTGCTGCTGCAGCAGGAGGGAGAGAGCGAGAGCTGAAACAAAGGAATGGCTTACTTAGACACTAGTCAGCACAGGTGTGTGTCAATCAGGCGATCAACCTGGAGGGATCGGCAACAGGATCAACAGGAAACACTGAAATAAAACAGAATTCAACCCGATGTTTAATGACAACAGACATGAATTTAATATTTATTTTATTATTTTTCATTTATTTTATATTTAATATTTAATTTAATTAATAATTATTCAGAAGTTACTTGATAGTAAAGCAAAATAATTTTTTCTTGTTTGTTTTTTATCTCGCTCATGAAGGAATGCCAGTTTTTCTTCTACTAAAATATACTACTGGGGAAGTACAGATACCAAATAAAGACTTGAAAGCATGCAATAATCAGAACAAGTACAAGTGTCTTTTATAATATCAATCCCCAGCAACCTGCAAATGTGTATACAATTGGCTTGTGAAACACGAAAAATCTTTGCAACATACAATATGAAGATGCTCTGCTTCTGAAGTGCTTCCATTAGATACTGGAACCATGACGGCTGCATCCAGTGAAGTGGCCGTCCAAAAATACGGCAGCACAGCGATGTTTCTTGTTCAGAGAATGTATATCATTTACTGTAATAAAAAGTCAGTCGCTGTAACAGCACTAAACCATCACCTAAAACTGCTGTTGTCTGGAGAACACAATTATCTTTGCAAGGTGGGAGAGATCTTCATATACTTTAACCAATGGAGCTACTTTTACGCAAAATGATGACCAGAGTTGATTTTCATAGAAAGGATCTCAACAGTGATGAATGTTGGAGTAATGTTGGAGATTCTCCACCTGTCCACTGTCTGTCTGTTTCTCCATTATTTATATTCCTTTAGTCCGGAAGTGTCCACACTTAAAAAATCAACAGGGTTTCTCATAAAAGTATTGCAAGTTATGAATAATGTCGTCCGAAGTCTTTGCAGACTGTCCAGCGTCTTGATTCACAGTGCTCTTCATATTTCTCCCTCCTTCCAGCTGCCTGACAGTGGGTATGCTTGTTTTCTGCACAAGTCCAGCTTGTGAAGGTGGATCAGGTCTGTAATCTTCTGGTTCAGATCGGGACTCTTGCTCAAAACTATAAACAGGTCATAAGCCGTCACAACCGTTTGTTTGCACAAGACATGCTTAACGTCTCTATCGTTGCCATGGTAGTTACCAGCAAACTTCAGCTTCAGAGGGGACAGAGCGTTTCAGACAGAGGGTGAATGGAGAACAGTAAAAGATGTACAGAAGAAGAAAAATTAAATATTTTCAGAACATTAAAGCATGTAAATCTATTTAAGTAGACACCAAGAATTAAATAATGAACACTGAAAATGGCCACAATAGGTCCTCTTTAAATATTTCAGAACTGGTGATGGCCCTGAGTAGAAAAAGCTGGAGAGCAGGAAAGGCTCCTCCTGCTGCCACAGGGGTGTAAGCTGTTGTGGTGATATACATATGAGTATCCCTAGAAAAATGCATTTACTTTTAACCTATCACAAATGTGTCCAACTGTCATTAAATGGTAATTAAAAGCTTCAGCTACATCACCTTTTGTTTGAAGTGGACCAGTTGTACGGTAGTACTGATTTAACACATGTGTGTCAAATACCAGGTTTCCACCTTACCAATTATTCTCAATACTAGTAGATCTACTGTGTAAACCACACTTTGTCTCTGTGAGTCTTTAGTGGAACATACTGTAGCTATTAACAGTGAGGTTAAACATGAGTTAATTCAGGAAACAGAACAGAAATCTCTCTTACCCACCAGTAAAGTTAAGCCAATAATAAATTGTCTATTCTAATGAAGTTTATTTACTTAGTGGTGCATTAACTATAACCATAATGCCACAGTTCTTTAATGCTCTGAATGATTCTCATATTGCTATGCATTAGCTCTATAACTATGTTGCTGTGTATACAGTAAGAGACCAGACCAGGCCAGGCTAGTCCCTTCTTCGGTTTTGATATACTAACACCATGTAAATTTCCTGTTTGAGTTAAGCCACCCTGTTTTCTTTGTGTAATGAGCAGCAGAAGATGATGGAGAGCTCACCGACACACTCATAAGAACTGTTCACACCTGGTATTGACATGCATCTCCATTGATCCTATCACAAGTGGTCAGCTCTAAGTCAGTTCACACCTGGCTTTAAAATGTGCCTCCATGCCTCCTTGTTTTTAAGTCAATGGATACATGTGTCTGTTGTCAATGTGCTTGTGTTTGTGTGTGTGTTTGTGTGTGTGTGTGTGTGTGTGTGTGTGTGTGTGTGTGTAGGTGTGTGTGTGTGTGTGTGTGTGTGTGTGTGTGAGTGAGAAAGAGTGAGTGACAGAGAGAGAGAGAGTGTGTGTGAACAGGGCAGGAGGGGTTGAGTGAATGAATTAATGTGCTGCGCACAGGTCTTACAGTGAAATTAAGTTTACCCCCCCACACACACACACACACACACACACACACACACACAAAGGAGGTAAAAGAATTACAATAATCGTGTACTACCATATCAGACACCTTTAAAGTGGACTATACATTCCTTAACCTTGAAGTTAGTTGGACGTCTTGTCTGACAGCCTTACTCCCTTCATTGGCTCACATCCTCAAGTCGTGACATAATGTGTGACAAAACTGTATATTCAGCAATAACCACAATGTACCTAATAGGCTTACTGATGAATAATGTAGGGAAGTGGTTGAAAGTGTTACCTCAGTGTTTTATACAATGTTGTAATAAAAGCATGTGTACATTGTATCAAAATACAGGTTTTTGTTGTGTTTGATCTGAAATATGGATTTATACTCAATTCTCAATATCTCAACTCTACTCAAATATTGCTGCTAGATGTTTTCTTTAATGATACCAACACTTCTTCGAAAGATATCCTTTTTCATCACTTGCTTTTTTTAATATCACAAATTTATTCTGTCGGTGTTTCTGCATTTACACTTCTTCTAAATATACTCCACAAAATATTAAATGTGCTTCTACCTTTGCACCACTATGACACTGTGATGCATTGGTTTACTGATATTGAGGAAAATTTGTTAAGGTTTATATTTTTCATCACATTTTTCGTAATCGTTGCTTTTTTATCACAACACTTTCATTCTGTCTGAGTTTCTTCATTTATGGGTGTTGCTTAATTTACCTGAGACAATACATGGCACAACATCATTACTGTTCCTCTCAGTGTCCAATATTAGGTAATACTGACCACAATGTAGCTTTCCATTAACATTAATGTATAATCAGGTGATGGAATATTACAGACATTAACCACCTGCAGTTGACTCAGGAACAGGTGATAGACTGAACTTATTAATTTTTTTCATCAAATCAATGGAAGTTGCAGCAGAAAAGATGACGAAGCCATATTCATAATATCCTGCAAGTGACTCATATTAGTCAAGCAGTCTCAACAATAACTTTTATCTCATGTTGATAAATATTATTCTAGAGGCTGCTAGATTTTTGTGATGTGGTTTGTGAATAATATTGTGCATCTTGATGACTAATCACTGGCATCAATAAGACACTCCCTTACCTGGCAGAACTTTTAATTTTAAATGTACAATAACAGGGCTTTTGTTGATGATGACGGGACACGTCATGTCTGTTTGCTCACAGGGCATACTGCTGTCAGCAGAGGCATGAGGGCTGGAGGAGAGAGTTTGTGGGACTATTGAAGACAGACTGACTTGGACTAAGAATGATATTAAATAAGAAAAACGTTGTTGGAACCAAAGTCATCATTCATTTTACACTGTGTTCCAGTATTTAAGTGCATGATACTTAATGTAACAAACAGTATGTGCTTTTTCGTTTGTTGCTGCTGCATAAAATGTTACATTTCAGGTCAGGATTACGTGTTTTTCGATTATTTCTTTGTTATTTTAATAACTACTTAACCTGTTTAATTAAATTAGTTAATATCACAATAAAAAAATCTATTGCAAATCCAGACATTTTTTAAATCAAAAACAAGATCACAATGAGGTCCATTTAGTGATTCTGGAGCTTTTAATCATATCATACAATGTTCCTCAACAGATGGATTTTGGGTTTCCTTACATTGCATGGTAGAGCATATTTCTGACATATTATAACATGAGCTGCAGTTTCTAGAATGAAAATATCTACCATTACAGTGCTATCACTGTTTTCAGTACTTTGATGCACATTTGGATGCAGATGCACTTCTCAAAATTGTTTATTTTATGTGGTTAAATGTGGTACACTTTTCTTTTTTTTTCTTTGGAAAACATTTTGTTTTCATTTATAAGTGGCAATTGAGCCATTTTCCCACATCGAATACAACTGGGACAATCACCAGCATCATCTGTTACAAGTAACAAACAAATGTGTTGTCATAATGATTACAGTGTTGGTTTTGTGAAACATTTACATTGGATGAGCAATCAGAGCCTGACTTCCTCTATTATCCATAAAAGGGATATTTCCTAAATCATTGACTCAAGGTGTTAGTTGCTCAATATGGCCAGTACCCAGCTTATATAGTCGCTGCCTCCAGCGCAGACAAATTACATTCAAAAAGGAAACATGAAGACTTTCAACCTGAGCATTCTACTCAGCCTGGCAGTTGCAGTTTACTGCATGCCAATATCACAGGTTACTGAGCAAGATGAGAATTTTGCAGAGGTGTGTATACTTGCTTTGCTTTTTCATGCGTGTACTTTATTTTGCATCAAAATTGTGCACATGTAAATGTTCAAGTTCTCTGAATTCCTAATGTTACGCTGTTAAAGACACAAATAAGTTTAGTTTCTTAATATCTGTTGTTAGCAAACAGAGCCTTTCTTCCAAGGCCAACTG
>NW_019525130.1:962365-1094834 GCF_002814215.2 Seriola lalandi dorsalis | reverse complement strand
GCCTGTGATTCAACCATGGTCTTGGATGCGGTTACCACCCTCAGAGGAGAGATATACTTCTTCAAGGACAGGTATTGCAGACATGTTCAATGTTCAAATATCTAAATGTCCAATCCAAAAAGTTTTATTTTCTACTTCTTCTTTTTCCTTTACACTAGAGCAGGCCTCTGAACTGATTTTTGTGTTGTGTCTTTTCTCAGCTTCTTCTGGCGTAGCTACCCCCAGAGCAATACACCTCAGCAAAGTTTCATCACAAACTTCTGGCCTGATGCCCCGGTCAATATCGATGCTGCTTATGAGAGCCGAGAGACAGACAGGATCTTACTCTTTAAGGGTACGTGATCTGTGTGTCCACCCAAAGCTCCTAAAGTCATTCTATTTTCAGTTCTAGATTATTTGCCTGTACGCATAGTCACTAAAATACTTCATTTCTTAATTTTTGCAGGTCGTCGAGTGTGGGCTTTCAGTGGCTACGATCTGGTACCTGGCTATCCTAAGTCAATTTCCAGTTTTGGTCTGCCTGAAACCGTAGAGAAAGTCGATGCTGCTCTCTATGACGTGGACACTGGCAAGACTCTGTTCTTTGTAGGCCGCAATTACTACAGGTGTGTTTAAATCACGTGAACCACAATTCATTTAGGTGACTGATTTCGGTATGATGTGGATGTATGTTTTGATGAATTATCTAATTATTATCTAATTACTGTCTGTTCTTTAGTTATGATGAGGTCAATAAGGCCATGGACCAGGGATCCCCCAAACGGGTGGATGAGACCTTCTCTAGACTGACTGGCCAGGTGACTGCAGCTTTCCAGTTGAGAGGTGAGTAACATTCAAGTTTCTTCATAGTTTTCTGAGTCAAGACCACTTCCATGACAAAATGTTTACAGTTCTGAGTCCTTCCAGCCTTAACCCAACATGGGGACTAACATCTGACATCTGTGTCCTGCAGGTTTTACTTACATCTACAGCGGACCCAACATGTTTGAGTACAGCCTGCGGAGCGGGAAGTTGTTCCGTGAGCTACGTAACAGCTACTTCTTACGCTGCACCAAAGTCTAGACCAGTTCATTGCCCAGGCAGTTTATGTAGCTCCTCTGAATGACAATGAAGGCACCAAAGGAAAGTGTCCTTGATTAATAATTTTGTATTTTCTAACATATAATTGCAACCTATTGTTACACACTTATGGGTATACATTGGATTTATCCCATGCCTGAGCAACAATACTGTACATATTTTTTAATTCTTTTAGAATAGCATTTTGTGAGGTCAGCCGTTGCTACTTTAAGTTAAGTATTTAAGTCAATACTGTTTATGTATTATGGAACTTAATTGTAATCTATGAATGTATGAAAATTGCTTACAAAAATGTGACAAAGTCAAGATAAATTGTTACATGAATCAGCAAATAAAATTTGTCTATGTGCAATTTAATTATGTTTTATTAATTTTTCATAGAAGTATTGTAGATGAAAACACAATGTACTCTACCAGGATATTGCTTTATGACTGACATTTGTTTTTTGGCTCATATAAGAAAAAAGTTACCACTGGTCAGTCAAAAAATGTTGGTTATTTGAAATTTAACTGACTAATTTTAGCTAGTCAGTACAAATATGGAAATATACAGTAATACAATATATTTAATCTGTTAAGCATAACAGAAACATTGAAGGAAGGAAGAACAATAACAAACATACAAACAGACAACTGGTAACACTATACAGATGTCAAGAACCACTGCACCTAACAAGTAATTTTACTGAGACTTTAGTAGGCATATTATCTACCATTTTCACCATCTTAGTTAGCATGCTACGAGCTGCTAATTGGAAGACAAAGTACAGCTGAGGCTGATGATAATGTCATTACTTTTTCAATTACTTAGTCATGAAACAAAGTGCTGAACAAATTACATTTGCTGAGCTGAAGATGGCGCTAGGGGAAAAGTCAGGGGCTCACCAAAGTCATTACAATTCATCCTGAGGGGAACATGAATGTCTGAATCAGTCTTTGTGGGAATCCATCCCAATGCTGATCAAATATTTCACTTTAAACCATAAATTTCTACCTCATAGTGGAGGAGATTGCTAAAATCAGTAGGCTTTATCCTTTGGGAGCAATGATGTGTGTTTCATGGCAATCTATCCAATAGTTATAAAAAAACACACACACACATACACACACACACACACACACACACACACCCACTATAAACTCATGTCATACAAGAAGATATTGATACAGTATCTGTTAGCACATTTTCAAATGACTGTCAACCTCTGTTGGCATGGAAACTAACTGATATAAAGCTCTGTATGTGAGGTTTGTTAATTTGCTGTTTATCTGTTTGTTTTGTTTTTCCTTTTTGCACACTAAGTTGCATAAACTGCATTTGGAGACTCACTGACTGTGCAAACTCACTAATGAACTGTGGATGATCAAATAAAGTGATGTTTGGTTAAATGTTTGGGACAACATAGAAACTATATGAGTGTGTTTACTCAATACATATGTCAGTTAAATAGATAATGTATATTTTACTGATTGTTAGCTTTTCAACAAAGTCATTTATCGTCTAACTTTCCAGAAAGCAAAATGAAACTTCAGTCTGGCCCATATACTTCCACTTCTGGGCAGATAGAGCTGTTATCCCCTGGTGTTGTCTCACAG
Organism: Seriola lalandi dorsalis; assembly: GCF_002814215.2. Classification (NCBI taxonomy): domain Eukaryota; kingdom Metazoa; phylum Chordata; class Actinopteri; order Carangiformes; family Carangidae; genus Seriola; species Seriola lalandi. Next base: position 1,092,158 of record NW_019525130.1, on the reverse strand, counting down.
CCACAAGAGTTTCTGTGTGTGAACCAGATGTCCAGATGGTCCAGATGTGGAAGTAAAATGGGCCAGATTTGGGCCATGGAAATGGGCGTATACTGGTCCAAAAGAAAACAAGCATGTGGCCAAACTACAGGCCGGATCTATTGTGCTATCGGGGTTACTGTCAACTTCTTTTTGTTGGAATTATTTTGTCAGCAAAACACATTGTGATGTCCAGATACTAAGCAACTGGCTTCTGTTGTCAGTCCAGTCCACACCATTATTTCAAACCTGTGTGACAAGCAACTTGGCTGATGTGATTTTTCAATGAGAACCACAGACCACGAAATATGCTTAAGATTCGCGGGGTTCATTTAACCCGAGATGACACCTTGGTGCAGGAGTCGCTGATTGGTGCATTGGGTTCCGCAGCGGCCTACATAGCTTAATCGGCAGATGCAGCACAGGCGTGCAGAAAGTGCGTGCTGAGAATGGCGGAGGAACAGAGGAGAAATTGAGTTTGGAGAACGGTGGACAGTCAGCAGGAACCACGAGTGAGGCAGAGCCGAACAGGCTGAACACACGCACGCTGCAACAACAAGCCGCTGCAGCGGAGAGGGACGCGCTTCGTGAGATAGCGCATGGGTGAATGTACGCTTCACCCCTCCTCCAGTAAAGTCCCGCTTCTTTCCCTTCCATGAGATTGTATGTTTCGCCCTGGCAGTAATACCCGTCAGCATCAAAGAAATTGAGACGCAACTTGCTAATCAGGAAAATGCTTTTCTTTTGTGTTTTGCCTATGTTTGCCTTGGTTTGGAATATTGATTTAATTGCATAATTATTTGATTTGTTTTGCTTGCCCTGTATTTAGTTGTAAGTTGTTGTTGTTGTTGTTTTTTGTTTTTTTTGCCCAAATTTTCTAATTTATTATTTTCTCTATTACATTTGGTTTATTTGAGTGACTTCGTCTTTTTTTTATTGGCATGCGAGTTAGTTTTATTAATATTTTGGGCTCATCCTCTTTAGTTAAAGACTTCAAGACTATACCACCTCATGCTAAACAAACTCTAGATGCAAATAAACTCTTGATGGAAAGAGGGCGGAGACTGGTGAGTCTGTTGATGTGAGTTACTTTGCTTGTCAGTTGAAGACGCACAGCAGCAGGGCCCCAAGGTCCACGTGGGTGCTACAGAGGAGCCGATAAGCCTGCACTGCTGGACCCTGGATTCGTTAACACTGGGATTCTTGCCAGTGGTCGGAGCATTTGGGACTTTTTGTTTTAAAAACTGATCTTTTAATCTGTAATTATTTTTTTTAATTTTTTTTTTTATAACCACACATTTGCATGTTGTTATTGGGTCAGTACACTCCCCAGTAGATTTAAATAAATTTAACCTGTAAGTCACACCTGTGACACATAAAATGCAAAGCATTTGTATAATTGAAGTAAAATCATGTGTAAAGTAAAAACAATGAAAATCAAAACATTAACATCAAACAGTAATCCATTTTTGACCACTTGGGGGCAGAACAACAACATTATGGCATGTGCAGTATAAAGGCTTTTTATGTACTTACATATACAACAGAATGGGTGACATTTATTTTGTCTTGTCTTTGAGTCTGCCTAATGAATGTCCAAGGCCAACATTTACACTCTTTTAGATGTTTTTGGTTTAAACCAACTCTCAGGGAAATATCTGGCTCTTTAGCTGCTAAATGCTCCTCTATGTTCAAGTGAGTGTTTGCGTCTGTCTGCGGTTCGGTGATGAGCAGGTAGTGGACAGTGGTTTTATCAGAGCTTTCTGGCTTAAAACAGCAGCCTACTCAAAATATCAGGTGAGAGGAATCCATAACAGTGACGTTGTGAGCCAGAACACCAAAATAAAAAGCTGAAAGATGAAAAAATGGTGCTTAAAGCAGCTGCAAGGTCAGGTGAACCTAGGCCTGACTTATCTCTCGTTTGGTCTTTTGTTCATATCAAATATTGATTAAAACAGCTTAAAAAGTTGCCTTACAGGAAGGAGTTCTCAGAGGTGTGGGGAGATTTCCAGGAATGTTAGCTCAGTATCATGTGGGAGGAGTTCCTCCTGCCACCTCGTTTGTGTGTGTGTGTGTGTGTGTGTGTGTTTTTAGGAACCCATAAACCACCACATTGTGATGAATGATAAAGTGGTGACTGACTGACTGATGAATAATGCAAAAGTATTAACATCAGCATTTCATACAGTGTGTAAGACAATGTTGTAATAATCACCTGAGATAGATACACTTATTATATTGTCCTGGAACCACAAAACAAATGAATAAACTAGAGGTTTTTGTAGTTTTTGTCAATTGGATGTTATTGATTGTTGTTTTATTTATATATACACACACACACATATATATATAATTGAACATTATAGGAACATTGTAGGAAACGTTAGGGCAGAACAGCTGTATTGGATTGTGCTACAATGAACTGGTATTCATTTTCCACATTTTAAATGGAAAGGTGGGCTTAATATTTTTTAACCTCCTGCTCAGCTGGTGACAGATGATTTTAAAGGCAAAATGCCAAGATTTATATTTTGTGGTAATATAAAAACATATCATTTGAAAATAATAAGGTGCTCATTTTTTCTGTTCCTCCTCACCGACTGTCTGTGTTTAGTGTTGATCAATCTACCTGAGACATAAGTTGCACAATGAAGACAGTACTCCTCAACCCATCGTCCAATGTGGAAACAGCAATCACAATGTGGTTTTACACTAACAATAATGTACAAATGCCACTTAAATAGATACATAAATACATAGCTGAAAATATTATTACACATATGGATGTAAGGATGAAAAATAACAACATAGTACAACTTTTCTATGAAGTGGAAAATCTGATGTCAAAGCAGAAAATATAATGAAGCCTAGTTATTACACGATGAGTCAAGTCATGCAGCATGATGAATGATCATCTATGGCTTCTACAAATACTCCATAACCTGTCAGAAGGACTTTGTTATGGCTGTGACCCCTGGTGTAAGGCGAGAGGTAACAGGGTTTTTTGTTCATGACATGACCCAGCTTGTCCGTGTTCTTACATCACTGTCTTATTAGTAAGAGACCCAGTAGCCTGAGGGCTAGAGAGCACAGCGTGTGAGCAAAGACCTTTAAATTCATGTCATACTGCCTTAAGAATCAGGGTAATATATCAGCATATTATTTGTAATATAACTTTAAGTAACAGATTAAACAATCAGCAAACGTTTTCAAAATAAAAGGAAGAATGTTCAGTTAACGTATCTGTACCAATTGTTCCATTGCTCAGGAGTATGGACCAAAGTACTGATGAAGAAAAGTATCAGCATTCTCATCTACACAATACTAACAGCATCTGTGTGAGTTAAACAGATGTGACATATGATTATTTTATTTATCAATTTTATGATTATTAAAAAGATTTCAACTTCCATATCACTTATTTTATTTAATATTTTGTACCGACAATATTATTTTGATGTTTGTTTGTCTCATAAATTTCTTATGTCATGTGTCATGTCATAATCATTACAGTCTTGTTTTGGGAATTGTGTCTTGTTGGCTGAGCAATCAAAGCCAATCTTCTGCTCCCGTGATCCATAAATGGACAACTCCTAGGGGCACTGACTCAAGACAAGTAGTTGCTCAACACGCCCACTCAGACTTCAACACATCCGCTCCTCAGCCATATAAATCCCATGCAGACACACAAGTTGCATTCAACAAGGGAGCATGACGTCTTTCAGCCTGTGCATTTTACTAAGCCTGGTATTTGCAGTTTACTGTGTACCACTATCAGAAGTTACTGTGCAGGATGAGAATTTTGCAGAGGTTTGTGTGTTTACTTTACCTTGTCTCCATGTATTCTCTGTATTTTACATTTCAGATGAGTTTAAGCCGCACATTTTGGGAACTGTCATTGTTCAAAAACCATTAGTGACAACTAGGTATTATACTTTTCTCTTCATGCAGAGCTACCTGAAGAAATTCTTCAACCTAACAGAGGAGAGCGGTCCGACTGTCCGACGGGGGATCAGCCCAATGAGCAAGAAAGTGAGTGAGATGCAGAGATTCTTCGGTCTCCAGATCACCGGGATGCTGGATGCTGACACCATGGCTATGATGAAGAAACCTCGCTGTGGCGTTCCAGACGCCCAAACTGCCCATTACTCCACATTTGGAAACAACCTGAAGTGGCAGAAGAACAGCCTTACCTACAGGTGAGTTATCTGAAGAGAGAAATGAGCAAGAATTATTATTGTAAGTTAATCTGATAATATTGTTGATCATTTTTCTGTCCTACAGGATTGAGAACTACACACCTGACATGACCAAGTCAGAGGTGGATGACTCCATAGAGAAAGCGCTGCAGGTCTGGGCCAAAGTCACTCCTCTGAGGTTCACAAGGATCTACAGAGGCATTGCGGACATCATGATCTCCTTTGGCACCAGAGGTGATTACAAAAGATCTTTCAGTAGTGGCAAAAGTACTCTGATTCTTTACTTGTGTAAAAGTAGAAACACCATAGACTACAAATTTTCCAAGTCCTACACGCTCAGTTTAAAGCTAAAGGAGTATTATCAGCAAAATGTATCAAAAGTAAAAGTACTCATTATGCAGAATGGCTCCTTTCACATTGTTTTATTATTTTAGTACATTATAATCACAATATTAACTACTATAAGTAATTAAACATTTAAGCACAATTTTAATGCTGTAGTCCTGTCTTGTGGAGCCATTTTTTGGTACTTTACATCCTCCTGGGTATGAAAGGATAGGCTCAAATAGCACTGCATCATCTTTCATAAGCTCATCGTATATTTGGTGTTCAAACTCTTTTTTTAACTGAACCTGCCAAATAATTGTTAAATAGTAAAAAAAGAAAAGCACCATATTTCCCTCTGAATTGTTGTTGAGTAGAAGTATAAAGTTGAAGGAAAGGAAAGTACATAAAAGAACGGCACATTTCACCACTTTGTTGTTGTCAGCTTTTGTTTTTATTCATTTCATTTTTTGGAATTGTTTGCTTTTCATTCAAGTGTAATGCTTAACTTTTTTTTATTATCAACAAATGTTTTTGGTTGTACTTTGTTGGAAAAAAAATCACATATATTATATGGAAGTGCAGTGTGAGGTGGAAGGAGTTAATCTCCTAGAGCTCTTGCTGACACCTCTGCTATAGCACATACTGTCATGTATATCCGAGTGACATTTATCTGTTGATGACTGGCAGTGGATCATACAGTATAGTTACATGTTGTATATCATTCAGTACAACAAAGAGACAACAGTCATTACACAATGGCATGCCTGCACTTGCCTGCATATGCCTTCATGTTTTTCAAGTGTTTAAAGGCTCAGGAAGGTGTTGAAAGGGCTGTGGTTGTTATACCCCACAAAGCATCTGAGCTACACATATCATCCAACAGTTAGCAATAAGATGCATTTGTGACACACTTTCTGATAAGTTGAATTTTATAGAAATATAATAGGTGCAGGAGAAAAAAACATTGAAATGTACATTTAATGGCACACATATTTTTTTTTTCCTGTTTTCAAAACCTGACATGAATATGCTCTTGCTCAACAGATCATGGAGATTATTACCCCTTTGATGGCCCTGATGGCACTCTTGCACATGCCTTCGCCCCATCTTCTGGCATTGGAGGAGATGCTCATTTTGATGATGATGAGACCTTCACCCACCGCTCAAATGCAGGTAAGTCTGTTATTTATGTCCTGCAAAGAGAGATATTTGAAAGAATTACTGTTTTTTTTATTATGCAATTTAAGAAACAAAGTTTCGAAACAAGGCATGAAACTAATGTATTTTGACATAACATGCTTTAACTTCCAGTACGTGTGTTTTCTGCTGCAGGCTACGTCCTCTTCATGGTAGCTGCCCATGAGTTTGGCCACTCTCTGGGCTTGTCTCACTCTGATGATGCTGGTGCCCTCATGTACCCTGTGTACTCATACAGAAACCCTGACACCTTTGTTCTGCCCCGGGATGATGTCAACGGCATCCAGTCTCTCTATGGTTAGTGCTAACTAGCGGGATCATCACTGTTTGGTCAAAATCTTAGAGAATATCTTGCACAATCATGGGTGATGCTTGTCAACTGTTGTTGCACAGTGATGCATGGCTTTCTAAATATACATGGTGACTTATTTTGTTTGATTTCCAGGCCCAAATCCTGATAAGGATCCCTCTGTACCTGAACCAAAACCTCCCAAGACCCCTGATGCCTGTGATTCAACCATGGTCTTGGATGCTGTCACCACCCTGCGAGGAGAGATGCTTTTCTTCAAGGACAGGTATCAGACATTCTGTACAGCAGAATCCTAAATCATCTGAATACAAAGTCTATTAGGATTGTCTCACCATAATTACCTGTCTTGTGTTCTCAGCTTCCTCTGGCGTAGCTACCCCCAGAGCAATACACCTCAGCAAAGTCTCATCACAAACTTCTGGCCCAGTGCCCCAGTCAATATCGACGCAGCTTATGAGAGCCGAGTGTCAGACAGAATCCTTCTCTTTAAAGGTACTGTTTGTGCTTTCTTTATCTCCCTGAGGCACAAATCTGGCACCATTTCAAAGTTTGCCTGGGTTAGTTTTTAAAAAAAAATCTTTTCTTCCCTGCAGATCGTAAAGTGTGGGCGTTCACTGGCTATAATCCAGTACCAGGCTATCCTAAACCACTTACCAGTTTAGGTCTGCCAAGTCATGTGAGGAAAATCGATGCTGCACTCTATGACACACGGTCTCGCAAAACTCTGTTCTTCGTGGGCAACTCTTACTTCAGGTGTGTTCAGAGTATATATTAATTTCTAATTTCAGAATATTCAATTCTTTTCCATTTTTACTTAGTGAATTTATCTAATTTACGGTCTGTGTTTCTTCAGTTACGATGAGGCCAGAAGGACGATGGACCGGGGATTCCCCAAACGTATCAACCAGACCTTCTCTGAACTGACCAACAAGGTGACTGCAGCTTTCCAGTACAGAGGTGAGTACTGAAAAAACAAGATGTTCATAATTTTTAAGACAAATTAATCTGTCCTCCTTTACCTCTACATTTTGAGCAATACACTTCCTTGATTTCTTGTTAGATGAGAAGATCAATACTGCTCTCATGTCTGTACATGACACATCGGGTTACTTGATCTGCCATAATCTGCCTGCCAGCACCTCCAAAGCTCACTGAAGAAGCTGTTATATATCGTTTAATTTAATCTCTTCAAAAATCAAAGTGTAAAACTGAGAAGTTGTGTTGTTATATGGCAGTATATGTTGGACTATTTTGGCCGGGTGTAGTAACTGGGGTCATCAAATAAGACTGTCCAACATACAACCTCCAGTAGAAAGTCTTCTCATCTAACTCTTGATAAAAAGCCAATGCTCATACATATTTCCCCAAATATTCCTTTAACTATTACAGACACTGACATTGAGCCTCTGTTCTGCAGGTTTTACTTACATCTACAGCGGACCGTACATGTATGAGTATAACCTGAAGACTCGGAGGCTGTACCGTGTGTTGAGGAACAGCTACTTCTTACGCTGCACCAACTTCTAAACCAGTTCACCATCTAAACTGTTTATAGCCACTCATGTAGAATGAGAATGAATGTACAACTACCAGTGCCAAATAAGTCTATAAGTTTATAAGGCTATTATATTTTCAGTATATAATTCTATCAAATTTATTTATAGCTGTAAACAGAATAAATAAATAAAGTTGGATATTAGTTTTATACTTGTCTACATTTTTATTCAACTCATAAGTCATGGTTGTTTCTCATAATATCATTATCTCATAATAATGAAAACAATGCTAACCACGATGAAGGTTATTGTTATACTCAGTCTCTACCCCCGCAGTTTTACGTTTCACATGTTTTCTTTGTCTCCGGCTGTGGTACAAAATGGCTTCAATAGCTGCAGCTATAAACTCTTGAAATGAAGAACTGAATCTGTGAGATAACGTAACGTAAAAGCAAATCTATCTGTTGATTCAGCCTAATATCTCATGTTAATTGAACTTGTTTTCTCGTTTTCATTCAACTTAACTCAGCTAGTTTTACATTTTCAAAATAAATCAGATGACCTTTAACTAATTCTTCAGTTGACAGACATTTTGAAATCAGTTTTTGAATTGAACAATTTCAATTTATTTACGTGTGAGACATGAGATGTCTGCTAAAACAGATATACAAGACTCTGATGAGCTGTGAAACATCTTGAAGATGTTTCTTGAAGACAGCAAGTCCACTTAGTTTTTACCTATTACTACTAGTAGTGTAATATTGCTACCCTAACGTACCTGTTTTCTAATGCTATTATACAAAAAGTTTTGAAGGTTAGTATAAGGCACTTATTAATTACACAAACATTAATTGATACAATAAATGAGTTCCTTCCTCTACCAATGAATAAATTAAACTATAAATCAATTAATTCATTGATATTGTATATAATTATACATAAAAGGATGAACAAAGGAATTATTAAATTAATAACTTATCAATTAATACATCACTGATTACTTATAGATTAAGAAAATGATCTGACAACAGTTTTTTTAATTAAAGAAAAGCTGAATTCACAATTCATCTAAGCACTTTAAAATAAAATGAGAAATCAGAACACAAATACATGAATAAAAGAAATGTATTCCTCTAAATTTCTTTTTAAACTTTTTAGATATTTTTAGATCTCATTTTTGAAAATAACACAATGACACTAAAACAGGTATCAAAAATAATTAATTTAGAATCATCAATTTACTAATAAAAATGTCCTATGTGAAAAGCATTACAATATCAAGTAATGATAAATAGAATCGTATATAAGGATACAGCTGTAGAGTCTGATGCTGTTTCAGGTTGATGTTTACTGATAAATAATACACTACCTGTATTATTGTATTGTCAATCAAGGCAAATGTGACATAATTTAAGAAATGAGATCTAAAAAGTTCATGGCGACAACGTGCCATATCTGTTATGTACTTTCCCCTGGATAAAACACTCGAAACAAGATAAAACAAGAGTTAAAGCGCACATTTGAAAAGAATTTGCTCCAAATCCAGGAATGCTGCAAATGCCAACACAAATACAAATATACAACAATGTGCTCCAAATGAAGAAATGGAGAAAATTTCATTAAATAGCTGATTTATAGTTGTCAGTGGGTGTCTTTAGTGATGTGTCCGTCTGATCTGAGAATCCAAATGTGTCAGGGTGTATCTGTGAATTCTGATGCCAATTACAGAAGAGGAAGAGAAACCAGTGGCATGGGTGAAACAGCAGCTTTGTCAGCCATGTGTCAACACTGGGCAGTAACCAGTATCAACCTTAACTTTTTGCTCCCTCTCTTGGCGTCTTTGCTTATGACACCCACTTGTTGGTGACTTGTGTTGAAATCTTATTAATAAACAATAAAATCTAATTGTGCCTTCTCGATGTATGAAATGGAAGATTCACAAAAACACGCCCCACAGCGTGATGCACTGACACCTTTTGGCATCTCTGGCAGAGGAGGTCTCAAAGTCACAATTAACACTAAAGATTTTTTTGATATCATCAGGTGTTCGTTGGTCTTTCATAATATGGAGAACAATAAATAAGCTCACCAGCTTCGATCATCATTTCTGATGATCATCCATGACAAATAGAGTAGGAGAGAAAGGTGCTTCCAAACAGGCGCAGGATCAAACAAGCCCATCGCTTTCAAAGGATGTCAATCACAATCACAATCAAAGCTGATAATCACTCTGTGGTTCTCTGTGGCATGTTATCTGTTAGTGTCTAGATTGTGCCTGTTGCCATTTGCTTAGACTTTCTCACTTTAATGGCTAGAGGGCCATTTGGTTAGAGTCTAACTCTTGTGTAGCAATTCAGATGAATGTGAGCTTGTAAAAGGTCTGTGCGTCTGGCTGCCAGCACACTGAGTTTCACCAGTTGACAGAGCAAAAAGTGATAGTAGTAATCAACACATTACTTCACCAACAACTTAACAAAACTCAAGAACACACAGAAACACCTGATGTCATCTCACATCTAAAAGAAAACATTGCATTCCTGTCGATGGTTCAAACAGTACAATTTCTGATCAGCATCATGTTCATACAGGCCCGAGCTCTAGCTTGAAACTATCTTGAATCTTCTACCCTCCGACTCTCTCTCATCCCTGCAGTTATCTGTCTCCTGTTGCTCTAATGGGCCTGTTCAGACACTTGCAGGAATGTTTTGTTGCCTCATCATGCATCTTTATCTGCTCTCGCATCCAAAACACTGATATTGAGTGTTTCAGGAAATAAGCAACTACTTTATTCCAACTCAGCGGCCGAGTAGAGTCTGAGAGGGAGAAATTAATAAAGTACCTGGAGTTATTTCTTCTCTGCAGTAGAAGAAGGAATCATGGAAGGTGCACTGGCTGTTAAAACTGTGCTGATAGTGGTGATTGTGGCACTCTGTGGAGCTGTGCCCACCACTTCACCCAGCCAAGAAGAGCTCTCTAAAGCCCAGGTAAACATGAGATGTTCTCAAAGTTGAAATATTGTGTTTGTTGGTGTTATTTAACCTGGAGACATTGGCAAGTGAAGAGAATTCAGTTTTCATCTCTTTCAATCTTGTCAAACAATACAATTTCAGTCTTTTTAATTTTGTAACATGAAAAGAAAGAATTTACTTTCCATTTTCAGAAATATTAAATCCTATTTAAAGTCATCTTCACAGGAATAAAACTGGTTGAGGTTTACAGATAACTAGAAAATGCATTTCCTGTGGAAAATGCATGTGAATACTGAGAGCTGAATGAGATTGCTGAAGCAATGCTAAAGTAGATGAGATAGCCAAAGCATTTTCTAAAGCAATGCTGGGGTAGCTGACGTAACTTGTAAGCTGGAGGTTGAATGGCATGAAATGGTTGAAAAAGACCTGAATTGATGAAAAAAGATGAAAACAGATAAATTTCTAATTTGAAAGTTTAAGCCTAAAATGGTTGAAAAATACCTAAAGAAGAAACCTGTAAGCTCAACTCACAAACAAAAATGTTAACCTGGAGTCCATTAGCTGTCATGGGTTGCCATGGCTGACACTTTATGTTTGAGATTTTGTTTGGACATTTGTCATTTCCTGTTTTATTTTGTAGTTTGTTTCCTTGTGTGTCTCTTTATGTTTGTCCTGTTTCCCTGCTTGTTGATTGTCTGCCCCGCCCTAATGTGTTTCACCTGTGTTTAATCACCTTTGCCACCCTTGTGTCTATTTAGTCTCTGTCCTCCCCTTTGTCTTTGTCAGTTCGTCTGTTGTTGTCCGCTGTGTTACCGGTTGAGTCCTTGTCTTCCTCGTGAGCTTCTGGTTCCTGTGTGAGGTCCCTGTGTTTCCTCATGCTTTGGCCTTTGACCAGTTTTTGTAAGTCTTCTGTTTAATAAACAATTTTCACTGACTCTATTGTGTTGGCTGCATTTGGGTCCAGCCTTACTTAGAACTATGACATTAGCTGCAAAAGCTGAGAACTGAAACATGTTGTTGAAAAAGTTGAAAGCCAAATCATTTACTGCCAAAGGTGGAGGTTGGAATAAAATGCCTTAAAACAGTGACAGAAGAAATCATTTCTATTAGTATCAGAAAGATGAACAGCAGAAGGGCTGATATACAGAAATTGGTCTCAGTTGCGAAGATGTGGCACGTGCAGTGATTTTAAAAATGTCTCGCTTCCTGTTTCCTCCGGATTTTCTGCTTTCATTTTACATTAGAGTGAATGGGGCAGTTGGATGGTACTCCTGCCACTTTTAAGGGCATAGTTCAAATTCTGTAAGTCTTTGTGCGTTGTCAGAGACATTGCCTGAAAGAAGACAAACTTGTCTAGGTTCTGGTCAAAAATTGTGTCTGAAAAGTGAGTGTGTGGCCGTGAGGATGAATTAAACAGATTTTTGTGACCAGTTTAACCCCTTCTCCCATTCTGGCTGTGATGTCACCCATAGACACCTATTTAAAACTGTCAGGAAAAAAAGGTGTAAAACTTAAACTGTGATAAATAAACCATAAACAACATCAAAAGGTTAAACAATGAATTACTTCAAGTAATGTGATCAATCTCATATCAGAAACCGTGACTCCTCAATTCAATGGATCTCCAGTCTCTACTTCAAAAAAACACAAGACAATGACTGAGTGTAAATAAAGGAGTTTATTAACTAGACTACTATCTACAGAGTAAATGCAATGTTTAATAATCATCTAGATAATATAATAATGGAATGAACTGCTTGATGAGTTGGCAATGGTGGGAGACAATATGATATATACTATAGCTATACAGCTAATGATCACTACTTCTACGAATGACATTCGTTCAGCTCCAGTGGAGTTTGCCAGTAGACTCTCTCGGGCACTCTTGATCTCTGGTCGGCTTCTCTGCAGGCGGTTGTGGGCAGATGTGTTATTTGCCCGCGTTTCTTGAGGGTTGATGGACAATAAAATCTAATGCGCTTAACTTTTGCTGGATAACTTTAATTGAATTGATCACAACTGTTTTATCTCCGTGGGCTGCGCACATTTCAGGGGCGTCGCATGTTTTCTCCTTTGTTTCATTTTGGAGAAGAGAGTCATTTTCCAAGGAACTTTTAAATTGTTTAATTCTAGAGTTGGCCTATAAAACTCGCACATCCCTCTTCCACCATAACCCCGGTGTCCATTCATTGATCCTCTGCAGCTGACCCTTTGTCCCATTGTCTGGTTGTGCATCAAAGTGTCAATTTTGGATCCATAACTCTGCATGTCCTTACAATGAACTTCTTTAATGGCTTGTGACTGATGTCAGACCAGGTATGTCCGCTACAACTGCTAGCATAACCTGGTCATTTTTTAGCATGGAAGCTACCTAGCCAACTGAGAGAGTTAACACCACTCTTCTACACTGTCATCATCACCCACCAGAAGGAAGTCACAGTTACTGTAATTGCTTACCGGAGGCTGAACCAATGCAGCAGGTGTCTGTCAGTCTCTAACACGCCCTGCTCAACCAGCAACCAGCTGGCCGGTCCAATCCAGAGTTCCGGAGAGGGCACCCACCCGACAAAACACACCTCCTTCTTCACAGTCCGGCTTCATGCAACCCACCGCTGTTATCGGTGATTCCATAGTCAGGAACATTAGAGCGGCCACAACACATCGCTACCCCAGCACCAAGGCTGTGAACATAGTTCAACAGATCCCTTCTCTTCTAAGTAATCATCCTCATGCCAGAAATGTTGTTATCCATGTTGGGACCAACGATATTGCAAGCCAACAGTCCGAGATGATAAAGTGTGATTTTAACAGTATTTTTTTTAAATATCTAAGGACTGCAAAAAATCATTTTTTTTTTATCTCTGGACTGATTCCCTCTCTCCATCAAGGTGTAGGGCGTTTCAGAAGGCTGCTCTGTCTAAACACATGGCTACAATCTGAATGCTCCTCACACAGCATAGTATTAGTTGACAATTTCAATCTTTTCTGGGAGCGTGCATCATTTTGCAGCAGAGATGGCATTCACCCCAGTCCACAGTTCTTCATGCGATCTCCACTGTCAATCGTGTGTGACAGTTCAGTAATGCAGCACACCTGGACGCAGCACCGGTCATTGAACAGAACTCATCTTCTCTTACGTTGACTGTCCCCATTCCGTTCTCTATACTGTTGAAGAAAATTCACTCAAGTACCAAGTTTGCTGTAGTGGTGTGAGTTTATTGGTATTCTAGAATACGGTGAGCCTACTGACACAGAGCAGGTCTGAGGCAATAGACTCACCCAGAGTGAAGGGCACGGGGACAGTTATACACTTGAGGAAAAGGGGGATTACAGGCATGTGGTCAGACAGGATGACAAATGGATCAAAAGAGTGTTACACCTAGTACCTTTGTATTTTTGTATGTGTTTTCTAAAATGCATCGTTTATGAATTTGCAGCTTGTTTCTCCTCTTGGAAGTGTCTTGGGCTGTTGCAACGCGTTTGCCCTTGTCGACCACCGTACTCTTGTCCCGGCAATTTGCTAAAACCTTGCTAACAGTGCAAAGCATCACAAAGAGGAGTCACCTCTGACCCTGCTGATAAAAAAGTATGGTATTTTAAAGTCCTACGCACATTCCATACATTTGTTTTGAGAAGGTCACACCCCCACTACATAATTTGGCATTCCTCTTTGACTCTTCTTCTCTCATACTTCTTTCGTTGCTTGCCAGTGTGTAGTGGCCATTGACAGCACTGACTGATGTGGGTCTAATCAGCGTGTGACAGGCAGACACATTTTTTATTCCCAGCAGCCAGACAGGTGGATAAAATGAATGATTGCAGTTGCTGAGTCAGCATTCACACTATTGCTACGTCATTCACACAACAAAGTGTGAAGCCACCCTGTGTCACACAGTATATATTCAGCTCAGGTTTGTGATGCAGAAGGTTTTAAAATGATTAATGTGAATTTGTTTTGTCGAAGCTTACGAGAAAAGTTTTACATGATGAACAATTATAACCACCAAAGAAGCATTACAGACGACTACAGATTTTCAGCACAGACAGTTTTTCTAGAAGCACAAACTCATGGTACAGTTTCGAATATACTGGAAATAAGTTGGTGTGAGTGAGTATACTGTGTATTTATAATGCCAGCTAATGGTCTCTAAAATATTTGCACAGTAAGTTTGAAAAATTTTATCATTATAAAAGGGGAAAGTAAACTTGACTAAAGTTACAGTATAATCCTTAAGATTTTAGGGTGGACTTGGTGACACCCATGGTCACTGGTGGTAGAGCGAGTGGTTTTAAACTGAAGGAGTCAGAATCTTAGAGGCAGCTAACTCAATTATTGGCCTATTTCCATCATGCATCTGATTTCATGCTGAGGACAGCTCAAGACATTTTGCAGACAACAGCAGGACACAGGAAATACAGTTGGTTATCATGCTGAGGAGTTGGAACTGCAATCTCTATAAGTATGAACTTGTAATAATCCCTGCAATGGGTTTTGCTGCAGGTTCTGCTGAGAAGGAAATGTGTTTTCATGTAAAAGCATTTTAAGATGATGATTCATTTTTAAATGAATGCTCAGTGTTAGCATTAAGCCTGGAGACTAGATAATAATAATGCCAGTTGAACATTTTTAATGTGAAGCAACGGCAGGAAATAGCAAGTGCTGTTTTGGTATTAGTACTGATATTGCTGAGAATGAACAATAAACAGTGGGGCAGATATCCATGAGATAAAGTTAAGAACAATTACTAGTTTACATACATGCAGCCTCTGGATCCTATACTATATAAAAAGACAATTGATGAATGTAAATACACTGAATGACTATTGCAGAAAAAATAAAACCCAAAAATTGTATCAGAAAATTAGGTTTGATTTCAACTTCCACTTATCTTTCCTCAAAGTTCTGTATTTAAACTTGAATAGGTAAATAACTAATCAGTCAGAGTCATCTCATGAGGAGTTTTATCTGCATATGAGAATTTCTTATTTCTGTTTTTCTTCATCCAGGACTATCTGTCTCAGTTCTTCTCTGATGTGGGCGTCAGTGCCCCCAGCAGTGTCTTGCGCAGCTCTCTAGACTCCTTTGATGACACACTGAAAAAAATGCAGGAGTTTTTTGGCCTGGAGATGACAGGGCAGTTGGACTCCAACACCCTGGAAGTGATGGCTCGCCCCCGCTGTGGTTTCACAGACGTAACCAGATATGGCCACTTCAACGGTCAGCCAAAGTGGGACAAGACTGTTCTCACATACCGGTACTAAGCACGGGTCCCAACAAGTCCCTGCATCAGTTCATCCATAGATAAAGCAATGAAGCTCCTGTTGTAAAACTCTTAAAGTATTTTTACTCTCACACTGCTGCAGGATAACTGACTACACACCAGACTTGAGTCAAAGTGATGTGGATGCCACCATAGCCAAGGCTCTGAAAATCTACAGTGATGTCATTCCTCTGGATTTCAAGCAGATTGACAGCGGCACCGCTGACATTATGATCACATTCAGGAGTCGAGGTAAGGTAGTACTTTCAGTGCCTTGGAGAAAATGTTTGATCTAGTGGTAACTTTACTCCTCTTCCCTCAAAACCAGAGCATGGAGATTTTGCTCCATTTGATGGGGAGGGTCAGGTCTTGGCCCATGCATTCTCCCCTGGAGAGGGCGTTGGAGGTGACGCCCACTTTGATGAAGATGAAAACTGGACTCTAACCTCAGCAGGTGCTGACATTAAGGAAACATTGTAATTGAGATATGATTCCAAAGCTGATTTAGAACCTAACTTTATCAGTGTATTTGTGCAGGAGCCAACCTGTTCTTGGTGGCAGCCCATGAGTTTGGCCATGCAATGGGACTGGCCCACTCTCAGGTCCAGACAGCCCTGATGTATCCCACCTACCAATATGTGAACACAGAGGGGTACATGCTGCCGGATGACGACAAACAGGGAGTACAAGCGATCTATGGTGAAAGCCGAGCTAATTTACAGACTTTTGATTTTTTGCACCTTATGAGCTTGTTATTTTACGGAAACTGCACTTTTCATGAAAGCACTGAAAAACTCTCCTCAAAGATATTTACCATTGCCATTACTTTGTTTTTGTTTTGTTTTTTTTCTTTTAAAGGAATCAGAACAACATCAGCTGAACCTGACCCAAAACCACAACCTAGACCTGACCCAGATCCTGAACCAAGACCAAACAGGTGCAGCAGATTCCTGACTTTTGATGCTGCAACTTCCATTCGAGGAAATCTTTACTTCTTTAAAGATGGGTGAGACATTTATGCACTAGTCTTTGATTTGATTTGTCATGTAGTTTTCACATAAACATGATACTCCAGAGATGAACCGTTATTTTCAAAGTTAAATGTGTATTGTAGGATTTCTTTTTTGTCAGTATGTGATCTCTGGCATCTTATCATGGAATTTTGTGTTTCTTTGTCAGATATTTCTGGACCCGTAGCCGCTCCTGGGACGGCATCACTATGAGGAGAATTCAGTCTGTCTGGTCTGAAATCAGCAAAGTTGATGCTGCTTATGAGTATAAGAGAAGCAATACTGTCATTTTCTTTGAAGGTACTAAAATTAACATAGTAAATAATTTATTGTAAGTTATTTTTTGTTCTTTTTTAATGATTAAAGATGACAAAAAGCATTAAATAAACGGTAGTAACAGTTTGGAACATACATTAGTAAAGCTCTACCTTTTCATGTCATAGGGGATCATTACTGGAAGATCGTTGGAAACACTCTCCTGCCTGGTTATCCAAAGCCTCTCACCGACTTTGGCTTCCCTCCATCCGTCACCAAGGTGGACTCTGCTGTCCATGTGTCATTTACAGGCAGAACCCTCCTTTTTGTGAGCAACAAATACTGGAGGTGAGTAATGTGAATAGCCATAAACATACACTGTAAAAAGTGACAAGTTAATCTTACTTAAAAAAAAAATCTAGGAAACCGATTGCCTTGAAAAAACTAAGTAAATATAACTATTAGTTTTAAATTAATGTGCCCTCATGTCCAAGTTTACTTAAAATGTAATTGTGCAACTTAAAAATGGCAACGAAAGTTAACTTGCTCTTAAGTGGTAGCAACTTAAGTAAAACATGTTAGTCTGACTTGTGTGGGAAGTTGTGTTTACTCAGTAGAGTTCAGGAAACCGATTGCTTTGGATAAATCAAGTAAGTAAACAAAGACTGATAGGTTTACAGGATTATTTTTATTTTTAAAAATGTCATTTTGAGCATTTTAAACAAAGATCAATGTATGATTTAACAAGTGGAAGTATCCGAAGAAACATGTCTATTTTTAAGTGCAATAAAGTAATTTTATTTTAATCTATAATTACATGTCACATTGAAGGAAAGTGCACCTCCAGGGAAGTCATTTATTGTTCAACTCACTTCACTCATGGTTTAACATGCTTTTTCCTAAAAGGGACTTAAAGCTACTAGAAACAATGTGGAGTAATTGTCAAGAACAGTAATACCAGTCACCATGCACAGTTAACATCCAGAACACAATCCACTCAATTCATGCCTGCAAACACATTACCCTAGAGCATGTTGGGACACCTCACCCACTTATCCCGAATAAAAACTCCAGGAACACAAAGTTACAAGTCTAGTTTACTTACGTGAATTTAGTTTTATACCTTCTTCAGGCAAAAACAGCACATTACTGACATTACACGAGTTGAATCAACAGGATAGTGAGAAATAAGTAAACTACACTAATGTAGTTCAAGTCAGCATAGGTATTACCTTTTACAGTGTAGGCTGGATCCATATATAGACAGGTGTCATGTATTGATGAACACTCCTCTTCACATTACTCATAGCTACAATGAAAGGAGGGGCAGAATGGATGCTGGGTACCCAAAGGTCATACACACAGAGTTCCCTGGGATTGGCTACCGGGTGGATGCTGCTTTTGAGAATAAAGGTAGGTAACAGTGAAAGGACGGTCCCTCTGCTGTAGCATTATGTTATGTTCCTGTTTGGCTTGATATCAATGATGCATCCCTTTTTTTCAGGGTACCTGTACTTCTCATATGGATCCACGCAGAGAGAGTATGACTACAATCGGAGAAGAGCTATTCGCACTCTGTTAAACTATAAATGGATGGATTGCAACTAAAGAATAACCCAATAACACACACACACACACACACACACACACACACACACACACACTACGCAATGGTTGCAGAGCTTAACTAAGAGGGAACACATGGTAGGTCTTTAGGAAAAAGCAGGAGTATTGGCTTGCATTTATTCTACAAGTTAATAGAAATATAGTATATTTGCTAGTTCAAAATAATATTAGGTTAGGTGAATTTTTGAAGAAAAAAAAAGAAGCATACTTCTGCACTCTTGAACAAGTATGTTTACACTAAACTTAAATGTCTGTCTGTATTAGTTGAGTTCAAATAAAACTGGTACTTGTTTACGTCTTGTTACTACATTACACTTTTAAGTCTAGTTAACACATTTGTTATGGTTTTTGTTAAGTCACAGAATACGTTAACCTTTTTCCACATAGCTTTTGCTGATGCTGCGGTTGCACCCATTGATTGATTGACACACACACACACACAGCTATAAGCATGCACAAAGCAATGGTCTTTCCCATTAACTCATCCTGAGTATCGGTTATTGTAGCTTTTTTTTTTCTGCAAGAAAATACATAATTTGAAGAAGAAATACAATATAAGATATAATAATGCTGTAGGCAACAACTGCCTGTTTTGTAGCTAATGGTTTCTCTTGAACATGCATCAGTTAAACATGATTTAATCAAGCATTAAAAAATGAAAAAAATAAACAAATACAAATGAGTTTAAAATGTTTCTTTATCATGACTGAGTGTGTAATTTGGATTAGGATCTACTGGAATTAGGGAAATATTGCAACTGTGGTCTGGCAGTGTGTGTCCTGTGTGTGCACGTGTGTGTGTGTATGTGTTTCAACCCCGGATTTAACTAAGCATGTTGATTAGGAGACCATTCATCTTTACAGCATGACCTCCATGACCTCAGATGAGTTGTTGCAAAAGGAAAATCAATCACACTGTTGCCATTATAAGAGCTTTAAATGCACAAGAGCTGATGAAAGACAAGGGAAGTTTATTTATAAAGCAGACACAGGGCAATTGAAAGTGCTTACAGAGGCATGGAAATACATAAAAAAAATTAACATTTAAAAAACCAGAAAGTTCTTTTTTAGTTCACATGGGTTTACCAGGTGATAATGTGTGTAGCTGTTACCTTCAAAACCTCATTAGGAAAATACATTTTTTCACTCTAATTTCTACTGAGCCATTCAGAGGTTACACAGTAGCCATGTGTGGAATAAAGTAAACACACAGCACAGATCTGCAAATCTTTGGGTAGAGATTTGTATTCTTATTACTGTGTAACTGGAAATAAGGACAAAGCAAGCAAAACATCCCAAACCAGGCCCCACTCAGGCTTCGCCCAATTTATCCTCTTGGCAGCAGGAGCAGTTTCACCCCTTTAGTTCTGGACCTGCTCATCCAGTGCTGTTACAGTTCAGCTAGTATCTTTCAACCACACTTGTAGGGGATGTGTGTCTGTTTCTTACACATAACTGACCTGAGCAGCTACTAAACAATGTTTTTTATTAAGGTAGGTCATTAGCAGTAAGCAGCTTGTGTCAACAGACTAGTCTGACAGGGCAGTACAAATTGTTACTACACCAGCGACCTCTCGCCCAGTGTCAGCTGTGATTGTAAACAACTTACCCCACCCGACTCCCATCCCTCCCCCTCAGCGGTATAGCCACAATGAGTGTAGCTAATGTATGGATGTGGATATGCCTGGCTCTGTTGTAAAACTACAACGACCATAATGCCTAGTCAACCTTGACGTCGGAGGGGGGGGGGGGGGCACACACCCCTCACTGTGATTGGTTGATGTATTTACCCCTCCGCTGCATGGCTGAAGGTGAAGTGGGTCCAAGTGTGAGTCAGTCCTTGTCTCTCAGTCCAAAATGCCACCCAGTGGACTTTTAACCATGCACGCTCAAATCTGTAAACGCTTGGTAAGTGTGGGTGTGTAAAAACAACCGTTTTTTCTGTTTTATTGCATCGGGTGCTAGTTGTTGCAGCAGTCTGACTACATGTAAATACGAGGCCTTGGACAACTTGAAGCAGGTCAGCTAAGCTTGTGTCTGTCTGTCCTTGACCATAGTAATAATGTAACAGCCTGAAAACACCTGGTCACTGCGGCAGGTGACGAAGAGTGATTTAGTGAAGCTAAATCATGTCACTGGCTTCGTTTTTGTACACGGTGTAACAGCATCGTCTGTTTCTCAACAGCATAAGAAAGAAGCTAACAGTTACAACAACAACAACTACTACTACTACTACAACAACAACAACAGTATAGCTAGCTAACTGAAAATATAAAAAGCTATAAAGGAGTCCTGTCACCTAGCTAAACTAGCCACCATTCCCTACTTCTGCCTGCTTTTATTATTAGCATTGCTAACATAGAGCTTATTAGCTTTAGCTAACGTGGTCCAAAACGGATTCATTTGACTTAAAAATGTCTCAATGATGTCAAAGAGCTTCAGGTTGAACTATACGCGTACATGGAAATAATACAGTAGATATAGGCACTCTACCATCTATGGAACATGAAATATATATGTCGTTATCCTGCTGTTGTAGGCTCACAAGTACCTGTCAAGAACCTACACATCTCGCCCCTCACTCAATGTAAGTACACTAACTGGAATTTAAAAACTGGCATCACAGTTGCATACTTGGATTGAACACTTAAATGCAGACTTGTTGCATATGATTTCAGGATGTCGTCATTGTCAGTGCTGTCCGCACTCCAATGGGCTCCTTCAGAGGAAGCCTGGCAGCAGTACCAGCCACCAAACTGGGCTCCATTGCCATTAAAGGAGCCATAGACAAAGCAGGTATGTTCAGGTGGTTAACTTGGAAATAGAGAAAAGTATTTTCCTCATTCATTCTGTAGTGGCTTCATGCATTTTAAATTGACTTCCTTGTATACTGGGCTCATTCTTAAACTGGGCATGATAATGTGTTGTAGGACTAGATATAGCCTCAGATAATCGTCATCTGCAAAGGTGTGCAAGCATGGCTAAGCGAATACACCAGATGAACAATTTAAAAATATTATAAATAAGTCTTCTCATTCTCTTGGTTTCATGTGAGTGTGTGGATTGCTGCATCAGTTCACGATGGCTGTGTATATTTAGTGAGTTGACTTATTGCTTCTTGTGTTTAGGAATCGCTCCTGAAGAGGTGAAGGAGGTCTACATGGGCAATGTGCTTCAGGCAGGAGAAGGACAGGCCCCCACAAGACAAGCCTTGCTTGGTGCAGGTGTGGCCACACTGTTTAATTTTTTTAGCCACATTCATATTACGGGCATTGCACCAAAATACTGACACAGAAACCACATACACATGTTCTGTCTCGGAAAAGGTGGACAAAACCAGGTCGTCCTGCCATCTCTATACAGCTGACAGCTTAGTGATGCTGTTTCTGTACACATGTCTAATTTGAAAGCCACAGATTATACAGGCATGTGCAAAGCTACACAATTTCTCTCCAGCAGCTGGATAAGTATACCCAGCTTCTGAAGTGGAACACTTTTATGTCATTATTGATGTTAAAAGTCACAGCAAGGGTGGAAACTAATGAGAACATATGTTAGAAACATAATTGGTATGATTGACAGTTGTGTTTTTATCACACATAACAGATCACTGTGTAATACTATAACACCAATGTCTAATTTACAGCTCTCCTGTGCCAGTTGCACACAAACATACAGAAGCATAACTGAGGGTTGGTCAAGAGATTTTTCTTTATTTTTGCGAATGCAAATATGTCTCATTCTCTCCAGGCTTGACCCTCGGCACTCCAGCAACAACCATCAACAAAGTCTGTGCCTCTGGGATGAAGTCCATCATGATGGCAACCCAGAGTCTAATGTGTGGACACCAGGTAGCATTGCCTTTAAATACACTCTAGCTCTGCAGCTTGATAGAAGCTTTCAGTTGCTTTCAGTTAATGCAAGGTGCATAGTTTATGAATTTGTGATTATTGTTGGGTCTGAAAAAAAAAAAAGAAAAGTTAGACTGAAGATTCCCTCTCATTGCATCTTTTGCCATGAAGTGGAATTTAAATTATGTGATTTTAAAAACAGAAATGAGTTCCCATGTAAGATAATGAAGGACTTTATTGTGACCAAACACAAGCTTTGTTTACCATAAACTCTTAGGATATGACAGGTGACCACAGACTTTGCCTTGCTGGGTTACACCACTGCAGGAATTAGTGGTATTGTAAGAAAAACTACTGTATGCACAGGAGACTGTGGCTGTCACTACAGATGCACATAAATACATGCATTCAGTCCCACATGTGTGCATATATGTGAGTTAATTCTGTGTCTCATTAGTACAACTCAGCCATGCAGAGGCACGTGTGTGTGCGCATGTGTGACTTCCTATTAATAAAAATGTACACGAATAAGGAAACAAGTGAAAAGTAGCCATAAGCATTACCCTGTTGTTGCAGCATGTCTGCAGCATGTATTTGGTTTGAAATAATGTGGTTAAAACACACCACATCATTATTATACTAACTACCTGATGGAAATTCATACATACTGTACATATAAGTTTAAAAAAGAAAAAAAAACATGAAAACAAATAGTCGTACTATGTTATTGTGTCCACATTTAGATTTAACAGTTGGTTTTCTCGGTCGGAGAGTTTAGATCAAGCTCGGCCATTAAGAGTCTCATGTGGGTGGACATATGAAGTGGCAGGACGTACACACAGATGTATGTACACATGTCTGTGAGTTAGGAGTCACATGTCTGCACGTACATGTGTTTGCATAGCACAGTTGTACTAATCACACATGGGACTTTTAGTAAATAATCACAAGAGTATGTCTGTGTGTGTTGTCCTCCGTGTCCCCCAGATTGCATTTGAATTTATTAAAACTGCAGTTAAAAAAAATTGGCCACGTAACCTGCGTCATTTCATGCCGTATTTTGATTAGTCGATTGTAGACGTGAATTTTGCCACATGATGTCCTTGGTTACCAAATCTCCGTCAGTGGGCGTGTCTCAAATTGTCATCCAGGACCACTATGCTGGATTGACAGCCACAGATTTTACTACGTTTCTCTCACAACTGTCAATTTAGGTCTCACAGCACCCGGAATCACATAGTATAAAGTGGCCTTTAAAATGTGACTTTGACTCTGTGTGATTTTTAGGATGTGATGGTGGCAGGCGGCATGGAGAGCATGTCCAACGTACCTTATGTGATGGCCAGAGAGACTCCAGCGTACGGAGGAGTGAGGATGGAAGACCTCATTGTTAAGGATGGACTCACTGATGTCTACAACAAATTCCACATGGTAACCATCAACTTTAAGTTGAATGTTGCCTTGCTGAAAATTTTTAGGGCTTATGTTTTTTTACAGCATCATCCAAAGTTTCGGAATGCTTTTGAAAATGTATGAAACGGTGCCTGCCCCTGTAAGAAAACTAGACATAAAATTCCATCTTACTCCAGTAATTGAATGTACAGTATTTCTGATGATGCTGGGGCTGGACCTACAGGTGGAGTGACTGGGCCTTTTCATAAAGGAAAATTATTTGCCTTTTTGTATATCATGATATGTCCCAATCGATTGTCATGACATAAGGACGATTTATAATTTAATTAAAATTAATATTTGTCTTGTTGCCATTTCTTTTGCCTTGCTGCCTTTAACAGGGAAACTGTGCAGAGAACACAGCGAAGAACTGCAAGATCACCAGGGAGGAACAGGACGCCTACGCCATCGGCTCCTACAGCCGCAGCAAAGCAGCATATGAGTCTGGAGTTCTGGCCAAGGAGATTGTGCCAGTCAGCATTCCCCAGAGAGGTACAGCAAGTTGGCAAATATATGTTTCTTTCGGGCCATGCAGTGACATCGGTCATTTACACAGTAAAGCATATCTGTTATTAATATGATTACTGTAGGCAAACCTGACGTGGTCGTATCTGAGGACGAGGAGTGGAGGAGGGTCGACTTTAGCAAAGTCCCCAAACTGAAGGCGGTGTTCCAGAGAGAGAATGGTAAATGTGCAGTTGTCATTACTCTTTATTTCTATCATTCATTAAGCCACCTGGCGAGCATCAGCATACACGTTTCCTCGAAAAGCAAGGATATGTAACTTTCTGCTGCTCTTCAGGCACCGTGACGGCAGCCAATGCCAGCACACTGAACGATGGAGCTGCTGCTCTCGTTTTAATGACAGCAGATGCTGCAAAGAGACATAATGTCACTCCACTGGCAAGGATTGTCTGTAAGCTAAACACACACACACACACACACACACACACACACACACACACACACACACACACACACACACACACACTAGGCAATGGTTGCAGAGCTTAACTAAGGTGAACACATGGTAGGCCTTCAGGAAAATACAGGAGTATTGGCTTCTACAAGTTAATAGAGAAGTATATTTGCTAATTCAAAGTAATATTAGGTTAGTTGTATTTTAGAAAAAAAAAAACTGCACTGTTGCACAAGTCATTAACAAAGTTTCTGTTTACACTAAACTTAAATGCCTGTCTGTATTAGTTGAGAAACTGGAAACTGGTACTTGTTTACGTCTTGTTACTACATCACACTTTTAAGTCTAGTTAACACAGTTGTCATGGTTTTTGTTAAGTCACAGAATATGTTAACCTTTTTCCACATAGCTTTTGCTGATGCTGCGGTTGCACCCATTGATTTCCCCATTGCTCCTGCATATGCTGTACCAAAGGTGAGTATAAGGCCTTGCTGAGGTGAAGTATGATATAATTTTATAATGTTAAAGTTGGAGTTATTTTATTAAAAAGATAAAAATATATGCTCTGTCTGCCCTACACTCAGCTTCTTCCACTAATGCAGTTTTATCGGAACATCCTAACATGAGTGAATGTGTGTTAGGTGCTGGAGGCAGCGGGGTTGAAGAAGGAGGATATCTCCATGTGGGAGATCAATGAGGCCTTCAGCGTGGTCGTCCTGGCCAACATCAAGATGTTGGACATTGACGCAGCAAAAGTCAATGTTAATGGAGGGGCTGTGTCCCTGGGACATCCAATTGGGTAAGCAGCTGAGACTGATACAGAGTGGCTGGGCTTTATTTTTGAAACAGGGATGTGACATTGGAGTGAAGAGGAAAGACCAAAAATAGCTCCACTTGGTTTTTCCTAGGAATGATTGAGCTAAGATGAGGAACAGGGTGTTTCCTGTTTTCTAAAAATATCTCCACACTTTTTCCTCTACTTCTTCCTTGATGTGGACATAGATTTGTGTTTTGATATTTTTGAGTCTGTTCCAGTAGAGTAGGAGACAAAAGGATCAACTGAAGCTGACGAAGATATTCAGAAAAAATTATACAGAAAATATAACTTTCCTGCAGTATATTTGCAATTTAGGCTCATATAAAACTATGATATCAAACTACTACTAAACATTATGGACATCAAATCACTTATCTGCTAACTTTGACAAGGTTTTTGTGCTGTAATCAGGTCATGATCATTGACCTGGAGTGACCACAACAGGAAACCTGTGACTTATCTCAGTTTACCTTCTCCATAGAACAAGTAGTGGAGACTGGAAAAGAAAAGCAGTACTAGTGGTTTGATACATTTATGGACCAAAGGAGGACATAAGAATTTGTTTATTTATTCACTCTCACTGATCATTAAAACCACTGTCTGCTACAGATGAAGTAGCCTTAATCATACTATACATAGTTCTCACACATTGTAAATGGGCGTCTCTTATCTGGAGTAGCTGCTACATTCCATCTATGAAAATCAACATCACAAAGCACAAAATGAGCACTTTGTGGATCATTAATAACGCTTTATTTCTCTTTCCTTTGTCAGGATGTCTGGCGCGAGAATTGTGGGTCACATGGTGCACAATCTGAAGTCAGGTCAGTACGGGCTGGCAGGCATCTGCAACGGAGGTGGTGGAGCGTCATCTATTCTAATCCAGAAATTGTAGGAAACGTGATGTCTCTGATGCACTCCTTGATAGACTGGTTGAAGTGTGTTGACTGCCTTTTACAAGAAGAATGCATCTGTTACAACTTTAATGCCAGTTGCCTTAATCAAACAGCGAAGTAGGACTCCACTCACATGACATCATGCCTCCAGGATTCAAAACACTCCTTTGTTTGTCAAAACGTCTTGTGCAAAAAATGGATTAATATTTAACTATGTATTGAAATGGTTGAATAAATTCTGTAGTTTTTATGAACCAAACCTACTCTTGTGTTATTGATCTTTATGACTGACCATGAGGTTGAAGTCTGACCATCAATGTGTAAAGTTTCAAAGGTGGTACATTGCTTCGGTCTTGACATTTGTATGCGTAATCTAAACTTTAGAGGCAGGGTGATTTCAAGTGTTATCTTGATTATTATTATTATTATTATTATTATTATGTGATGTGTTCTCTTACAGTAAAAGTGGATAATAGAATTTCTGCCTGGCCCCAAAGTGGAGAAACACAGGCCTTTGCCTAGTCTGGATCAAATCCAGGGATGTAGTAGCTTCCTGGTGACTCAGTGAATGACGTGTTGGTGTGGCATTCTGGTCCTGAATGTGGTCCAGGACCTTTGTGTCTCATTCCCTCCAGCAATTTTCTGAAAAACATAATTTTTGTTAATGTGGATTGCCTACTGATCACTGACTACATAGTTCACAGTTGTTGTTATTCATTAAATCACTGTAAAATACAACATTTACTAAAAAAATATACCCGCTTTAAAAAGTGGCTGTGAATTGTGGTTGAAATAGAGAAGATAGAAAGAGAAAGAAGAGAGCGAAACTATAACCTGACCGATACTGAAGTTTTGAAGCTTGTATTGATAATTGAGAGTCTTTTCACCAAATGTGTGTGAAGCCTGCATTAACTGCTTTTCATCTGCGCGGGGGCCTGCAACAAGCTGCAACCACGAACATCTTAGAAATATATAAAGTTGACATGGTGAACGTGTTAGCACACCTGATTGCTAACATTTACAAATCACACACATCCAGCAGACATGTAGCACCATTAACATTCATTTAGAAACATGCTTCTGTCCATCTGGCAAATCTAGAAGTCCAATAATAACTCTTGTTTTAGCTCTGGTTTTGGTGTCCACCAACTCCTGCAGGAAACGTCTGCTTCTTAAGCTGCTAAATGCACCACTATGTTTATCACCAGCTAGTTGCTAACTGTGTTTGCCTGATGTTTGGTGCTGGACAGGCAGTGTGCAGTGGGTTTTTAGAACTTCTTTATGCAACCCAAATTACATTACACATGGCAATTTAGAGTTGGCATTGTAATTTTCAAGTTAGCCACTGGATGCCGCCATTTTCGTTAAATGGATTAAATGCATTCCATTCCATGTTACAGTAGAAGGCAACATGTCAGGGTTAAATTTTATGGCTCTCATATTGCATTTACACATATCTTTTAACGGGTAGATAAAGGATCAGTTCACCAATATTATAAAAGGCTGTATTTTTTTTTCTATTTACCCCTCTTGGCATTAAGCCATGCAGATATTGGACACTGAGGGTTTGAGAGGTCATCTTTAAAATTTCTGCTGTATCCTTGATGCAGTAGAGGTGAATAGAATTTCAACAGTGGTATTTAAAGCAAAGAAAAATATCTATTAAACGTGTCTTATCAGAAAGAATGCAGTTTCAGATTTGAACTTATCAAACCATGGGTACGTAAATCAACTGAACAAAATATTTTTGGACAGTCACCGCCAGGGCTAAGGAAGGGTGATGAAGATATACTCTCAGTTACCAGTTTATTAGCTACACCTAGCTTTGATTAATGCAGTCAAATTTAACTGACCTGAAACGAGTCCTACCTCCATGAAGGTTTTAAGGTCCAGTTTGTGTTTTGACCCCTTTCAGAGAGGTGTTGGTCATTTTGAAGGCGGTTTGTGGTGCTGTTAAATTTTATTGCATAACAGTGATGAGTGTTTCTATAATTTTGTCCACCCCACTCAACAATGTGGATAGACTGAATGACAGAAACACGTCTCTGTAATTTAATATAGTATCTATACAATAACTCAGATATATTAAGTGATACAAAAGTGATTTAATGTTAATACAGGAGTTTCATAATTATTTGTACAAGCTAAGACTATTCCCCATCTACTTTAAATGCAATATGCTCATATACAGTATGTAAATATATAAGATATTAAGATTAGGGTTGTTGTCAGTCAGTAGATCATTAGGTTCCTCACAATCTCTTCCTGGATGACTCTTGTCTTTCATTCTGTCCTTTTCCTGCCAGTGAAACACCCGGTTAAATATTAACGGGCTCTGAAACTAGTTTGGCCATCAGTATTTGCTACCCCACTTGCCCATTTGTTACTGATCAAAGACAACTAGGTGACACTGCTCTTTCGAAGGATGGACAATAGCATGGGTAATGTAAGAAACAATTCTATTACGTCTTTTCACTTGATTTAAACCTTTGTTTTTCCCACTAAGGCTCGGTCTGAATGCCGGCTCCAGGTCAAACAAGCAGTTACCACTTGCCACTTGTTGACTCCTCTCGCTCCTCCTCTCAGTCACACTGTGTCAACCTTGGTAACCGGAAAACATTAAGCTGAACTTGTTTTGGACTTGAATTTACCATTCTTAAGAAGCTGCCACTCCCGAATAGATTTTTTTTTATGGTTCTTAGGCATAACTTTTAGGTAGGAAGAGCAGATTTTGTTAGAGCAAGCAGAAACTAGTGCATGCTTGTCCTTGATTGTCTACAGTTTGAGTCTGCAAGGTTTCATGAAGTAAAATAAGAATTTAAAACATTTCACATGTATACATATTTGCTGCTCAGGCATGTAGCCAAGAAATATTTTCAAAAGCACAAATTGCTCTTGTAAATCAATATAGTAGAGCTGAAGACTGCTAGAGATTATCACTGCTATAAACCTACAGGATAAGATGCACAGGGCAATAATGCATGTAAATCACAATATACATACAGTATATCACACTGCTGAACTGAGTTTCTAAACCAGGTTTTCCTAATGAGATCAAATAACAAGTCAATGGACGGCCACTGCTGGATGGACACCTGCGCTCATTGTTTTCACTTCATTCACGTTATCCTAAATCCTGGCTGTGACCACATGATAATGAGAATCAGTGCTTTTCCTCCATCAATACCTGCTCTTTGCCCATGTCATTTTGAAGTGTTAGATAAATGGAGTGGTGTACAACAGGCTGGCTTGTGCACACAGAGGGAAAAGGTGTGGTCATGGCTGTTGATTATATGGAGGAACGGAGAGAGCATGTGACAGAGAGGGAAACAGGGAGTGGAAGAAAAGAGAGAATCAGAGCGCTGAAGGAATTTGTGGGAATTTCAAGGTCGGTAGAAATATAGAGAAAGATGTGGATGAATGTGTTTGTGAACTCTTAGTAAGTGAGCTGACTCAGGTCAGGTGTGAGCTTTTGTATTTGTAGTATTTTAGTTGTTAAAAAACTGGAGATTCTTGGTGTTTGGGGGAATGAGAGTATTTGTGATATGTATTCAGGTGCTTAGGTAGTTTTTATGTGAGCCAACATTTTAATGGACAATTTGTTCAATCAATTTTCTTTTTTGTTTTATGAATACTGCTCTAACAAAAGCTATAGTTTGGCTACATGGTGCATCATATACTTTACTTTTTAATTTATGAGCAGTAATTCATTCTTCTTTAATACTGCATAAACTTTTCCAGGTGTGACAGTCTCCCACATCGGGCAGTATGACCAGTTTCAGTATGAGTAATAATCAGGTAAGATCAGTTTCATTGTCAAAGGCAGCCTGTCTAAATGTCTGTGTCTAAATGTTTTTTTACCACATAAAATCAATGATTTTTTCTGAATAAAGCCAAATCACATATTTATCTCCTTCTCTGTCATTGTTACACCAGCTTAACTTCTTTCTCATTACTTGTAGGCAAATGGTCCCACCTATGACAACATTGGATTCCGGCATGATGAAAGAATACCCCGTCCGTACAACCCACAGCAGGGGATATACCCCTCCCACCCACAACAGACCCCTAACTACATTCCCACAACCCCCACAACCATCAACACCCACCACACTGTAACGCCTGGAACATCACATAATACAGGACAAATGACAGGTACGGTAATTCTTAGTGTTTTTTCATTTCCCATATTTCAGCATAAAAGGAGGATAAACTGATTAACAATGCTAGTTTTTAAAAAGAAAGGCCCTCCCCAGCTTCATTAAAAATTCTAATGCACCCCTCCCTAATATGTCAAAATAATACAACAGTGTTGAACTGGTCCAACTCGCAGTTTTGAAACAGAAAAATATTTATGGAAAATTCTTGGACAATCAAGAAGGAATTAAAACAGCACAAAATGAGCGTTAGTGTTTGGTCATGTGGAGCTCAACTGTGTCAAAATGATAAACTCTTCTCCCAGTTGTCATGTGATTTGAATTGTTAAGAGAGATAATGTAGGAAGTGAATTCACTAATTTAGACTGCAGTGCAGTATCTTCTAAACCTGCCATTTGCATGTCTGACTCTATGTAAATCTCGAAGGGTGTGCAGTCGCTGGTATGTAAAACTCAGCCATCTCAATTACTTAATTTTACTCTTGCCTTATAGGGATAAAGAAATGTCATTGGAAATATGTCCTGTCGGCATCTCTGGCTGGGGTTCTTATCCTGGCAGTGGGCTGCCTCTTGCTCTGGTACTTCTGTAAGTTCAGCTGAAGATCTTTGTATCTGCCTAAAGTGGTTTTTGTCATCCTCGGAATTTTGTGTGAAATTCCTGTGTTCTCTATACTGTGTGTGTGTGTGTGTGTGTGTGTGTGTGTGTGTGTGTGTGTGTGTGTGTGTGTGTGCGTGTGTGCGTGTGTGTGTGTGTATGTGTGTGTGTGTGTGCGTGTGTGCGTGCATGTTTGCAGTATACTACGAGTGTTTATTGGGGAAGTCATGCCAACAGGGTGGGAAGTGTCTGTCATCCTGGCAGTGGTGTGATGGTGTCATGGACTGTTCAGGTGGAGAGGATGAATCTAACTGCTGTAAGTTGTGTTCAGAATCAACACCCAGATCTTCCACACATACGTCCTGTATTGGCGTTTATGGTTTTTTTTAGATTTACTTTAATCAACAGTAGGTGAATAAACCGCTGTCCTCTCCGCCTCACAGTTCGCCTTCACGGGACCAACTTCATGCTGGAGAGTTACTCACCGGACAGCCAGACGTGGATGCCCGTGTGCGCTGAGAACTGGGACAACAACTATGGCAGAGCTGTGTGTGAGCAGATTGGCTACAGGAGGTGCTGATTGTCTTCTCCACCACTGTTCACATTGTCCCACTTCTGCAGACTCTGTTCTAACCGCCGTATAAGAATTAACCTATGAGTGTTTGAGAGCACAAGCTTATAGGTTTTTTTCCTCACAGTGAATTCTTGTCAGAAAGGAAAAACTTCTGAAACAATACTTAGACAGTCGCATGGTGCTAAAGTTCCAGAGGCACAAATGGCCTGATTACTTGCTTAAAATTGTACAATTGATTAATCAAACAAAGACAAAGAGAAAATGATTATGTCTCACATTGTGCAGACTTACACACAGTTTCTTCGGGGGGAAAATACATCATATCATGTAAAGCTGGATGACATGACTGGCTAACATCCAAACTTTATTTAAAGGTCCATTTTAAAAAGCTGGGAATAGTGTGTTTGCCTTACCTCACTGATCACATGACATCAACCTTGTGTCCGTCCCACAGCCAGGATTATGTGACCTACAGGCAAATCGGTGCAGGTTCTTTGGCCTCTCAAGGATACATGAAACTGAAGCCTGGGGGTATTCATACGTCACCTGTACAGTCACAGCTCACTTACAGGTATATGATGATAACTGATGATATATGATATACATAAATACTGAATAATTTGTTTTACTTGTTTAAATATCTTTTTTTTTTTTTGTCCTTTCCTTTGCAGCCAACGTTGCTCAGCCTCAGCTGTCACACTTCAGTGTATTGGTAAGTTACTGCTTCAACTGGGACATAACTGCAATGCTGAAATATGTACGAAATCATGTGATATGTGCAAAGACGGTGGATAGTATAGATTTAGCCAGACAGTGGGACTTCCTGTTTGTGACCAAGTCACCAAGTCACCAAATATCACCTGAATAAAGTTTTTTTTTTCTTTGCCCCAATAAAATATGAGTTATAGTAAACTCTTTTCTGTCGTCAGTAGAATGTGGAAAGAGTTCAGAAGCCCCCAGAACTCGTATCGTAGGTGGTGCAGACGCTGTAAATGGAGCCTGGCCGTGGCAGGTCAGTCTCCAGATTCATGGTCAACACATTTGTGGAGGCTCCATCATCAGCCCTTACTGGATCCTATCTGCTGCACACTGCTTCCAAGAGTGAGCTTCTACTCTTTACGCCATTTATGATCTTCATGCCATTTGCCTTGTTTTACATTTGATTTTTAATGTAATTTTTGACAGATATTCAGGAGGAGAATCTATTGTCTGTTTCACATCTTTCTGTTTGTCATGACAGTTACTCCAGGCCTGATATGTGGACAGTATACTCTGGCGACGTGAGCTTGATCAAAATGAGCTCTGACGTTGGCAAAACTGTGAACAAAATCATTAACCATGCCAAATATGACACAAAAACTAATGACAATGACATTGCTCTGCTAAAGCTTGACACACCTCTGACATATACAAGTAAGTTGACGGTAAAATTCATATTTCATTACAAGAAATGATGATGTGACCTGTCACTTTGTATTGATAATGAGAACACTTGAGCTCATGGTTGTTCGTCCCTCAGGCACAGTGAGGCCAGTGTGTCTCCCCAACGTTGGCGTGAACCTCTCTGCCGAACGTCAAGCCTGGATCACAGGATGGGGGGCCTTGCGCTCATCTGGTGAGCCCAACACTACGTGAATATGTCCAACTTTCTATGTGAAGTGAAATGGAGAATGTGTACCATGTTGACTCAGAACCCAGCAAACAAATCTGTTTCTGAACACTTAGTTTTCTTTCCTTTCTGTAGATTATTTGTTCAAGTGTTTCAGGGGTCACCTGTCTTTTAAGGTTTAAAGCACAAGTAAGGGAACAGTACTTTTTAACGCTTGGCTGAGCTAACTGCGGGTGTACAATTATTAATTTTTCTCAGGACCAGCCCCTGACAGACTAAATCAGGCCCAGGTGACCATTTACAACACAGTGACCTGTAACAGTCCTCTGGTGTTAGACGGACAGGTCACTCAGACTATGATCTGTGCAGGCAAACTGCAGGGAGGAGTCGACACATGTCAGGTTAGTCTGAGTTTCTTTTCTCTGTCACACACACACACACACACACACACACACACACACACATACACACACACACACACACACACACAAACACATATTTCTTTTGTATGCCGCAGGGTGACAGTGGAGGGCCCCTGGTGGTCGAGGAGGGAGGTGTATGGTGGCTCACAGGGGACACTAGCTGGGGGATTGGATGTGCTTGGAGGAACAAGCCAGGAGTCTACGGCAACATAACCTACTTTACTGACTGGATATATAGACACATGCAGGTACAGAGATGTACGCCTCTAATAAATGTTTATTATAGATATTGTAGGTCTTCTGTTGTCAGATGCATGAATTTCGGGGATCTTTGTCTGTGGGCAGCATGCAGCATAACTAACAGCAGTGACTCTCCATTTATTGCATTTTTATGGCAATGTGTTTGTAAACAGCAGTTAGAAGCAGAGTGACACTATAGTCCTTGTGCTCACTAGCGGTCAAAGTCTTATGTTTTCTTATCTTTTAGCTCTGTGTTGGTAAATGCGGGTTATGGTTTAGGGAAATTTAGGTCACAGCATGTGACGCTACCTGAATCTAATGTGCATGAGTGACATGTAGTGATTTTAGGTTTAATTAATCCAGTCAGCCTAATGAGAAGTGAAATATCATCACACCAGACTTCTAACATTGTTTTTTATCCTAACAGAATGAGTGATGGAAACGTCAACCAACATGAAGACAAACCTCTTGCAGTAATCAGTTACTTTATCACACACTTTGCACTTTGAATCTGAAGCTCCGAACAGGAAGATTTAAAAAAACAAAAAAAACAAAATGAGGACTGTACAAATAAAACTGACCGATCATTTCATTATTTTTCAATACTTGTTATTACTACAGATTGGATGTTTGTATTTAAACAAAATCAAGCTATTTTGTTGTAATAAAACAAATTTTGCACAAAGAGCTGCGTTTCAGTTTGATAGGTGTGTGACAAATGCTCAGGTAACTGGCTAATGGAGCAAAGCCTGGCAGCCAGCACAGACAGTTAGTTTGACTCTTACTGCGGAACTAATGGCACACACTACTCAACACTACTGTAACACACATCCAAAGACCTATTTGCAAGAAGGTTAAAACCCACTTTAATTCCTGCATCCACCTGTTGGCTCCCACCTCAGTACAGTAGCTACAGTATGCTTGGAGGGGATCCGCAAGGTCAGGGCCTGGACATATTATATACACTCACCAAACACTTTATTAGAAAACCTGTGCACCGGCTTTTTTAATGCAATTAACCAATTAGCAAATCATGTACCCGCAGTACAATGCATACAAACATACAGATACAGGTCAGGAACTTCAGTTAATGTTCATATCAAACATCAGCGTGGGGGAAAAATGTGAGTTTGACCGTGGCATGATTGTTGGATCCAGACAGGCCAGTTTGAGTATATCTGAAACCCAAACCATCAGAATACTCCAAAACCAAAAAGGCATCCAGTGAGCAGCAGCTCTGTGCATGGAAACATGTTCATGAGAGAGGTCTGAGGAGAATGACCAGACTGATTGGAGCAGACAAAAGGGCTATGGTAACTCAGATAACCACTCTTTACAAATGTGGTCACCTTACTCTAAGTGGAATATAGTGTTAGTCACACTCTGTGTATGCTCCTGTGCATGCGTGTGCATGCGTGTGCATGTGCTCATACTCATGTCATGTGTTTTTCTCAGCTGGGCACAGTGGAGTGGAGGGCTATACGGACTATAACTTTAACTTTAAAGTAGAACTTTTTTTTCTTGTGGTATGAATGGGATGAAGACGGTGGTGAGGCTTGACGTCACATGACATCACAAGTGGGTGTATGGATAAGAAATGTGATTGTATTTGTACCAGAACCTCCGAGAAAATTTGCATGTTTTCTGAAAATTCAGTGTCAGCGTGAAGGTTCCAGGTTCCAGGTTCCAGGTTCCAGGTTCCAGGTTCCAGGTTGACATCTTCCTGCCGACTACAAGCCGCTGCATCATTTTGTGTGAATTTTACTCTTTATCTCAATTTATCTGCAAATAAAGATATTGATATAATTGTTGCTCTTTACTCATTTTCAATCATTACACATACAATTACTTAATAACTCTACTGCTACAGTGTAATTTTATAGGCTACTGAAAAAACATTCAGAATTCTGGGACATTAAGGAGAGAATAGAATGATGGTGTGTGGATAAAAACACGCTCAACAGGTGTGACAACCAAACACACTCTTCTGCCTCAAAACACTGTCAACTGAAAACCTCTCGCCTATTTGCTCTGCTCAGTATAACAACGCCATCCTATTGCAGCCGTCACCACCTCAAACATTACCTCAACACAACAGCTGGTCTGACACCCTGCAAACTTGATTTATAAAATTCCTATTAACCTCGATCAATTGCGATTTAAGTCTTGTGTGTTGTGACAGACATAATTTGGGGTGAATGAAGGCCTCACTGACTGCACTCCATTCTGAAGTGCCTAAACCTTGCCTGTAGGACCAGCTCAAACGGGGAACAATATGTAAAAAGATCTGTTCTAGTTTAATTTACAAACTTATTTCATTATAAATGCTTGTTGAAATAGGACCCCAGTGACATACTGTATACAGTAGTTTTTGGAAGCTTCTGCAAATGTTACAATGCCTGCAAATATTTCAGTATTTAAAAAGTTTTACATTAACCACACATTACTGAGGATAAAATACCTCACAGAATACTGCACCATTTGTGATATCTGATGTTTTACTGAACTCTACAATTGTCTGTGTATATGTGTGTGTGTGGGTGTGTGTATATGTGTTGGTATATGTGTGTGTTAGGACCGTCTCAGAAGGTGACAGCTACCTCGGTTTGGGTAATAGATTTTAGGGTACCATGTTACTGGTTGTTATTTATTGCTGTGGTAGTACCAGTAACTTCCCACCAGGTGTCAGTGTCGCTGTGTGGACCGCGTGAGCGCAGGGACAGAGAAACAGATTAGTGCGTCACATCCAATCAAACTGTGAGGATGTGAGCGGAGGAAGAACTGCAGGACGTTGTCAAATTAAAACGTGACTTCCACAGTTAGCAGGTGAGCTGGTAATATTAGTTGTGTCTGCTTTCAGAAAAATGTTCATTGCTTTACTTTCGTTGCTTTGTCGTTACTGTCTGCATTTTCTTGGCAAACGTATGAAAGTTAAGGAAAAGTATGAATGTTAGCAAGCTAGCAAACCAACAAGGAGACCTCCACAGCTGCTGTAAACAGTCTCATTATCTGTTCACTTAAAAATTATAGTGTTAAACTGAGTGAAATGTCTCTGTTGAGTGGCATATTGAGTTACATTATCCTCAACTGAATGTAGGAGAATGTGTATTTATTTTTCTTCATGTTTCTTAAAAGCTCTGCACGCCCACACAGGTGTTCTGACTGATTACGTCTCTGTAAAGTTGGGTGGAGCTATGCAGGGAATTATGTGAGGTCAACAATATCCACATACCAGCAGAGCTTTTGCCCCCTCAGAGTTGCACTGTAGCAAAAGCACAGGTGTAGCTGATAACATTAATTGTGGCTCTGTTTAGGTGCATCAAGGCCCTGGTATTGTGCATGCTGACTCACTGGCTTGGCTTACTACCACACGTAGATAGAACATGCCTGTATTGTTCTGAGAGGATGTTTAACCTATCAAGTAAGTGACAACACCATGGGGTGGACCATGGGTGTGTAGGGTCTTAATTGTGTATGAAATGGACACAGAAAATGCACACAGAATGATCAAACTAAAACTTGATTTTCACATTTTGCAGAAGGACAATTGCACACATCATATTTTGGTGAGTCAATCAGTACAAAGATCCAAGCAGAGGTCCGTCTAGAGGAGATTGACCCACATCAGCATCACTGACAGAGAGAGGGGAATCTTGCAGCAGTCACAGGATGGAGTAAGGAGTGAGCAAGGTACTTGTATTTTATGTATAATTATTGTGGATAATGTTTTTTCTGTTCTGACACAAGCACTAGACAAATCTTAGGACCAGTACCTGTTATCTTAAAGGCTGATAAGCAAGAGGCTGATAACAGTCTGAAGCCAGTGTTTTAATGTCAAATCATGGACTCATGATTTCTCTCTTTTTCTTTGCATGAAACCATTTTGAGTGTACACACATAGTCTACATCACAGGCTAGATCAGGTCTAAGTAGTTAATGAACTAAATATGGAGACATCACACATTTATATCAAGCACTAGTTAGCCATCATCAGAAACAAAATCTTTTAAAAAATGTTTTTCCCAATGTGAGAAACAATCATGAGTACTGACTCATGGCTGGCAGGGAACGGGTGATGATACGATTATTATCTGCTTGGTTTAGGTCTAGTAAGCAGAACTGTGCTGACACCAGACAAACCTGATCTACACTCTGTGTGTGAGTGCCAGGCTTGTTTTTGTCATTTTAGGGCCAAGGCCATTTGGCCTTCCCTGTCACAAACATTTTTAGGGCACAAAGGCCACATGCCAGGGCACAGAGGCCATTGAGTGATTTCATGCCTACAAATAAATAACTTGACTTTCTGATTAGAAAAAAACAAGAAAATAACTCAAATGACATGAAAATCATAGATTATTCACTTTTTAATATAAATAAAAACAACATGTTTTAAGAGGCATCATGTTACAATGTATTAATTTACTAGAATCTATTAATATGTAAATATATTTAATTTCAGAGAAACTATAGTTTCTGTCATTTTTGTTGGAGTGACTTATGTCCTGTTGACAAGGACTGGAGCTTGCTAAGCTGTCCGTGTCTCAGCTTCAACCATTCTGAGATCAGCTATGATATTGCCGCATTAAACTCATGCACAGACGTGTGTGGTAACTAAACTGCATCAAGCTGATTCATCATATTTGTGTGAGATCTGCAGTAAATTTGAGAAGTTTGAGACAGAATATTGTTACAGGAGTAGAGCAGCTCCTTTCAGGAATAGCTCAGTACGCATGGCTGTGCACACACACAAATAGAGAGAGAGAGAGAGAGAGAGGGGGACTGGCTCACTGCCAGTTTTTTGCACAACCAGACATATAGGTACAACTTATGAATCAGTTTGCTTATTAAATAGTGTTATTCTGTTTAGTTTTAAAATGATAACAGATTTTGCAATTTGTTAATTTTTAGCTGTGCAAGCAGCATGGCTCCAGGGTTGGCATCATTCTGTCAGTTTGTTGGTTAGTCACCACTGTGGTCCAGACTGAAATAACTTGGCGACATTGGATGGATTGCCAACTATTGGATGGCAATCCATCCTGAAACCTTCTGACTTTTGTATGCTTAGCATTTGGGAAGAGGACTTAGACCAATATATTCATTGGTGGAAAGTCAGATTGTAGGCATGTACAGCACAAAAAGGCATTGCACACTGAACCTGTACCAAAGCTTATTTCCTAAGGTGCTCAAAAGCTGATATCAACAGCATGTTCACTGGCAGTCACATGTCTGCTCATAGGCAACAAATGCAATAGACACAAAGTTTTGAAGCATGTAGTGGATGTGGTTAAAGTGCTTGGAAAGAGGGTGTTGAGCTACTGGCAGGTGGAGAATGAGGCAGCATATACAATATGTTGGATATGTGTGATGACAGCACCATAGACCATGGAAACTTTTTGGTTCTCATCCTTTTATCAGGAAAGTTTTAAGCAGAAATCATGGGCAACATTTTCTTTATTTGAGAGTTATTGATATGTGGAGATCTTACAGAGTCTCTTTTGATCATGAGAAAACTTTTGACAGGGTGTTATTGATGATGGTTTCTCATATCATGAACCTACGGTGAAACGGTTACACAGACAATGTTAATATTTTTTTCTCTAGCTAGTGGGGTGTTCAGTGTTGCTCCTGAGGAAAGCTGGGCGATTGGGCCATGATAAACAGCTCTTCCTCTTACCACCCAAGGTCATGGACCTTATTGGACTGACCCCTTTTCATAGCTCTGTACTGTAGGCATGGCAGATTTTTAAGATTGCATGAGACTCCATGGCATGTGGTTGTTTGAGGAAACTTTGTTTTCTAACAACCTCATAAAGATTGCAGTCTGCAAGATACTCTCAGAGAGGCTGGCTGCACCGAACTGGGTCATCTGTAAAGGTGACGGCAACATCTGTGGACGCCCTGGGAGAGAACAACACCGCATCTATCTGGCTGACTTGTGAAGGATGTCTGTGCTGCCCTACCACAATCCCCAAGAGCATTTGTGGAAAACCTGGACAAGTTTCTGGCTGTAGAGAAAAAGCAGGCTACCAAATCTGCATTAAGTCTCTGAACCTGCGCTCTTTGGCAGGGATGAAGGTGTTGAGGTGGACTGAGTTTTTTGGTCTAGATGTATGTCCCTGTACAAGCTTCCCATTGAAAAGCAGACAGCAGACCTCCATTGGAGGGTTGTACATGTAGCAATAGCTACAAAGAGATTAAGCGCACCTGTATCCAAAGCCGGGAGAGGAGTGTGTTTTGTGTTCTCAGGTTGAGACCCTGTTACATTTATTTATTTCAGTGTCCTTGGCTGTCAGCACTGTTTGAACTTTGGAAAAGGTGGTTTCTAGGTCTATGTGAGGATTATATGTTTGATTATTTTTGAGAGTACTGGCAGAGTGGAGCTGATTGTAAATTTCTGATCAGAGAAACATTTTTGTGTTTGGTTGACAGGGTTTGTTGTAACGGTTTTATAAAGGGACTTTTCCTCTCCTCTCCTCTCCTCTCCTTGCTTCCTATACTCTCCTCTCCTCTCCTCCTCTTTGATCTCCCTCCATCAGCTTGGCTGTTTAATCACTGCTCATGGAAGTTGGCTCACTAATTGGCAGATGCTCAATCCCAGAGCCTGCATCTGCTACCTGTTTGTACCAATTAACAGACCCATGATACTGCACTGACACCTCTTCAATGGGTTAACAGATGCAACAATTAGCCACTCATTTGAATAGCTGCCTGCTTAGCGTGAGGACCCTTGTTGCATCATCTCCCACTGTGGGGACCGCCTTTCATCTATTTGCCTTTTTTCTTGTTGCCTCTCAATTGAAGCATGGGAAGACCAGGGAACCCCGGAGTGTTGAGCAAACAGTGTTTTCACTATAGATCCCTAAATCAGCTCTCCAGACTCAGTGT
Organism: Seriola lalandi dorsalis; assembly: GCF_002814215.2. Lineage (NCBI taxonomy): Eukaryota > Metazoa > Chordata > Actinopteri > Carangiformes > Carangidae > Seriola > Seriola lalandi. Next base: position 1,051,075 of record NW_019525130.1, on the reverse strand, counting down.
TGCAGCTGAGGAGAGGCTGAAGAGTTGGATGGCAAAATGCACTGCATATATGAAAGATGAGGCAGGCGCGCTTGCATGTGCTCACATTTAGGATGTTTTTGTTGTGCTGTGGCTCTGTATATTGTTTTAGCCTAGCTAACTGGCACTGTTCAGTTTCGTACACAAAAAATTGTGAAGTCAGTATAAGCTTGTTGAACTCCTTGCTGAAACCTTTTTATGCCTCCACACCGGTGACAGCCGGGGCCGGAGGCATTATGTTTTCAGTTTGTCCGTCCGTCTGTCAGTACAAATGTCTGTCCGTTCCATTCTTATGGACGCGATATCTCAGTAACATTTTAAGGTATCTTCGCCAAATTTGCCACAAATAATCACTTGGACTCAGGGATGAACTGATTAGATTTTGGTGGTCAAAGGTCAAGGTCACTGTGACCTCACATAACACTGTTTTGTCCTTGTAAATGCAATTTCAGGTTCTCCTCAAGGGAATCTCTTCAAATTCGGGACAATGTTCACTTGGAGTCAAGGATGAACTGATTAGATTTTGGTGGTCAAAGGTCAAAGTCACTGTGACTTAACAAATCATGTTTTTGGCCTCTTGAATGTGAAATCTCACAGCTGTCTTGAGGGAATTCATTCAGATTTGGCATAAACATTTACTTGGACTGAAGGAGGAACTGATTAGATTTTGGCGGTCAAGGTCACTGTGACCTCACAAAACACATTTTTGGCCGTAACTCACAAATTCATACGTTAATTATGACACATTTTAACACTAAATGATGATTAAATGATGAAGTGATGACATTTAATATCCAAATAGTCAAAGGTCAACTTCACTGTGAATCACAATTATAGTTGGTTCTCGATATACAGTGGATATGGAAAAAAGAAACTCATAACCGAGGCGATCCTTGATGGTTTAAGTTTTACTGCAGAAGGTTACATTTTATTTTTTACAGTTGAAGGCTGGTTGATTGGTTGCAGTGAGCAGGGCATCAGTAGCCCCAGTGACAAAATCACTAGTGAGTATTAAAAACTAAAGAAGATCTCATGACAACTGCCATAATTGTAGTACCTATGTAGAACCTTTGGTCCCCCCATATAGAAGTTTAAATGTGAAAACAATGAAACTAAAATATGTGAAGACCAAATTAAGAATATTAAAGCAGTTCTCACTGTAGGTACTGACTTTATTCTTATGTATGTGAGGAAAATAGAGCTCAGTCTTGCTTAAGAATGTGGGCAAAACCTGTCTGGCACATAAAACAGTAGTTTGTGGAGAACACAAAATAATCATGGCTGTAACAGTGCTCAGGAATTTAATATACATTTGATATGTATTTGAAATACTGTATTTTATATCTATATCAGATCTATATTAAAACATTTGCATGGTTTTTGTACATCTTTAAATTGGTTAAAAGCATTAGAAGTAATGTGAATGTCTACTTATTGATACTGGGTAAGAGAAATACTTTTAGAATGATTCAAATAAAAGTTCACAGGCATTTTTTTTTAAGTTATTTTTTTTGCCTTTATCCAGATAGGGACAGTGAGAGAGTAAAAGGAAACTTTGGGAGAGAGAGGGGATGACATGCAGCAAAGGGCCATAGGTCAGACTCGAACCCATGGCCGCTGCGGTAAGGACTGGGCCTAAGTGGTACGCATTCCAGTTGAGCCATGGGAACGCGTTTACAGGAATTTTAAACCTATTTGAATTTTGTTGGATTTATGTCCTGAGTTGGACTAGAATCAGCCATGTAGTGAAGCTGAAACTCCCATTCACTCACTTTTGAAACTTGATATATTGTCACCACGCGATAAATACATGCTGAGTACTGCATACTTTAACAATCATGGCTGTGTGTGTGCTGTCACACTTCATTTCAGCAGTATCCCACACATATGCTATATAGGCGATGTTGCCGTAACAAAGACAATGATGGGGCATTACGTTGCTGAGCAAAAATGAATGAAATTCAAATAAATTCTTTGGTCACTGATGTGGAAAAAAACTTGCGCTGGTCTAAAAATAATTTGGCATTATGTTATATACTATAAACGTAGTCCAATAGCAAACATTTTTCTTAAAAACAATGAATTAAAAGATTAAGTAACTTTTAAAATTGAAAACCTGTTTGTACCACTTCTCATGACTCAGTGAGCTGTGAACCAGACATGGTCAGCATCATGTAAAATATCTCAGTTCTTTGTCACATTCTCATTTAAAGGCATGACCAAGGTGTTGTTGTGAAGAACAGCCAATTATTGAACCAGAGGAAAGCAAACAGTGTCGACACAAAGTATGAACCGTGGTGATTGATGTGTAACAACACGATGACAGCACTGTTACTAGGGGCTAAGTGCTAATCTTGGATGGGGAAAAACTGAATTCTCACAGGATATTTAAAGAAAAAAAGAGGCTTACTGGTGTGATTCTGCCCCAGTTCTCACCAACACTTTGTCAGTGTGTGAAAATGAGATGTGTGTATGTGTAATTTTCTGTGTGTGTGTCAGGGTGATGGAAAGTGTGTGTGTTTGTGCATGCCTAAGCTTCAGACTGTGCATGCGCACACACAAGCTGCTGACTGTGAGCATGTTACTGTAATCCTTCCTGTGTGTGCGTGGATCAAAACCAAGTGTCACTTTGCACAAAGAGTATGATCAATGCAACATTCTTCTGTAGCCAATGAGAAGAGAGCCCCTGTTACTGGGCAGCTATGTGTTTACCCCCCCCCCCCACCACCCATTCTTTCGTGAGGTCGATGTCATGCGTCAAGCCTCATAGACTCTCAGATCAGCGTGAGTCTTTACGACACACCAGGGTCCTGCGGTTGTGATGAAGATCAGCACTCTCACTGGTTTTGTAGGTCAACCAGTACTGAGCTACGGGTGCAGGCCAGCTCACAACATGCACTTCGGTGCTTTGCTTTTATACACAGAGCATATACATAAAGATATAGACATATACACAAAAATGCAGATTATTGGCTAGAGTTGCTGCAGGAAAATTTCCATTTCTTGAACAATAATCTGAAAATGAAATTTCTCAAATTTTGCTGTAAAAAGATACATTTTTTACTTATAGAATACAGTTTACTCACATTTGGGGTGACATTACATCATACATTATATCACGATATGATTATTCATTTAAAAAATACTTCTTAAAAGATTAATATTGGTGGATCATTGTCATGTGATTATCACTGACTACAGATAATGCACATTTGTATTCACCACATTTGCATTTACTAATCATTGTGAATTTGAACACAATGTCTTCAGTGCTCATTGCTGATGATGGAAGAAGTATTAAAATATTTTACATCAGTAAAAGTTAATAAAAAGCGCAACATATATTTAGATTACTTATTCATTAATGCATAAGCAGAATTTTAATGTTGCTGAATGAACCATAGCTAATTTGAACTACTTTATATACTGCTGGGTAATTTAATCTATAACAGTGTTCATATTTTATAAGATAATCATATTGTTTGTTGAGCTGAAACAATTAGGAAATTATTCACCAATTATTTTGACAATAGTTTTTTCATTAAAATAATTTTTCAATATGTTTGTTTTTTGGACCGTTGGTTGGGCAGAAAAATGTATATTATGAGGATGTAACCAGAATTTAAGAATTATTGAAATACTGGACAAAGATGAAAATATGTATAACGTATCATTGCCGAATGCAAACTCGTCATAAATCATCCGAATTTCTAAAAATAGTACAGAGGACGTGACCTCAGTGTCCCCAATAGTAGCTACGGCCCTGGCTCTGGGAACTGGTGATGATTCTGACTTCATAGTTTTGACAATTTCAACAGGGATTAATCAAATAAATAATTAACAGATTAATAGTTAATAACAGGATTAATAATTCTGCAGACTTAAAATTTTATACTGTATAAATACATTAAATGGAAATACTCCAGTAATGTACAAGTGCCTCAAAACTTTACCGAAGTACAGTACCTAAATAAATTTACTTTTCACCACTGCATGTTCTAATCTTTGTTACAAATTGTCGAATGAAATGAATAACATACCGTGATAACTACTGTTAGCATCAATCCTTGGATCAGTAGTCCTTTGTCCTTCGATAAACTAGTTTAAAGCAGGACAAAATACTTTTACACCAAACATTATTTTTATTGAGTGATTAAGTGTGTTTCAAAGAAAGAGCCAAACACATTTTTCAAGAATACTTTCACCGTTTTGTTCAATCCTGTAGCGAAGTTTGACAATTAACAAGAACTCCTACAATAATTTTGCAGTTAGACAGAATAATTCTATAAGCCAGGGTCTCAGACTATAGAGGTGAATTAATACCTCATACAGAGTCTCAACAAACAACAAGCAGTACATAAGTAACATTTATCACAATGCTTTTGTATTGCACTGTATTACATTGTGAGGTGTTTTGGTTATTTTGTCCACCCCCTGTTTACTCCCAGTGTATTTTAATATTAAAATATACGTTGCATGTTTTCAGTTTGACTCTAATTATAGCACCACGATGTCTAACCTTGGAAAGTTTATGTCAGCTTAAGATGATGGGTAAACATCATGTCCCTGCCAACATGTAAGAATTAGAAATTAGTCTAAATCTTCCAAATTACAGCTCGTTACAGTATAATGGCATATCATCTAAACACATCAGTGGAAAGCAAGTTGTTTTTCTTAGGATTAGCCTTCCAAAGATTATCCACTGTAAAGAATGTAAAAGAAATATTAAGAACAACTGAACTACAGCTTGATCTCCTCAATCTTGACATTGCAGGATTTGCTTTGGACTTCACCAGCAACACCACTCCTGACCACAAGGTGGCATCAGTCCTCAGTGACTCAGTCCATGAATACAGCGCCACTGATGATCTGACTGTAGAGAAATCCTCTTTACTGGAAGGGTTAAACTTTAATCTTAACAATCTCTTTTCACCCTTTATGTAAAAAACATACGGAAATAAACAATATGGCAAAACATCTGTCTAAACCCCTCAGACAAGTAAACAATAGGAAGGGATTTACAGTAGAAGTGAGCCAGCTAGTTACTTATAGCCTGATCTTGCTCACTAACAACATGTCCATCTTATGTAGTGGGGATGAGAATATATATTTTTCATACAACCTAAACTTGTTTACTGTTGTGGTCCTACACCACAGTCATGACTTTGTCCTATGAAGCATTAAAAGAGCCTTCGGAGATGTGGTTTCTCAGTTGAGGTATTTTAACTGAGACTGTCTTTGCAGAGTTAAACGTTTGCTTCCCCAGTGTCTCTTTTGGTTGGTCAGTGTAGGATTTCTGTTGACAATTTTGTATTTAGGTCAGTGTGGCCCCCTCAGGGTCTGACAAACCACTTTCTCCCAGAGTCCCCATGATTGACACATTTTCTTATAGCAAATGAAGTTCTGCTCCTCCGGTTTTAAATTCTTGATGAGTAACATGTTATAAAATACAACACTAAATGCTGCTGTTGGCACACTCTCATTTAGATATCCCTGAATACCATTTAGTTATCCCCTGGATACCACTGATAATATTACTAAATACAGTAATGACAATGATATTTTATTTATCTAACAGTCTGTCTGTTTATTCTGTGGATGTTAATCCCATCACTTTGTCATATACTACAAACAGACATATGTCCCCTCTGGGTCTTGAAGATCTTGTTTTTCATGGACTGCAGCACCACGTGACACAGCCAGCAGATATGGCTACCTGTTTTCCCTGCACTGCCTCTCATCCTCAGAATTTCTAAACAACATGGTAATAATCAGCAGCCTGGCAAAAAGCAGAATTACCAGGACATCCTCTAAGAACATAATGCCTGTCTTAGACACTGGGCATCTGTTGGCATTTCCTCGTGATATGCTGGATACAGGGGAGAGGGGTGAGGTGAGGGGGAGGAGGAGGAGTGAAGGGAGAGGGAAGGGAGGGAGGGAGCTTCAGGCTAGGATTAAGGGGGAGCTGTGAAGAAGGGGAGGAGAGAAGGAGAAGAGATGACCTGACCACATGCTCCATCCATAAAGCGCTTTTCTTCAGTGCTGGCTCTCTGCCCTGGACAGCCAGTCCAGGTCATACCCAGAGCCCCCACTGGGCGCTGTCGCATGCTGCCCGTGCTGCAGTCAACAGTCGTTGTGCTCTGGAGGTCTGCTCAGACTCTCCAGGCTGATGCTTCATTTTGGGGAAGGTCTTGGAGGTCCGAAGCTTGAGTCTTTACTCAGTGCTAAAACATTGTCTTGACTCTCAAAGAGACAGAACTTTACTTACTACCGCTACTAATAATGACAATACTATAACTTTAAACAGTTTGAAATCAAATTGTATACCAACATGGAACAATTTCAGGATTCAGCAGTTGTTCAATTTCTTTTTCTTCTTTGAACATGTTCAGATATTTTGCTCATTACATTGACTTTCTTCTGAGGTGTTGTTCTTTAGCAGCTTGGAAAAACTTACTTCTAATTGGTTTATCAGTTTTATACATCATGACTTTTAATAATTTTGTGAGAATTTCTCATAAATATGTTTTTGAAGTGATGACGTGTTTCAGAAGTTCACATTACATTTTTTTCATTTCAGCTGTAAAATGCTGTTAAATTCAGTGGGTTGTCATATGCTCTCTAACTGTGATTGGTGTTTTTTACACAGTTGCCAGTTATAAAGATTTGTTTATAAGAGGTTGAATAGAAAGTTAGTTAGCTAGTCAAATACTGCACATACTTTGTCTTTTAACACTTCACTTCGTTTTAGAGTTTTTAACTAGGGAATGTTTACTTGAGAAATGTTATTTTGGAAAGCATGATTCATAATTATACATACATAACATACAGTATTGGGATCTGTGGGCCCCACCCTCACCCCACCAGCCACAAAAAAATACAAAAAAGAAAAGAGTAACTAAAGCCAGTGTCAACAAAACACAAGCGTTAATCTAAGGTTAGACCCATGTTATTACAGAGACAAGTGTGGAAAATGTCACATCCAAATGAATCATAATGTAAATGAGATCCAGATAACTGCTCACTGCCCAATAACTTGAAGCACAACTACATTAAAACTACATTCATTTTAATATATGTCTTGTTAGGCACATTGCCAGCTGCTAAGTTTTTCACTGTGTTTTCTTATACAAATAAATATCATCAAAAAAGAGAACACAGGAGAGAGAATAATCAATCCTTTCCACATACTAGACTGTATTCTCTTTATACATATATAAGGATAATAAATGCCACTTTCACTGACTAAATATAATTCTAATTGCTCCTTCTACACCTCATATTACGTACCACATTTCAAACTTCTTTTGCTTCTGCCTGAGTATTTGACAAAACACAGTTAGTTAGATTAATACCTCATGGTTGTTGTGAGATAGCAACATATAATTTGACCATAATCAGGCTAAAAAGTTGGGCGAGCCATTGCCTTGGGAATAATTAATTAGTAACCTTTCTTTTCCATCCACTGTCTGTTGAAATTAGTGCAGACTGCAGCGTTTGATCCCCCACCCCCCCACCATTGCCGCCCCCCTCAACTCCAGTGAAACTGCCCAGAGAGTACAATGTTTTGCACAAGGTGACTTCCAAGTCCTGACAGGCTTTCTGTCGAGAAAACGTTGAAGATGCCCCAGGGCAGAATGCCAGCACCGAGGCCAGATGGGAGCCCCACTCTCTACCTGCAACGCGCTCCACCCTGTGCCAGTCCCCTGACACCCCTTCCTGCCATCTGCGCCGACCTGCCCCCAGCTGTCAACAGTTCAAGAGCTTATTGTTGCGTTCCTGCATGTGCGTGGCGGCCGACAACACAGCTGTGCAGATGTTGTCAGGGCGAAAAGATGGTGACGGCGGCGACAGTAAGGCTAACATCTGTGCTCCCTGTGGAAACAACAGAGCAGCACTTTGCAAGAAGCCAGTCTCTGTGATACTGTGTCAATGAGCTGACAGACTCAGTGCTTAATGTCCTCTGTGGGATCATCAGGGCTGCTCCTGGCTTGTAAAGGCCTTGGAAAACCCCACACTGTCGTACATGGTGCCACCACTGCATGATACCTTGGCAGTTCCATAAATATATTATGCTGGGGATTAAACCCAGATTATGACACTGTAAACTAGACAGATTTACATCAACTAAGTAGATCACAGAGTTGTGATACTGAAAGCACCCCAGATTATAGGTTACACAACACGTTAATCCAAATATTATATTTCTTGAATCTGCAATCCTTGCATGTTTTTATCTTCAGGGGCATAATAGAAATATTTCAGTGAAAGTGAACCTGCACTCACACTGGCTTTCCCTGTGTGGATTGTGACTGCTGATTTTCCTGTCACTGGATGCTCTCCCCCACTTCACCCTCTTCATGCTTCTTGATGTAGTCTGTGGCATGTGTCAGGTATAGCCCTTCATTACCACCCTGCTGCTCTCTCTAACACACACAAACACACAAGAACAATGCATTTAGGATGTGTTCATCTGAACTGTGTGTGCTTCTGTATGTGTGTGTGAGCGAGAGAGAGGTGGGGGAGAGAGCACAGCAGAGAAGGGAAAATGAATAAAAGGACTTCATACATTTTTATGACCGTACCGATAAGGTCAGTCATGTGCTGTGGTTACTAAGCAACGCTGCCACCCCATGTTGGACAGTTACGGACCAGAGAAGTCAAACTCAAAGATGTTTACTATTGCTCTGTGAATGACAGTCACTCAGCCTCTCTTGCTTCCCAGATCTCTGGTCAGTGCACTTCACAGTCACAATAAGATGAACATAAACAGTATGGACAAATAGAAACTCATCCCAATGCTGCGCTGTACCAAATTATAGAAAGCCTTCCAAGCTAAGTGCAGATAATTCAGTGAATTTATATGAAAAGTCAGTGAAAAGTTTATCAAGCTTTGCGACAGAATATGACTTATAAGGTTAGACTGCCGTATCTTTTTTCTAATATATTGGGAAAATATGCACCTTTTAAATTAAAAGCAGTTATAGTTAGTGAAATCTATGGAAATAACATTTACACACATATTAGTTTTATAATTCCAGTAACTTAGTATCAGTGGCCAATGTTTTACCAAAACTAGAGAATTTCTTTTTTAATGTTCAGTATTAATGTACACTTCTTTTTTTCTTCCTAAGCAAATTGTTGCTGGTGAAAAAGCACAACCATACAATCCACGTTTTTTTCCAATATGTGCCCAATACAGGATGTTGCAGGAGCAAATGTAAAAAAGGAAGCTTAAAAAAATTAGGGACTGATTTCTTGAACCTGTATGAGCAGGAAAAATGAAGTTTTGTATAGCATAGGTAAGAATATCACTTTAAGTATGTTGAAAAGTCAAAGAGTTTTTTAACCTGTAAAATGCATTGATTTGATTTTAAATGAATTATTAACTTGGATTTAACTTTAAATTAAATGATTTTTTAAATAAATATTTTGTGTACCACTTTGTTAGCTTGTAGTAAAGTTGATCAAATCTAGTTTTGTACTGGGCCTAGGCTGAAATGACCCAGATGTGAATGATCGAAGCTTTAAAGTTGTCGTATAATAACACGTACTAGTTCTGAACCATGAGATGGACCACAGTATCTCAGTCAATTCCATAGAGCCAAACTGTTCAAATTAGATTTTCTCAATAATCATGTCTTAATAATCAACTTGGTTACAAATTCTGCAACGTAAGTTCATAAACCATAGAATTACCTCTGGATGACCCTGCTGTCCATTATACCAGACTTGACAGGAGTGCATTGAGCCATGAGATGCAAAGTAGTCAATGAGTTGAATCAATGTATAGATCTGCTAAGGTTGGCCATCAAAGAACTCTGCCCTGTCCACTCAATTGGTCACTACCTTATGAGGCAAGGTGATTATGTAAACCAATAAGGGAAACCTAGTGTTTTTCAGCCTTGTTAACTAGGCTTCTACCAGACATTAAATTAGTTCTCACTTCCTAAAAAGAACTATTGTACATGTTAGGACTACCCCAACTAAAATACAAGGGAAAGTTTGTCCTTGTATCTTTAGCAGAGTGGAATAATTTGTGAATACCTCTCCAAAGTTCATTGGCACTGCATTAATCAGTAAACCGCTGCAACTGGAAACTAGAATTACCGCTTCGTGGTTGTCCACAATTCAGATCAGGGTAAATCCCTGTTTATCCAGAATCATATAGAATATTAACCATTTGTGTGAAATTTTGCCATAAAAGCTGTGTCATGTCTTGAGAAATGACTAAAACTTGTTTTCTGAGGTCACTGTGACCTTGATCTTTGACCTTTGACCACCAAAGTGTAATCAGTTCGTCATTGAGTGCAAGTGGACATTTACGCAAAATTTGAAGGGATTCCCTTGAGGAGTTCTGGAGATATTGTGTTCACAAAGCCAAAATCGTGTTTTGTGAGGTCATCGTGACCTTGACCTTTGACCTTTAGCCACCAAAATCTAATCAGCTTGTTGTTGAGTCCAGGTGAACATTTTTACCAAATTTGAGGAAGTTCCTTCGAGGCGTTACTGAGATATCACGTTCACAAGGCTAAAACTGAGCTTTGTGTCGTCACCACACCTGTGACCTTTGACCCCCAAAATCTGATCAGTTCATCCTTAAGTCAGAGACATTAGAGAAATCCAGATGCTTCATTTCTGGTTATTTCCTGTAGTCTATTCATTCCAATGGGCAAAGTGAACAAGATCACAAAAAAATAAATAAATAAATAAAAATAAATACTGGACCCATTTTTCACAAGCCACACATCTTCAGAACATTCTGACATCAAAATGACATTTTTCAGATCAACAGATTAGGAGAAAAATAACTTTATTCGAGACCTGCCTCTGTCTCTGTCTGCCAGACACTTGCGAGATCTGTCAACTGCCAACATCGTTTGCCAACCGATAACCAGAGGTTTAGATAGACCAGAGTTATTTTTACATGAAACCATGGATTAAACTTTAAAACTTAAATAAAACTCGTTTCAATTCTAAAACAGAGTATTACCCTATTAAACTGAAATGACTTTGTACTGCGCTGATCGGATGTTGTGAACGGCAAAAAAGGTACAAATTTTTACTGTATCTGTGTTGTATTGACTATTGTTGTATTATTTTGGCAGGGACAAGTAATCCATCAATTAATGTTAAAAATGCCTGAGCTTTGTGCAGCAATAGGCTGAATAATAATAAGTAGTAATAATAAGAAAAACGGGTCTGACTTTCTTTCCCAAAGGATGCGGAGAGGTAAGTCTAGACAGGATTAGATGTTTCCCATTTCATACCATTGGTGCTTCCTGTAATGTGGTAAACTTCTGTATAGAGAATCTTTGCTTGAGTCCTAGTAAATGTTTGTGCTAAATTTGAAAAAGTTCTGTCAGGGCATTATTGAGATATCGTGTTCACGAGAATGGGACAGACCTACATACGTGCAGATGGACAACCTGAAAACAGTATGCCTCTGGCTCTGGCTTTTGCCGACGCATAACAAAAAGAGCAGCACATTTCTGGGTTAGTTTTGTAGTTTAATGTGATTAATGCCATTGATAACTGGCCTGAGTATTTTATTGTAAAACAATGATTCAAAACTTTTTTTTGCCATTTTCATGTCTCCGCGCCGGCGACAGCTAGAGCCAGAGGCATATTGTTTGCGGGTTGTCGGTCCGTCTGTAAGTATGTATGTCCCATTCTTGTGGACAATATATGTCAGTAACGCTTTGACAGAACTTCTTCAAATTTGGTACAAACGCTCACTTGGACTCAAAGACGAACTGATTTGATTTTGGTGGTCAAAGGCCAGAGTGGGCTGCTTCACCATCGCCATCTAGTCAGTGCCTGACTCCGCTAAACCCCCGGCTAATACAAAAATGGGCAAAGAGGAATGTCTTTTTAGAACATTAAATTATGTATCTATTTTAGTAGACACCAAGAATAAAATGATGAACACTAAAAATTTCTTCTTTAATATATCCTTCTTCCTCCATTCAAGTTCCTCCATTTTAATCAGGTACATCATCTCCAATCTCAAAGTAATTTTGGTTTGAAATACAGTTTCCAGGATGCTGTGAATTTTAGTCTAAAGGGAGCTACAGTGGGACAATTCTAAAATATATGGAAATGATTTGTGCCTGCTCCCACGAGATCTCCAGCAGTCAACCGGATTTCAATAAGAATTCTTTTGAGCAGGAGTACAGAAAGAACGAATAATATTCTTCCAGCTTAATTCTGTCCAAGCTCTCGGGTTTTCGTAATATATGAAAAAATATGGTCAACTTAAGTCTGTTTTTCAATAAATATTGACCCCGTTTGGCCCTTGACTTGGACCCAGTTCTTAATTTTGGCCCCCTCTGTGATTGAGTTTGACACCCTTGATTTAGCTTAAAGGAGTTGTGCCAAAGTACGGCCTCACAGAGTTGCTAGAATGGCTGTGGACTCTTAATCTATAGTTCAAGTGGGAAACAATGTTGTAAAACAGCAATGAATTTTATGTTTGGTGATAAAGCCTGAAATGAAATAGCAAAAGCTTTTATCTTGAGTTGCTGTTTTGCATCAATTTTGCGGTGACAAATCCATCATACATACAAGAGACAGATATAACAAGTTGTCCATCAACATTAACCTCAGTAGAACATAATAGGAACACGAGATGTTTGGGTAAAGGCTTAAGAGGTGACATCAGAAGACTGATGGTACAGTTACTATACAGTTTATGAACATCTTCTGAGAATTCAAGGGTGGATTTGTCCTTTAAATTCTTTGTTGCTCCGGCTTTGAGAGCAGAGTGTCATTTCTCGTGTAACCTGCAGTGGAAAGCGTATGGCGCAGCTTCTTTTCAAGCAGACACAGCACTTTCTACCCTCTAATGGCTGGGAATTACTCTCAAAGGGAACACGATTTCTCCATTTCTTTATTCTGCAGACATGTCGACTCATTAAACTTGAATTGTGACTTTGTCTCACGTTCCTTTCAGAATTTATGGTCAGAGAGAAGGATTCAAAGATGATCTAATAAAACGAGGGTCTCAAGATGTACGTTCGCCCACTGTTCCTCTATTTCTACTTCCATAACGTGGTTTGAATTATTCAGCAGTCTGACCCAGGCAGCAAAGCCCTCTTATTCATTATGAGCCACATATTGGAATGAATCTGCCATCATTGGTCATCTTTAAGACATTAGCAGATATCTATTTTACTGGGTTGTTTGAATATAATCAAAATGCTTGCGATTATTTTGTTAATAAGAGCCATAAAAATTTCCCTTGGGGAATCCAACCCTTTGTCGTGTAATGGATATTATTCCCCACTGTACACTTGCTTCTTGTTGAACTCACTTACATTATGTTGTAAATGAGCTATAAACGTAAACCACATAGAGAAGTAAAAGTAATCAGGACATTTGTTTGAAATAAATAATTAAATTGAACGTGATTTTTAAAATCTAGAATATAAAGTTTAAATAAAACTGCTTTCCAAATGACTCATCACCACCATAGTTACCAGTGGATATAAGATGTATTTTTGATCAAGCCTGGAGGCTCATGACCAGAAAAGTGTTTGTCACAATATGTGCTGTGTGAGATATTTTTAGGCCTTTGTCACACGGTGAGGTCAAGTTTGGGTTTGTCCTGTCTCCATGTCTTATCATTTCCTGTTTTATTTTGAAAGGTTAACTCTCCTCTCGTTTCAGGTCACTTGCCCTTCCTCATGTGTCACCTGTCTGAGTGTCTTCCCTGATTCCTGATTGTGTCCACCTGTTCCCCATTTGCCCTAATGTGTCTTATAGTCTGCGTCTCCCTTTGTCTTGTGCCAGAGTGTCTCGTCCTGTCGTGCACCCCAGCCTACTATCACAGTCCATGCCTTGCCTTTGTCTCTGCATTTTCGTACTGATTCTTTACCTCCAAGTGAGCGAGGGACGAAATAAAAACAGCTATGAAAATTATGCTATAGAGAAAAATCTAATAAACAAAAAACCACTCCAAATGGAGGGACAAAACTGCTAAAACAAAAGGAATAAACCAACAGAAAATCACTCTACAAGGAGGCTACAAAAGTTGCTACAAACTTGACAAACAGAAAACTCTAGACTATCAAAATACAAACAGAAAATCACTCCAAAAGGAGGCTACAAAAACTGCTACAATCTTGACAAACAGAAAACTCTAGACTATGAAAATACATACAAAAATCGCTCAGTTGGAGGTAAAGAATCAGTACGAAAATGCAGAGACAAAGGCAAGGCATGACTTAGGGGCAGATGTATGTACGTTAGAGAGTAAACAGTGACTTGGTCAGTCCACAGAAAGCGCAGGCTGTGCTTTTTCATTTTATGTTGGATGTACCAAACCTGCGGCAGATCACATAATCAGCGCATGTCCCCGCACTCTAACCATAACTTCCGACACCTGGTTTAAAAAAACCAATGGAATGAGCCTCCCAAACAAAGGTGCCTCAAATTATTTCAAAAGAGCAAGCACAGCTAAGCACATCACTAAGGGCGATGAAGCACAACAGTCAGCAGCAATAGCAACTCGTGACTGCTGTCAATTTGATGTGAGTGGCCTCTAAGTTATGTCTCCAGCAGCATGAAACAAACAATTGCCTGAACACTGTCATTGCAGGCGTTATTCCAGGGGTGTCCAGGAAGACCAGGGTTCTCCGAGGAACCCCTGAAGACCTTGTGACCTTATCTTCTGTGCCAACACATCGTCATAAAAAGAAAAGTTAATTCTGACCAAACCAAGTCAGATGGGCCCACAACAGGGGAAAAATAGTTTCAATATAACATTTGCTGCAGTTGATATATAACAAGCTAATTACTGTATCTAAGTATATAATACAGCAAACTTTTTGCGTGGTTATACAAGCACTCCACCTGTAGAGTCCAAGCAGCACTGGGTTGTTGAACGCGTCATCAGCCACGGCCGTTGGGCACACCTTAAGTAGAAGTAAAACATATAAGAGAACTGTAGCCTATTGTCAAAATGTAACGTCCATCCATCCATTTTCTTCCGCTTATCTGGGGTTGGGTCATGGTAGCAGTAGGCTAAGCAGGAAGTTCCCCACATCCACCTCTCCAACGCTCTCCAGCTCCAAGGCATTCCCAGGCCAGATGGGATATGTAATCCCTCCAGCACGTTCTGGTTTTACACCGGGGTCTCCTCCCAGTTGGAAATGCCTGGATAAACTCCATTGAAGGTGCCTGGTAGGCATCCTTATCAGATGCCCAAACCACCTCAGCTGGCTCTTTTCGACATGAAGGGACAGCGATTCTACTCCGAGCTCCCTCCAGATGTCGTTGCTCCTAACCCTATCTCTAAGGCTGAGCTCAGCCACCCTACGAAGGAAACCCATTTCAGCCGCTTGCATCCATGTTCTCATTCTTTCGGTCACTACCCAAAGCTCATGACCAAAGGTTAGAGTTGGAACGAAGATCGACTGGTAAATTGAGAGCTTTGACCTCCGGCTCAGCTCCCTCTTGAAACAATGTAACATGTTCCTGTGTAATGTAAATGTTTGGGACACCAGTTAAAATTGAGCTCTTGGATAATAATGTGCCAATACATTAATTGTGAAATATCCCCATACAAACAAATGAATAAAAACAATACTTAAAGTTACCATGCCTCCCCAGAAGTCCTGTTGCCTAATTTGTCGTCGATAGCACTATTTCGGAAGATTAAGCTATCCAGGACAGAGCCAGGATATTTAGCCATGTTTGTGATCTGCTGATTGGCATTGCATAAGTTATATACTGTATAACTTGCACATTTGGAAAATGCGTTTTTTGTTTCTGTAAATGTGCTTGTGGATTAAGGGTTAGTGTTAGTTTGTGGATGCAAGCAACTGGTCCTATAACTTGACTTGTGTGCTGTAGCAGTGCAGTAAGCACCAAGGTTAGGACATGACTAAATTCAGACTACAGTATTTCCATTGAGGAAGCTATTACTGTCTGAAAAGAACCAGATGTCAAGAGTTGTAATGTGGCAAGGAGTTCGACAACTGCTGGAGTGGTAATGCTGATTCACAGGTTTGTTATCATCTCTAATTTCTTCAAGTAACAGTAGTATTGCATGACTGCTTAATCTGTTACACTTGAAGACGATTTGTTCACTAAATTGAAACAGTAATTCTTGTGGAGAAAATCCTCTGTGTGTCTCCTTGGCCTGTGTCTTTGTCTTGCTCGGGTGACTGCTGCCATTTTTGCTGGAATTTTCTGCATTTCAACAAAATACGCCACCCGGATTACAGCTGCTTTTAAGAGGCGGAGTAATATCATATCCCTCGCAGTTTTCATAAATGGGATATGTAATCAGTTTCTATGTGCGCATCTCCCACTTTTCCTTCAACCCTCCTATGAATGCATGAGTAGTAAAAGCATAACTTGTTATTCTACACTCCTGTGGGAGGCATAATGTGATTTTAGCCATGTGTTGTCTGTTCATACATACCATGCCATGTTTTTAGGCACACGAAGTTAGGCCTAAAAGTGGCGTGAACATATTACTGCATCTGCCTCTCAATCTGTTGTTTCATTTCCAGTCTAATGTCCAATTCTTACATGAAAAATGAAGCTGAAACCAGAAAAGAAAACAAGGGGTCATTTTTCATGCTCCGACTTGATTGACCAGTTCTTGAGATAACAGAACAGAACAGCTTGAAAAATACGACCTGTATTCTTAGAACACATAATGTGTCAATACATTGAAATTAACTTCATACTGTATATTGTAATACAAATCAGTTTATACCTTATAAAACTGTGTTAATGTTTAAGAAAACATTCACCATTTTTCTGCAGCAGTTGGAAACTTTTTGTGTCAGATTTACAATAGATCCCTTTATAAATGCAAAAAAAGCCTGAGAAATGTCTGCGAAGGTTTAAATAACAGAAGGTTTAAAGAGGATAATACTTTAGATTTCATCATAACCTCATAACATATCATAGAGTCAAAGTAGGGATTAGAGAAATAGGGATTGATCTCTTTATGACCATACAGTCTGATTTTAATCCAATCTCTACCCAGCAGTCCACTGGGATGACACCATATGGCTGAATGATTGGACATAAGCAGACTAAGAAAAAGAAAGAAAAAAGGGCAGTTAATCAGTGGGACTGGTGAGGAAATGGGTCAGTGCCAAGTTATTTGGCACTCTTGTGTTTGAGTTTGTATTTTTTCAAATCAACAACACAAACCACGAACTATTTGTCTGTTAGACTTTGGTCACACAGTGGCTATTAAATATGTCTGGATTTAATATCATTTTGTGTGAAATCCAAGTTATTTTTGACTTAATAGTAATAATAGGAAAAGGCGTCAATCCAAGAGTATAGCACACACATACTGTAACTAATGGAAATATCAGCGGGTAATAACATAAGGTGTTGGTATGTTTGCCAGTTTATCTGATGAGTTGCCACATTTGCAGGCAGTCTAAATAGGTTGCTGCCCGCAACTGGATGGTTTCCAATAATAATCCATTTGAAAAGGGTAGTGAGGCGTTGAGAGTACCAGTCTGCAGACCAGCGCTGTGGAGAGGCAGGTAGAGGAAGAGGTGTGCACATTACAATGAACACAGCACCATAACAGGATGAACAACAAACCCCCCTCACCGCTGGGAGCCATGGAGACTGACGTGGAGAGGGATTAGGCAAATTCAACACAAACAAAAACATACTTTGTATACAATGTGTGAGGAATAGCACGTTTTCCTCCCTGCCGTGTTGGTTTGGGTGGCTGGAGTCAGTGATAATGATGTGTTTTATTTTGGGGATGCCTGGCTGGAAGCATGCAAGGGGCCAGACAGGCGGTGACAGGTCCTGTATTCCTGGTGCAGAGCATGTTCATGTGTCGGTCTGATGTGGATGCTAAGTCTAAGAGACAGACACTGTATCTGGGAGGAGAGCTAAACTCTGGCTCGCCTGATATTTGAACATAAATGGGCCACGCTAAATTCAAACAGTCACATGGCAGCGGATGTCACTGCAGTTCTATTGTGTCAGTGCCTGTAAAATCATTTTAAATTCAACGTATAATGCGAATATGACTTTCTAATCATAACACTATGCCTGAAAAACATAACATGGATGTTGGCACGCTGAAAGATAAAAATAAACATTTACTATGTGCGTGTTCCATTCATCTCTTTAGATTGCAAAAATAATCATTTAAAAAGTTCACATTTTCAGGTACAGCTATTTTCCAATTTGTTAATTTGTAAAATCGTGGAGGTCAGGCCTTTAACCAGTTCAAATAAAATATGTTTACACTATCAAACTATCTTATTCCCTTAATGCTGAAAGATTTAGTTTTCATATATTAATCCACAGCCTCCTCTTTGGTTTGATTGGAGGTGAACACATGCAGGGGGCTGTGGATGTCTGACATGGCTGCCGTTAGATGCCCCCTGGTGCATTGGGGGGGGTCGCTGCTTATATTTGTCAAGGTCAATTAATGAATGCAGGGTAAGGCTGGCAGGATCCCCAAAACGCCCCCAGGGCTCATAAATTATCCAGAAAACACATTAAAAGACAGGATTTGATCTCCTCCAATTAAGATAATTTAGAATTTTTCCCCACCAAATGCCTACATAGCATCCAGTCAGGTGTAGCCTACATCACTCCCTCTCCCTGCCTCCCTGCCTCCCTCCCTCCCTCCCTCCCTCAGCATCCATCCTCCAGCCTGCTACACCACAGCAGTGCCAACAAACCATAGAAGGATGTCCTGCATGGGCTAATTCTCTCTTGCTTATGTTAATGCACAGTTCTCCCTCTCAGAGTGGGACACCTTGATCCGTCTTCCCAGTGATAAAACAAAAGAAAGATTGTTTTTTTTTTTAACGCTCCTTCAGAGGCTCAGCTGTGCGCCCCCCTTCTCCCCACCCCTGCACCTTTAAGGCAATGGAGAGGGAGAAAAGCCGCTGCGGAGAAGGAGGCGAGGGTTTATTCCACAGTGCTCTGAGGCACGGCAGGTTATAAGCGCAGGGACCAGTGTGCGCAGTTTGTGTGTGCGGCTGCGGGGGGAAGATGCGTGTGCTTGTTGCTCGCCGGACGGAGAGAGGCGGCGAAGAGAGAATGAGTTTTCAGCGCAGCTAACAATCAACTCCATGCGCTTTTTAATCCTCGAAAAAAAATCCAACTTTTACGCATTTTGTTCTTGTATCTGAGGTGACATGTTTGGCTCTTTTCCGTGCTTAGACTTCTAATTTATTTATTTATTATTTATTGATTCTTTTCTTTAATCCGATTTTGGAGTCTTTTTGTTTTTTTGTTTTTTTGTTTTAATTGTTTAATCGTGGAGTTGGGTGTGCGCATTGGCAGTGTGTCCTATGCGTCTCCAGCCTCTGACTCAGCAGCAGCAGCAGCGGCACAGCTCACCTGGACCGGAGCGCACCGAGCCGAGCTCCCTCATGTTCCACGCAGAGCAGCGCTCCGACACGGGGGGACGGCTGCACTGAGGCCCGGCGCGGTGCGGTGCGGTCAGTCCGTCAAAGGGGAGACGCACAGTTGTGGATCATATACTATCTCCCGCTGTACCAGGAGACAATCAGCAGCAGCAGAAGAAGCTCAAACCTCCTCTTCATCTTCCTCCAAACGTAAAGGATTGAGGGAGAGAGAGAGGGAGAGAAAGAGAGAGAGGGAGAGAAATAGATATTTGCAAGCTCCCTTTTCTTTCATTGCAATTGACTTGTTGAAAAAAATAAAAGGAAGAAATAACAAGAAGAAAGAGTGCGGGGAGAAAAGAAGAAAAAGCATAAGCTTGGATATTGAACGGAGCGGGGCATGTGGATATTGGCTCTTATCTTTTCCCAGTGCATCTTGAATGGTAGGTGATGCATTTGTGCCCGTTAAACTTCAAGTTTATGTTAATTAACCCAGAGGACTGAGTGTACAAATACTATCTGAAATAGTCTGCAAGCATTTCCACACTGAAGGTATGATTCAATTTTTTTCCTGGAGAATTGAGCGGAGGAACAGGCTGTTGCTATGTCCTGACACAGGCAGTGCATGGGCTTTTTGGGGTTTGATACATCCACATGTACATTTATAGGGATTAAGAACGTATAACCACTCATGCATTTTGAAGATTTAAGATGGAGCTTTGCTTAAATATATGTGTATATATACAGGGAGAGAGAGAGAGAGAGAGAGAGAGGAGAAATGTAGGTTGAGTGATAGGTGCAGCCTGTACTGCACTAGGAACAAGGCATTTAACGTATTTTTTTAGTTTAGTTTTTGCACAATTAATTTTTAGAGAATTCAAGGCCTGAAATAAAATCTCACAATTATTTAGTTTCTCTCTCAGTTGGTACCAGAAATAATTATTTATTCTCTCTCATCAAACTGCACTGGGCCTCAGTCTAAGTGCATTTGCCTACATCATTTTTAGATGCTAAATATGCAAATTAACAGTTTTCAATCACATTTTCATGTATGTGGCTTATGAGAAAAATTATCTAGTAAATCTTTTAGTAAATAATTTAATTGTAACACATTTGCACGTTTACCTGGTGTATTTGTTTGTTTAAATCTCAAACCTACCTATGAATTGCATTCAAACAGAAGAATTATTTACTTAATGAAACTGAAATATTTTTTTAATTGACATGAAGTTAATTTTTAATTCAGAAATCCTCTCCTTAAGCAAGAGGTATACTGATGAAAAATGTGCTGTATTTACTTGCATGCCATAAGTTTTTTTTTATTTTTTTTAATTAAATATGAAATTAAATAACATTAACATGACTATATTGTATACATTCTGTTAGATCTATGGAGGGTCCTCTGAAAAAAGGATTAAATAGGTTGGCTGTGCTTTTTTCTGGCATTGCACCCGCCATATTAGAAGCACAGACATGGAGTCATTTTGGATTGGAAAAAAAATGAGACAAGCCCTATCACCCTTGCCCAAGTGCACATCTTGCAAAAAGCATTTTGTGCACAGTAAAATCCTCAAAAGACAGATTTGATAAGTAGCAATGGTGTTTTGTTTATTTTTTTATTTTTTTTATTTTTTGGATTGAGGTTGACTGATTTTTTACAGCGAATACAACAAGGGTGTGTAAGGAAGGGGGGGTATGAGGAGGACAAGGGGCTGTGGGTAGGGGGTGGGAGGTGCGCGTGTTGGGGGGCAGAAATCAGCTCGAAAGAAAATTGGGGTATTTAGAAGATCTTTTGAAAGGTACAAGGAGGGAAAAGGGTTAAAAAAATCAAAAGTGGACACAATGTGAACTGAGAGTAGATGGTGATACGTCAAGCAAAGATGACAGGAAAACCATTTTGTGGCCATGCTAAAGGGTTCAATGAAGGCAGTGGTTATTTATAGGAGAGAATGGAGTAAAAGCTGTGACGGCGGTGTAGCAAACATTTTTTTCTGTAATTGAGGCGAGACATTTTGAAGAGACGGAGAGGACGCCGATGTCCATTTCAAATCTCCCTCAGTGCTGTGCTGAAACGTCTGTTTGCTGAGCACGATCTATCGCTTTGCTTGTGAATGGCTTTTTCAGTCTCTTTGGTCCAGGCAACAGCGTTGCAAAATGGCTGCTGCTAGAGACATCTACATGGAAACTTTGAATGGCAGCAACAGCACTTGTAATTGTGGTGAATGCTACATTTGTGCTTGCTGCAGATGCAGTGCCTTTCACATGGACGGACTAGGTTCATTTGACGCTGACCTTTTCCATTGATTCAATGATTTAAATGTTGGTTTTGTGGCAGAAACTAAAATTATCCAGAGTGCATTATGACAATCCTCTCTTTGTATTGTGCTTGTGTCTGTAGCATGCTAAATTGACTGTAAGCAAAATAAAAGGGCCGTGTTGTTGATCTTAGACCAAATTCTTTCTGCTGCATATCTGCTTTCTCCGGAAGACCAGCAAAGATTAGTCGTAATGAAGAGTCTCCATCAGAATGGTTAATTTTGCGCCTCTTCTGGACAGAGAGATGTAGCTTCCTGAAATAAAGGCTTTTAGGGCTCTGGTCCAGTACAGGCTGCTGAGGTTGTCTCTATGGAGACCTGGGTAATGAGTGTTGTTGCAGTGTGGGCTTTGGGCTTGAGCAACACTGTGCTCTGTTCAGGTGACCCTGGCAATGCTTCCTGATAGATTTCACTGTTTCCTGATAATACTGTAGATATGGGAGTAACATTTTATTTCAAGACTGATTTAATTTTTTTTGTCTGTTCATGTTATCTTTTGTCTTTTTATGTAGATATTTGTATTTGCATTGCCTGTTAGTAGATTTAAAACATTACATCTTCTATCCACCTATTTGCACTGCAGCTGTAGTTCGAGTTAGTAGTAGTCATTTATGAATAGTACCTACCAACTCCATTTTGCTCTGAATTGCCGTTTGCCAATTTGAGGACACATTTTCAATCTCATCTACAGTAGATATAAACAATTCACTGCTGCAGAGAGTAAAATATGCTGAAGAGTTCACTTCAGTGATGCTTGAGCTTCTAAAGTGCTCTTGCAAAAGTGTCTATTAAAACCTAAATGGAATACGAACAACATATTCCAGTTATGAAGAGATAAAATTGGGGAAATGGCATAATGTTGTTTTTGCACAGCTATGCCGGGGGGGAAATCTGACACATGCTCAATTGGACACTAATAAGCTGTGTAAATATACAGCAAAGCTCCTCAATTGGCTCTTAGCATCACTGTGCACGGGTATTTTTAGGTTCCAGCTTAGGACAGCGAGGGGCTGCTGGAGAAATGGTACCTCCGCTTATTAAAACACAAGTATTTTCAGTATGGCTTAATTCAGACATCAAACATGATTAATGATTAAGCAGAATTCAGTTTCTCTCAACATTTCTTCCCAGGTCAGAACATCATAGCAACAGACTGAACACAGGAAACTGTCTCAGAGCAGCTTCATGCTGAAAAACGATTTTGGGGGATTAAAGATACAAAACCCGAGCTTCTGAGTACCTGTCATCAGCAGTTAGGCTGTTCATTTTGATCAGGAGTAATCGTGCTCCATATTAACCCCGAGAAGCTCAGAAAGGAGTCCCGGGTTTGTGAGGAAAATGTCAAATGTATGACCACAATTCAGTCATGCTCATCCATGTCATTTTACCAGTTACAGTCGGATCAACTTATTGATTTTAATATCTCTGTAGTTTCCTGACTCATCGAAAGGGTATGTTTCAAGACATGGGTTACACCATCTCCCCAAGAAATGACTACTAATTTATCATCAGTGTAATGAGAAAAGGTTTTTAATGAATGTATCTCCCAAATTGCAGAACATTCGCTCTGAATGAATCTGTAAAAACTTTGGTGGCACGACTTTGTTTTGACCAATAATCACCAGTCAAAACAGCACTGCTTAGAGGTCACATTAAGGCCAGTGGGAAACTAGGCCTGCGCAGGCTACTGTCTTTTGGTATACATCTGTCACTTCACATAGAGCCACGACGGGTTGACAGAGTCACAGCAACACACATCAGCCAACAACAATTGAGTTCAGCTCTTCAGTCGCACATTAATATCAACACAATGTAGGCCAATGGGAATTATTTATTTATATTATTTATTATTTATTCTATGATTATTCTTTATATTATTTTCAACTCGATGTGTTATAATGAGCAGAGCATACTGGTTATAACGTGTATTCTTCACAATATGATGTTTGACAGAGGTGGAATATCCATACATTCATTTAACCCACATTTTGAACGTGTTTTGTTAATTATTAATTAATTATGTCTTTGATTTATGTTTTTAAAAGTTTTAAAACCAGACTTTTCCCTTACAAGACTGGAAACTTTTAGTGTTCTGCTGTTCTCAAAATTTCACATTATATATAATGTTTAATCATTATACTAATGCCGCAAAATATTAGTGACACCATCTCATTCAGTAACATGTTTTCCAGTGTTGGAATTTAGGTCATCACTTAAATTCTTTGCTGACTTCATTTTTTTTTGGTCACTTAAAGAAGCACAGTTCAGGTTCAGGAAGATTTTTTTGTATTATTATTTAGTTTAATTATGGATGAGGCTTAATATCAGAAGGTATTAGTGACATGCTGTTTTCGTGGACTCACTAATCACTCCAGGATTTGTCAGTGCCATCGGGTCAAGATTTTTGTGTCGCTCCACTGTGTGTGCTCACGCCCGAGCTTGGCTGTTCAGACAAGAGTAGACTCAAGCATATGTTAATGGATGCACATTGAACTGTTAAAGGTTTCATTTAACCCAGACCAGAATGCTTAAGGAGATGATAGTGTGTAGTGAGGCAGAAAAAGAGGAGGAAGAGAGGGGGAAGAGGGACACATGGAGTCAGCTCGTGTTATGTGGTATCTAAAGCTCAAAGAATCATATCAAATCAGCCTGGTTTTCCATGCAGAAACAAGGCTATTATAGACATGTTCCCATATATCACACAGTTATACTCTTTGACACTGATGGAGACAACAATCTTCATTGTATATCTAATAGGAAATAGACAAAGCTTTCACTTTATCATTTTGTCCAGTTATAGTTCATAGTTTTGTGTATCAAGTGTCAGACTTAGTAATAGAGGTTGCTATAGCTTTTTATACTTGTACAGCATGGTTAAATAATGTTAAACTGCTGCTTTTGCTGGTGATAATTAGTGATGCAGCAGACATGAGAACAATGTGATGATTAATTAAATGTCAGCAAAATCTGAAGTTGAAATAATAAGGTCAAGGCAAATGGGTTGAAAAACATTGCAGTCATTTGAAAGACTGTTATTACAACATATGGCAGGAGGTTCTCAAGCTTGTGAATGTTTTATAGATGAACATTGTTACAGATGCTTATAAACATCTGGCATTCATACACATCTGCCACCTCACATGGACGTCAGAATCACGGCTTGTTTTGTTACTTATCAGTTGTTACAGTATTTTGATCTAAAACCAGAGAGCTTTGGTTTATTGGTTAATTTGAGTCAATTTAGTTTGAGTGACACAGTTAAGTTTGGTAGATGAGAAAGCTTCTTACTAGAGTCCCTTTGAGATTTTTTTGTGACATGTATTTCCAATTTTTGTTCAAAATGGCTTTACATGAATGTGTAATGGTACAGTAAGACAGTGATATTGGTGAACCAAAGATTTAGGCATCTGTTGACTGGACCAGTGACTTAACAAGACGGCAATTAGTTGTGTTGTTTGTGTCTGTAGGCTTTCATTATAAAATAGGGCAGTAGGTTAATGCTGTGGCCACGCAGGTACAGCGAGACGTAAGCCAAGTGGAGCTCAGGTCATTCTTTAAATGAAGGACCTGACCAGTGCTCTTTGCTCACTGTCCAGGGTTTCCTACATTAACCTGAAGGATTCTATTGAGAGTTTATGTTATAACACTCGATGTCTTACATGTCAGATAAAGATGTACCACACAGCAGACTATTTTTGATTTAGATAAACTAAAAAAACAGATGGTTACTCGCTATTCTCCATACAAACCCATACAGTGACGATTTGGGGCTGTTTGGCAGGTGTAGCTTAGCTGAGTTGATGCACTGCAGCTGCTCGATAGCAGAGGAACCTGTGATATGTTTGCCTGTTGTGGTTGTGGTCTTACTGAGATCATAAATGCAGTGGTAATAAAAACAAACAAGAAAACAGTTTTATTCTGTTCACATAAGTTAGAACAGAGATGTGCTTAGCTGCTGTTGTCAGGTATGAAAATATGAAGAGGTAGAGCCAGAGGTAAAAAAAAATGTAGGAAGAATGAAGAGACTTTCTCTGGTGTCATCTGCACATTAGGACTAATATTGACATGCAAACAAAAATTACATGGTGACATTCATAAAGTTCAGTGAAACAGGCAAACTTTACTCCAGAGATCTGCATTTGTGTTCATTATTACACTAGAAATTAGTATTGACATTCAAATATTAATCCAATGGTGCAATTTTTTTTATCTTACCAAGTGATTTTAATGTTCATGCTTTTCACAAATGTTGCTATTCAGTGATTTTACTTTGAACATACAGTATCCCCCCCAGTACACGTTTTGCATATGTTAGGTGTGAATATTTAGGCTCATTTGTTGATAAGGTGGCATGAATGTGTTTTTCTAAAGCAAAATACTATAGTTGCACGATGTACAGTATACTACTCTTGGCAGAAGAGGTTGGTTACTGAGGTGATGGAGTTGTTGCCAAACAACCCCCACAGAGACTCTGCCTGGTGGGGTTTCTACATGTCCTTGTTGGATGTAGACACCTGTCTGCATGCACAGAGACATCAGCTTCATATGTGCCAAATTTAATACTGCTTATGTATACAGTATATTCCTGAGAAGAAGAGACTGAGTGAAGTTTGCTGACACAGAGACATCCTCCCCTTTCTTTATTCTTTTATTCTTTATCCTTATCGGAGTACATTTAAATGAGCTCCACACTGTATGTACAGTCAGATGGTGCTGGAGAAATATCTGTGTGAGCATGTGCTACTCCTCTCTCTCTCTCTCTCTCTCTCTCTCTCTCTCTCTCTCTCTCTCTCTCTCTCTATATATATATATATATATATATATATATATATATATATATATATATTTATATATATGTGTCTGTGTATATTGTAACAATCAGAATAATGCAGCAATATACAATAAAACATTTGTAGCCCAGTGACATCTCATACTGCTACTACTACTTTTCTGTTTATAATGTGCAGTGTCATATCACTTACAAGACACAGCATTTCCTCCATGTTTGTGAGGCCAGAGTCAAACCAAAATTCTTAGTGAATTCTAAATGTTGTATCCTTGAGACAATTCTGGCAATTCACATAACATTTCCCACACAGTATGTGAATCTAACAACAAAGTAAAGAGCTGTCTTGCACTGCCATGATTAGCACACAGCATTTGGTGTCTGAAATTCTTTAGAGATTGAAAATTCAAGACGCATGCAAAAAGCTTTAGGGGATCAAATAGCACACGTTTCATTTCAGTTCAGTACCTATATAACACGTTATAAATGACTCATGTAGCAACCCACCTATTTATGCTCTTTATTCCCCAGTCATAACAGATTATCCTTGCTGAAGTTAAAGACTATACAGTAGAATGTGATTTGTTACATGCGAAATGTTAATATCCTGCCAGAAAACTCTCAACCTTAAAAATCCCCTCCAATTAATATCAAGTTTTTAACCTTGTTAACGAGGTTAAAACACACGAAAAACCCTTTAACCTTGTCAATAATGATCTTTCAGCCCCTGCTAATTACAAGCTAACAAAGAACATAAACAAGTAAAAGATGCTAACAGTTCTGCTACGGCTGCTAGTCGCTGATTTTGGTCACAACAGACTCTTCATGTGAGTCTGCGTCTGACAGAGGCTCAAACTTATGGCAGAGTTTCTATACTTATTTCCTCTGCGCACTGATCTTTCACCAGTCAACCTAGCGCAGGCAGCGGTGGTGGGCGGGGCACAAGGCTTGATCCAGAATTTCTCAATGAGGAAGTAAATGTAGATGTGCTTCTTAGATGTGTTTTTTGTTTTTTTACTTTTTATGTGGTAAAACCATGTTAAACAGAGCAAAGTCTGGAGAGGAACTTTAAGATATGAGTCTACAGCTGCTTTGTTATCTATATTATCTGTCAACATGGCTGGAGCCTGGTAAACTGGGCTATTTACAATATTATTATATATATAATTTAACAAACAACTTCTGGGGAGGTGAGGCACTGACAGTGCAATTAATGAAAGCATAGAACATTTTCAACCAGAAACTCTCAAGTGGTCAAGTCCCTGTGCTACAATATTCAGAACAAATTAGGTAGAGGACATTTCAAACACAGCTTGCTATGTTTGTAATATCTTTCAAACATAGCAACCTAGCGGACAGGATGGTGCTTCATCAGGCTCAATGGAAAGAATGGGAATAAAAATAAATGAATAAAAAAGAATAAAAATAATAATATTTATATCAGTTAATACCAAATCATAAAAACTAAACATAATAATATTAAATCATTTTATTGTTTCAGAAATAAAGTGATGTTGCCATTTTTGTTGTGTTGTAGTGAAGAAAAGCTGAACAGTAAATCATAAAAGTCGTTATCAACAAGAAAAAATCAAATCAGGACCTCACTGGCAATTTCTTCCCCTGTGGCTGCCGACTGGACGTATTCATTAGGCATAACCAAACCGTGCTGATTAGCATTCAAAATCCTGCTCTGTTCCTGTAGCTCGAAATGTGTAACATTTTCAAACATTCTGGCAAATGTTCCATTAAAGTGTTGCTAGCCCCCAGCTCCATTCCGCTCCACTCTCCACTCTATCAGGCCTTTCCCAGAAGTGATTATGCTAATTGCTGTTTGATCAGATGATTAAATTATAATTTGATTAATCCCGGGCAGTAAACGCTCTGAATACATTGATGTGTATTTTGCTGCCTAGCAGTGTTTGCAGAGCCCCCTTGTCACCAGGCAGGCAGTCTGAAACACACAATCCAGGCATAGGACAGGGAGAGATGTATGTGGGGCTGCACTGGGAAGTGGTTATGAACATAAATGAAATGTTGCTCGCGATGTACTGTAGTCTGGTAATCACCGAAAACATGATGATTAATAAAGGATGACTTTGTCTGTGTGCAGATTGAGTGCAGCTCTAATGCAGATAGCTGCCATTTTCTCAGTCATTGCCTATGTCTGTTACTCTCAATTGACCGTGTATCCATCAGGGTGATTTATAATCTGCTGTACAGACAGCCTCCTGTAGGACTCAATGAGTAGGTTCTGTATGGTGCGCCCATTATGGGATTCAATGCCACTGTGGTATCACATGGTGTATTTTTAGAATGACTGTTCTGTGATTTCAGTCTTGTTTTGCTTCCTGATTAAAGGTAAATTGAAGAGTTGGATGCACAAAAACTTTAAGATGTGCAGACAGACAGATCTGCGTCGACTGGTTCGCTGATTGCATTGTAGCAGTAAGGGAGGATTCTCTCCTGCAGTGGGGTTACTGAAGATGAAATACTCTCGCCTTTGAGGCAAATGGAAGGCTGTTGAAGGGGGGGTAGGAGGGGGTGGAGGAAGAGAGTGTTGGGCAGGAGGGGGTTGATATTTTTCTGCAGCTGAGGATGGCTGTGAGCGGAAAGGCAACGATGTCTAGTCATCTGACCCACAATCCCATTTAACCCCAGGACTTTGATTTGCCCTCCATTGTCAACTGCCAGCTCATTCCGCCTTTTTGTTTCTCTCCTGCAAATGGCTTTCATTTTTACCACCCTCGGTTAATGCAAAAATAACATGGCATTTAAACAGAATTCATTCCTGTTGTAAGTTATTAAAGCATCTTTCTTTTATTGTGATAAGTGATTCAGGCAGCACTGTATTCTGTTTATCCATTTTGATGCAAGTAAACCGTTGGGATTTTTTTTGTAATT
Organism: Seriola lalandi dorsalis; assembly: GCF_002814215.2. Lineage (NCBI taxonomy): Eukaryota > Metazoa > Chordata > Actinopteri > Carangiformes > Carangidae > Seriola > Seriola lalandi. Next base: position 1,021,691 of record NW_019525130.1, on the reverse strand, counting down.
ACTTGCTAATACACTGCATATTAAACACCATGATGAAGTTATAAGAAAACATATTTTACAATCTTCTCTATAAGGCTATAAAGTAAATCAGTGTAAGTAGTCCTGCTTTAAAAGAATATTTTCCATCTTCTGTTTTTGCACTACTGAACGGAGTTAGTCTCCAGCCATCTTCTTTTCAAAGTTCTCTTTCTATAATGATAAAGAGTGTGTTTTAAAATAGCAAATTTTCATCCAAATGGGCCCCTTTATAAACTGATGCAGCATCTCACTGTGGATCACTGGATCATAACCTCAAATGAGGCCTAAGGTTGCATTTTTGTTATGTAAGCACAGTCTTCATATCCCACACACCTGTTATAGTTGAGATGTGTTTGTATATTTGGTAGGCTTAATGGTGCAGACACACAGGTCAGACATGTTGTCTCTTTTCTTTGATGCAAGGAAAATGATCCAAAATCTTCTATCTGACAAAATGGTCACATGGCAGAAATGGACACGTCACCCGTGCGTTAAATGGGCTCTTTCCACTGGAAAACAAGTCAAACCAAACAGCAGCAGACAGGCTGAATGCATCAGTGCTGCCTGAACTTGAGTAAACATTTCCTAGTCATGTTTTTGGCCTGTGGTTTACCACCCATGTTGCATTTCAGCTCTCAGTCATTCATGTCAACATGTTTAGTCACCACATGCCCTCAGTCATATGTCAAAATAAATCAAATTTATTCATTAAAACATATTACATAAATATATATTACAAACTTTCCTCTCAATTTCTTCTCTACGTCACAGAAGAAATAAAGTAAACCTGAATATTCAGGTTGATATGACATGTATGCCGTGCTGTATAGTAGTACAATGCTTTATGAAGATGATCTTCAAGCTGTTAGCCTTCCTCCTTCAGCTAATCTCCCCGTTCATCCTTCCCTGCTGGGTTTAATGTCCTCCCTCTCAGCTCACCTGAGATCCACCTCCTCTCTCTCTGTCTCTCAGCTCAGTCAGAGTCGCACTTGACAGTACAGAAAGCAGAGGTGGGTGGAATTTTACTGAAATAGAAATATTGCCACTCTTTTCCTCTCTAAAAGCATGCACAGTGTTTATTGTGCTGCAATATATTACATGCAAATTTGAGTCAAGTACTGTAGAACTGTTCAGACGAGAAAGTCAATAACTAACAGCTCTAACTTAAAATGAGTGCACTTAAAATATATTCCAGCACTTTGTTGAATGAAGACAAGAACTAAAATTTTATATCACCAAGTCTCGGCACCACCAGGCAAGACTGCACTTTGCTGGTGTTAACTTTCTTGTCATGTGTAAGACAGTTAATTCATCAATGACTGTGAGTGACTGATGCCTTTGGCCTTTCATGAATACAACTTCTAGTTATTTAAAAGGGGAAGTGAACAATGAAAATGCTCAAGTTAAAGGAATACTTGAGCATTTTTGGAAATAAGTGTATTCACCTTCTTTCTGAGAGTCAGGTGAGAATATTGATGTCATTAATGTCACCAAGCAGCTGGTGGGTAGCACAATCTGCTTACAGTACCAGCACCCCTCAAGCTTACTTTAGATAACACAACACATCATATCTAATCTGTTTAAAGTGACAGTTTGGGTTATTTGACGTGGGGTTGTGTGAGGTAGCTATATATAGTCAGTTTATTACCTGCAGTAGATTCAAATCAGCAGGCTCTCAGTTTAAAGAAGCAGCAGGAGCACAGAAGCTGAGTGATGTGCTGCTATGGAAAAAAAACTAGTTTGAGCCACTTTAAAAAATGCCCACAGAAAAAAAACCAATATCAGTTGAAGTGTAGCTTTATTTTATTTTCGCCACTTTATCTTGATGTCAGACAGTCCTTTCCTTTGGAACTACAGTTTGTGAACCATTGAACTACCGTGTTACTACGCAGACAATGACGGGGGATATGTGTCTGACTGTTTTTCAGTCTTATTGTCACTGTGAAGACACACACAACACGCGTAACACACAGCCTGTCTGGTTGTCCTGTTTTTTGTATGGATTAAAGATATAGCATGTCAATAAGTGAGCTTTAGAAATGTTGGTAGGTGGATTTTGTCTTTATGTTAAGCTAAGCTAAATGCCTGCTGGCTCTAGCTTCACATTTATTGTACAGATATAAAAGTGGTATCAATCTCCTTATCTGACTTGTGGAAAGAAAATAAATGAGCATAGATGTTTTCCACAATGTCAAACTAGTCCTTTAAGATGCAGACTTGTACAAATAATCACTGATAGTTGTTGAGATGATTCTCAAAGCCTCGAGTGTCAATCACATGGTGGCACTAAAAGAAACCAGTAATTTTCATTTTCTTTACCAAAGTTTGTGCCAGTCCTTCTAGCAGATGTTGGGATATTTCAAAGGATAAGTGAATGAATTGATGACAGTGCTAGAGAAAAGGTCAGCAGATCATCAAAGTCAGTAGGAACTCTCTGGGGACCGTGAATGACTGCACAGAATTTCATGACAATCTGTTTCATTGCTGTTGAGATATTTCAGTCTGGACTGACCAACTGACATTGCCAGCCGCAGAGCCAAGCTGCCAGAATGGCTAAAAACCTGCTCAAGGAAACCACAGTGATAATTTACAATTACTTGGTCACTTCAGCCGAGAGTAATTTAAGAACATTTGGATTGCATGGACTAAAAATGTCATTCAGTGTAATGTGTCAGAAGACAGACATACATGGCTACTGTATGTAATGGGTTTTAAATTGGCTTTGTATAAAGCAGTATGTGAGCTAACCTCTGTGCCTCCAGAGCTCTGAAGTAACCAGCATCTACATCAAGCTCTGATTCACACTTTGATATTCATGTGAAATAATATTAGAAGCTGCTACATCGGGTACATGCTGTCATTTCAATGCTGTGTCACTTAGGAAGGGTAATGGAGCATTATGAATGTCTCATATGGTTGTTTTTACCTCTTTCTCTTCTTTCTCTTGATGTGCTTTTGCATATTAGCCTCGGTGCCAGCAGCTAGAGCTTGTTTACTTACTCACAGGATTTTCTCCCCTTTTAGCCATCACTCGCTTTTTTTTCTCTCTCTCTCTCGCTTCCTCTGTCTCAGTTGATTTGGAGTATTTGTCCATTTCCACCTTGGTGATGTAACTGATTAAGGTCTTCAAAGTACCCAGTAGGTGGGAACTCCCTCCTCTCCTGTTGGTGCTCATGTAAATGAGCGTTCATATGCATCAACTAACCCACTCCACAGTGACTCGCCTCTCGCCCTCCAGAGAGTTGACATCAGAGGAGGGTATCATTGGTTTTACATAGCGGCTGTATGGCACTGAGCACACCGCTCAACATTATTCATGAGGGCAAATTGGGAGCCAATGATTTGGGAGAGTGAGGGGACCCTGTTCTCCGATCTGTGCATCTCGGCTCGGCGCAGCACTTCTCTTTACCGCTTATTGTGTAAGCCCCTAGGGCAGGAGAGGATGAGGGGAGAGGTTATGGGGGTTGGGATGGCAGGGGGGGTTGGATGCTTACTCACTGTCATCATGAGGCCATCCTGCCCCCCCTCCTCTATCCCTCCCCCTTTTCCATTCCCCCAGCCCCCGCTCTCCCCTCCCTAGGCGGTCTCTGCAGAGCTCTGCCTTAATTACCTGCATCGCCTGCCATGAGCTGTCAGTGTGGCTCAGTGCTTGTTTGCCCCAGTGGAGCTGCCCTAATGTCTTGATGCCCTGGTGCCCACTGTAGCACCACAGAGATCCCTGACCTGGTGAGGGCCGCACTGTGGCTGAGAGCCAATTGGACTCTGATGTTTAAATACATTAGTGGCCTTGGGCAGGGCAGACATGTTGTGGCTAATAGCTAATTCGGTGTGATAAAATCATAAAAGAAAGGGTGAATATAAGGCTGTTGTTCCAGAAAGCCAAGCAGTCAATGAAATAAAATAAAGCAGCGAGCTTTTGTCATTTGAACAAGAAAACATGAAGCCCCCCCAAGCACATTCAGCCAAGGTTGATTAATGTTGTTTGGTTGAGGTAAACACAGGCTGAGAAAAAAGCCCCTGACACATCAGTGGGCTAATGCACGGGCTAATGCATAGGCCTATTTATGTTGCGTGTTAGTGGGACCGGTATTGATCAGATATTTACTTAAATAAATTGCTTGGGTGATTTGGAAGCAACCACTGATGGGCATTGTCAGAGTGGAGGTTTGTGGGTCTTACTGACGACACATTACATGGAAGATAAAACACTTCTTCGTTTATTCTTGATGTTGAGAATCTTATCAACTGGTGTGTTTTCAAATTTGAAGATACTGTCAATGTACGTCCTAACCAGTGTCTTGATGTCCAGTTTCAACATATTTGAAACATACCTACATATGATATTCTGAACAAGCACCGTCACTGTCTGCGTCGACTCCTCTCTGTCTCTGTCTTGCTTGTCAACCAAGCCCTTATATTTGTGGGCTACCAGACATTAACACTCATCCCCCCACATCCGTGTGACACGCCCTTGTGCACTCTCCTTGACCGAAGCGTGTCTGGTGCCCTTGAGCTCCAAACACAGTAGCAGAGGCTCCACAATAGGAGGATTGCATTAGGAGTCACCTGCAATCCACGGTTAGAGGCTTCAACAGGTCCTGCCACCAATAGGTGCTGACATCTGGGGCTGTACCAAGCATTATTTCACACAGCAAGAAGAAGGGACCCGCTTCACTAACCTAACAGGACCCCCCCTCCTGCCCCTCCTCTGAGCTTTTCAAAGTCAGAAAAACACAGAAGAGATAGAGAGTCCATCTATTATAGATGAGTGAGATTCATAATTGAACAATATCACTTTTTCGTCTTTGTGGTTTTGACTCGTGGAAAACTGATGTCGATTAAGACAGGCTCTGGCACAGGCTGGCATATGGTGCCTGTTAGTGAGAGCACACGTGTGTGTGGGCATGATAGACAGGAGAGTGGGTTGGTCCTCCTTCAGCATAATATTGTATTTGTGATGGCAAAGCCATATCAAGGAAACTGAGATAGAAAAGACTTTAAGGATTCATACAATTGAGAAAAAAATTATAAAATGAAAATGCTAAATCTTGTATTATCCAGACTTTCTTTTCCTGTTTGCACTGTGGGATCGGACAGAGAAGAAACTTTAAATGACAGGGGGAAAGAAACAGCCTAATCACAGTTCTCAGGTCTATTCAATAAGCAGTAAAGAAGATTATTCATTTTAAAGTAAAATTCAGAAATCCAGCACTATCAACCGAGACAGAAATCCTATGAGATGTGGACCAAAGTGTTGCAGACCACAGCCTTAATCTGCCAACCAGGTTGACGGCTGACCGACTATTGATAGGGTCCACATAAATCTTTTATCTCCCATTTCAAGATTCAGTCTGCTTTTGTTTTGATCTTACTCCTGTGCCCAGTATTATCAATAGATCCTCAAAAGTGCGCCTTGTCCCTCTACAAAACCAGTGTGTTGCACATCTATGGGATGTGCATTTGTATGTGTTACATCTTACTATTTTATGACAGCTGTTAATGAGATTATTATTTAACCGTGCCGTACACAAACACTTGATGACAGCCAACAGCCACCCACATACTGTCTCCTTTGCTTGCAAGCAAGCATTAGGATAAATTGGGCCAGTTTGTCTTGGGCTATTATTTTGCAACTGAATATTCTAATAAAATCCCCTAAAATACAAATGATGTTTATGTAATTTCTGTTTTATTAGATAACTGGCACAGGGAATAAACAGTAAGGGGTGTCTAGTATCAACCTGATTCAGATGCATCATTTGACGAATGGTTCAAGCAGGGTGAAGTGATAAAGGAGGATTTTTTTTTATCAATACCCTGACCTAACAGTCCCCTTTACACTCTAACCGCGACACAACAGAGTGTTGAATGCTGTTTTCTATGTTTCCTTCAGCACTTTGATTTTAGGCTTCGATGCTTTCAGGTTTTTGAAGGTCCAGCGGATGATAAATACAGATTAGGAGCGTTAGTGGACAGCTGGGTTCAGGGTGATACACAGACTTCCTTTTTGGCTCTCTCCCTGCACATTTTTTTTGCACCTGTATCTCCATGTAAAGGTGGAGCAAGTCTGAATGTGAGAGACAGGGTCAGAGAAGCGTGAAGGAGAGATGAAGGCTAGAGAGGAATACAAACAGCCATAGTAGAGCATGGAAATGAAGAGAAAGAGAAAAGTAAACATTTGAAGAAGGTTGTAGAATACAACTGAGAAGGAGCGTACCTTTGACCTCTCTCATGGCATCCCTCCTATCCTTCTCCCTTTACATTCTCGTTATGTCTCTCTCTGTTAATAGTGGCCTGTGTGTCACTGTCTGAGTGCTTTCCAGCTTTCCCGCCTCCCCACTCAACCCCCACCCTCACTGTTTTCCTTGGCTGTGCTCTGAAAAATAAATGCACTCCCACTGTAACTATCTGAGCTACTGGGATCTGGTGGGGTTTTGTGTCCATCAGGCTTTCTCATCTTAAGAAATCAGCCACCCAGAAATAGGTGGTGGTGGTGGAGGTGGTGGAGGTGTCAATTTTTTATGAGTTGGTGCAAAGCGGATTGAGACAAAAGCAGTTATAAAGCAGCCTCTCGTCTTCGCACAGTCGCCTTTCAGATGCACTCAGACCACAGGCTGCATGATGCTGTTTGTTCTCATTTAGACAGTGTCAGCGACTGCAGCAGCCATCACACTGCCTGCACTGTCCCCAATGGATGCTTACAGTGAAATCTGGCCTCCTCTTATACAACATGATTGCTCCCGAAGTTTTTAGTTAAACACTTAGTACTGTACTGGGGTTGTAAACAAATATAAATTATTTGTTAATGAACAGATAATGTGTGCACAATTTTTCACAAATGTCACTCCACTTCTTCTCAGAGTCGTAATTCAGATTGAAACATGAACATCTGTGCTCCAATCAGCTGAACCTGCTCTTTACAGTGTTGGCAGGATCTCTGATGTCCATCGAGGATGCACGTTAATGAACATGAATAGTAATGAACACATGAAATTAAATTATATAAATATAATTTTTCTTATAACTTCTGAATAAGTGTCAAATTAATCCAGGTGATTGTTGTCTGTAGCGTGAACAGGAACTGTGACGCTTTTATGAGGCTGATTTGACAAAATCTTAACAAAAAACACAAAGGTGTAGTTTAAAGTTCCATGTTCAGATGTTCAGCAGGTTTATCTTATAACGTCTCATCACTTTTCACCAGATTAGTTGTGCAGTGCAGGTTTCAAGTTGGACTGATGTTGCACAGAAACCAGAACAAAAGTTAGGAACTGTCTCAAAAATGACCAAGTTTTGTACCTTCAAATTACATTTTACTGTATTTTTGAATTTAAACTAAAAGAAAAGACCTGTTTGTGGAGAGTCCCATCTGATGTTCACACATGCCTGCATACCAAACCCAACCCCATATTTAAGTCTGTTTCTAAAACATGTGAAATGTACGTTTGAATTATATATACATGCATATTGTGTTATGTTATATTAGATTATACAGCCTGTGACAGTGGAGATGTAAATCCTGCTCCACTGTCTCTTTCTCAAATCAAATGAAAATCAGCTGTGTTAGTGTGGATAAGTCAGTGCGCTGTAAATGACCTGAAACTACAAGGAATCTAACAGTAACAGAAATGTGTGTGTGCCCCTCTGGTATGTGGGAGATCATCACTCAGATGATGAGAGCCAATATTTCTGTTAAGGAGGCAAATTAGCTAAATTGTGGTGAAATATTTACTCCACTGATAATTCACAGTCACAGTAGCTCCCCGCTAGTCATAACAGATGCTGAGATTTTATGACCATCGTGATGGCAGATTTTCCTACTTGAGAAAACCACTGACAAGCTGTTACTCAGTGTGATTACATGGCCATAAATTAACCCCTGAGAAGTTCTCCATGTATCATTATGGCTAGGGAGCGAATCTGAATTGGTTATTTTGATGCTTTTTGGAATATTTTCTGTAGTAATGCAGCTTATTTTTTGAGGGAATAAGACAAGGTAATAAAAGTAATAAATAATGTGTCTGTCTGAAGGCTAATGATTAGTAAGGACCCATGCTTAATCTTTGAGTCATGTGACGACAGAACATCAACAGTAAAGCCGAAGGTTAGCTGTCTGTATGTCATCAGCGAAACATGACAGAGTGTCACACAAAATACACCCTCATTCGTACCTCAGGAAAACAAGTGCTTGTTTATCTGCAGTTTTTGAGGTCTTCACTGTTGACAGGTTACTCCTACACGGGTAAAATGACACCTCAGTGTTTGACTCTCCATCTAAACTCCCAAACACTCAGTGTGTTTTGAAGGTAATTAATGTTCAGGTTTCAGGCCCAGAACCGGCCCATGTCATGGCTCCTGTGCCTCTTCTTGCCAGCTCTTAGATAAGAAACTACAGTCTTGTAGCTGTCGACAACTACAAGCATTCGCTTTTCAACACCTCCAGGCCTGGCCCTCTGAGTACTGCATGTGTGAAGTGACTGCCGCTAGTAATGTGCGGAAACATGTGTACGCCATGATGTTTGTTTGTCCTAACAGGTTGAACGACCAGTGGGTGGAAGTGGCCGGTGATTTGAGCACGCTCATTAGGAATTTATGGAGCGCTAAAATGTTTGGTCTCTGGGGAGGGGGGATTGGCAGCTGTCGCACAGGCAGGCAGGCTGGCGACAGGAGGGGAGAGCCCACATAAACAGAGAGCACACACTGTAGAGATACAACACAGACCGCTTAGCTTTAAAGGCCCACAGAGTACATCTTCTTCACCCATCTCTTTGTTTGTTACTGTGGAATTACCATTTGCAAATTAGCTTTTTTTTTTAAATTTGGTTTTCCTTGCAGATGTGACTGATTTAAATAGAAAAAACATACATCTACTTGTATATATATATATATATATATATATATATACTACTATATTTAACAGTCCTCACTTTGTTCATCCAGGACACACACTGCGGGCACACAAAGGTTCAACTCGGCCTCCCATAACTTGTTGTATTTCAGCAGGCATCTAACAAATATCTGCTTTTAAAATGCAATTCCTCCAATATGCCACATTACATTGGGACCTATGGGACCTATTAGAGAAGACACACAAACAGGCAAAACATAAGCAAATAAAAATTCTTTAATAACAACAAGAACATCTTTAATAACTAGCATTTAAAAACAAATTGAGATACAAATCCACCGTAATGAAACATGCTGCAAATAAACAAAACAAACAAATAAAGAAAATACAACCAAATATGGAAATGCACTGACGGTGACTCATCAGAGGGATGGAAAACGAGTGGTTTAAGTTCATTTCAGTTTTAAATTATGACTGCATGATTTAGATAATGTTGGAGCCATATGTACACTTGGTGTCCAGTTTATTAGGTACAGCTAGCTAAAACGAATGCAGTCATGCAGTCTAATACATACAGTATATTTAGCCTACAGTTCAAGAGCACCACAAACTACATCCTTGAGAATGATTACAAAGTTCAATCAACAGCTCTACAAAACAATTGGAAGAAAAACTGAACATGATTATCTTCATTAAATGAGGATTTAGTGCAGTACTGCTGTATTAGGCTGCATTCCTTTTAGTTAAGTGTTCCTAATAAATTGAGTGTATATTTATTGTGTCAAGCCAAATCATGGAGTAAATAATGCCCTGCAGCACAAACCATGATAACAACTCGATTTTGTCCATCAGTTTTTTTTTTGTTTTTTTTTGTTTCGTGCAACTTGCAGCATTTTCTGAACTTGCTTGTGTTTTCTCAGCTTTTTTTGCTGTGCAGCACCATCACACGGGTCAAGATGGTTCCTTCATCTGATTGTGGTTTTGTCTATTTGCATATTTTCCTTAGTCGCGATGTATTAAGTTCGTAGGGCCATCGTAGGTAAGGACAAGTGTTCTACCTAAACTGTGGAGATGAGTGAACAAACTGTAAAATTGAAAACAAGTGGAAACATCAAAAGCATCACCATAACTGTTGCACCTTTGCAGAATGTGTCCTCCTTCAACTTTTACCCACTGTAAACTGCAGCTGTTTTTTATGTTCACCTTTTCCATAGCAGTTAGTTTAGGCATCCTCAGATCTCAGCAATTAAGCTGTTAATTGTTATAGTAGTAGTTATAGTTAGTAGTAGTAGTAGTTATAGTAGTATACTAATGAGACTGATGGAAAACCCCATAACACACAGGTTGTAAAACAGTGTGAATAGAAATAGTTTGTGCAGACAGAATACTGAATAAATGATTGTTTTGCTGTGCCACATTGTTGATTCACAATGACGGTGCAGCTCAGCAAACACATGTAGGTCTGGCATTGTAGTGAAAATACAAAGATTTAACAAGCAGCAATAATCTGTTCTGCCATGCATTCTTAACTATTGTTGGATGTACTGATACCTATCAAATGTTGATTAATAAATATATTTATCTAGTTATTTTATTAATAAATGATAGTTAACTGTCCATCAGAAAAGAAGCAAGTTTGGCATCATTCATTTGTTCAGTTTGAAGGTTCTTATTGTCTCCTTTATGAACGCAGAGATAATCGCAGATCTATAGAAATATGCTACAAACAGGCATCTGCAGTTATGCCACACGATGACGTTTGATGATGTTTATTTTCTCCAGCATCTTAAAACTGTAAAATATTTAAGAGGTACTGGATGTATTAAACAAGTCATCCACTCTTGGGATCCAGCCAGTATACATATCCTGGCTTCATGCCAACAGTGTGGGTTGTCCATTACAGCAGAGAGTTGCATTGTCAGTTTTTATCCAGCACACTAACTTACTACAGTGGAAGTGCATCACATTACACTGACTTGCTTCATTAGATAAGATGACGTGGAAACACTCCCCACAGACATGACGAATTGACTGCATCCCAGCTTTTTTTAAATATCCAAATTGTAATTACAGAAACTGATTCTCACTAAGTGTTTGACACCACAGCAGCAGTATAATTGATACTGTAATGATAGATTACTCATTTAGATTCAAGGTGAAACATTTTTCAGGCAATGGAAGCTATTTTAATTTTGATTCTGATGAAAACATAGATGCAAATGAGTTTGTCAAGAGAGAATGGATGGTTGTTTGGCTGTGTGAGAACAACTGAAAAAAACAAACAAACACATAGAAGCTAAAAAAAAAAACCTTGAAAACACCATTGTGATGTTCATCATCCCTCTTCACACAATATGATTCAACCACTTCTATTATACATGTATTGTTTGAGTTCTGGATGATTACTTAAGCTTTTCTTCCACACGTTTACCAGGAAAAAAATTCTATTATTAGAAAATTGATATGACATGACATCAACAACTCAACAAAAACAAAAGGACTGAACAAAAAGGATTGTGTATTTCTGGGTATACGTGTGTATATGTTGTATACTCAGATATGCATGTTTTAGAGGAAGGGTGTGGCTACATGTTCTGTAGACATCCTTGGTCTGGTGCTGCCTGTGATCCCACTCCCACTGCTCATCTCCCAGAGCTTTGCTGCAACGTCTCTTCAAGACAACAAGAGATACACTCCTGCAACCTTCCTCCACTGCAGTGAGCACAGACACAATGGTCAACCAGGGAAAAACACAGATGCAGGACTGGACGTTTTTCTCACAAATAATAGTTATTGTGATACGTGCTGGGGTTTAACAGTGGAAGGGACAGTTTGTCAGTTTAATTATTTAAAAACTTCTGACATACAATGTTCAAATTTTGTATGAAGCAAAAACAAATAACAATTCCTTGTCTAACAGTTGTTTGTAATCTCATTTCTCTCCCGGCAGTTTTCTGTGAAGATCTACGTTCCAGCTTATATTTTGTCAATGCATCTGTGCAAGAGGTAGTGTTTGCCAGCACCACAGGGACATCGGTGCCCTGTCCCGCCGCAGGCGTGCCCCCTGTCTCACTGCGCTGGTACCTGGCCACAGGCGAGGAGATCTATGATGTGCCAGGGATCCGCCATGTGCACCCAAATGGCACCCTTCAGATCTTCCACATCCCCCCTTCCAGCTTCAGCAAACTTATCCACGATAACACCTACTATTGCACAGCGGAGAACCCCTCAGGGAGAATCAGGAGCCAAGATGTCCACATTAAGGCTGGTCAGTTTCTCTGCTCATGAATGTCTGCACTTAACAATCATGGTCCATTATGAGGCGTAGCTTGTCTTAGCTTAGTATTAGCAGTTTTCCATCTTACACAAAATACACCTTTCTGTCCCCTCCTCCCAGTCCTACGAGAGCCCTACACTGTCCGGGTGGAGGACCAGAAAGCCATGAGAGGCAATGTGGCGGTCTTCAAGTGCATTATCCCTGCCTCAGTGGAGGCCTACATCACTGTTGTGTCCTGGGAGAAGGACACAATGTCAATCAACGCTGAAAGTAAGTCATGGCATCTGTTTTTACAACAGTAACATTTGCATAATGTTACAGATAAAAGTTCAAGACGTCTTGGACATTATTTGATAGTTTGATATTTGGCATCAGTATTTAGGTACTGATGAGGATCCACTTTACCACTTTACAGAGTTGTTCTTGTAAGATTCTCATTGATGTCACAGTTACACAGTTACAAGAGATTATAATAATAAACACAGTCTAGAAGATTGATTTGATTTAATTGTGATACATTGAATTAATCTATTCATACCACATATAGATACTGGTATACTTATCACAAACAAATGAGGTCGAGTCAGTGTGTGGCATCTGGTCAGATGTGGATGTGGTTGGAAATCTGCTGAATGGTTTTACTGGTACTAAATGGTCTTCTGTGTTAGGCTTGTTTTTGCCATGATTAAAGTGAAATTAGTAAAAAAGTTGAAAGAGTAAAAATAGAAATGACACACAGCTACATCTTCTTCAGTTTAGGGAAAACATGACCTTATTTTTGAGAAATGCTGTGACATTAACAGAACTGCTGGAGTGAGATACAATTATACTGTGATATGAAAGTTAAAGTTACAATTTTGTTTTGCAAGAATACCATTAGTAAAACCATTGCTGAAGTTTATCTTGGCCAAATGAGAATTACAAGTGTTGTTGGTCATTTGATGAGCGTTGTGACATCAGAGGTGTATGTGGTCTGAGTTAACGGTACAAATCTTCTGACATGAACCTACAAAAAGGCCTACCTTGTACCAGCCATCAGAGTCTGCTCATTTTGTGTGTGTGTGTGTGTGTGTCTGTGTAGCCATGTCTGTCTGACCCAATGACAGTGAGGTCCCGCTCCTCTTCCTCTGCCCGGTCTTCCATGAGAGAGCAGGCTGCCAGCCGTGTCACTTAGTCTCAGTGTATTGACCCATTTCTCTGGCTGATAGGAAGCACTGCAGTGCTCCGATCATTCAAATCACTTAAATGGAACGCTCGCCTGCGTGATTGTTTCCCAGCCCTGGGGGGCAAATTCACTTTATGTGGGGCATTTAGCAAACTCAATAGACAAGAGCTAATGTCATTTTGCTTTTGGATGGAGGGCAAATGCTGGCCAGCAACTGCTTTTTTTTTTTTTTTTTGTTGACGTTTCACATTTGTCCACTGAGGTGAAATCAGCCATGTTGAAATCTATAGCAATCTCTTAATTGTCCACAAATAGGTTTGCCCCAAGCATGGTATATGGGGATATACAGTGGTGATGTCGCTGATGGAATCTATACCCTAGGTTTTCTCATCTTGAATACATTTATACGTCTGGACTTTTTGAACTTATCACCAAATTGTTCAGTTGTTTTATAGTCTGGCTCCAAGTTTGCAGGAAACTGAATTTTAAAATGCTGGATTTTTGAAAAAACCTGCAGCTTTCCCACTAGTTATCTTTATAGAAAAAGTTTCTGCACTGTCAAAGCAAAGTGTTTATCTTCAGCCGTAAAATCATCACATCTGTAGCCGTCAGCCATGTAAACGCTGTCAGAAAAATCATCCAGCCACCAATCCACTGCTCTTCTCCATGCTAAATAATGGATGACGGAAGCCTATGAATCCATGAGCAAATGGTCTTTATTCACGTCTCAGTGCGCGCATCCTACTGACGCACCGTCCATTCCCCTCATCCTCTAGTACACATTTTAAGTGCACTTTGTGTGTGTGTGTGTGTGTGTGTGTGTGTGTGTGTACCCATGTCTACGCACACTAACTGACAGCTCAACGCAAGATGGCTCAACCCCTCATCTCGATGACCAGGCTTCAACATTTAAATTTTTAATGAATAAAAATAATATCAACACTCGGACTTCAAACAAAAAACTTTGTGAAATATAGCTTTTCTGTTTCAGACATGAATAATTGAATTGGCTTTTCAGTTTGGAAGGTGTAGCATGATGTGGAGCGCCTGTCAGCCAGGCCCTCTGTAAGTCTCACTGGACGTAGACCCTTTTGAGTTGTTGCAGGGTAGACTAACAAAGCACCACTTAAAGAACCCTGGTGTCCATTAGAATAGAATGGAAAATAATGATGAAAAATGCATTTAGTCAGGGCATCCAATAAAAGTAACAGGTCAGTATAACTGTCTGATGCAGTGGTTTTATAGTATAGAAGCACTGCAGAAAATATCCACTTCATGTTATTGACTCTTAAACTTGACTCTTTATTTTACTGTTTAATGTTTCTAATATATTTTCCTTTGCATTTGTATCAAGAACCTTTTTGACAAGTTGATTTGCTCTGGAAACTAGTTTAATTATTTCACTGAGCAGGAAACATTTTTCTCATCCGTACCCACTTAAAAAACAGAGTTCTAAACTAAATGACTTGTTAATGAAGATGAATATTGTTTTGTATTCTCTTCTGTGCAGTAACTCAACCATGTGTGGAAACAAGGACTGGGCTAACCTCTTGTTAGTACAGGAAAACCGATTGTTAGAGTTTTGAATGAATTAAATTAGTTAAAATGTGTGATTTGAAAACAAGATAAAGAGCTGGCAAATGTTTGGGGTTTAAACAATGACCAGGGTCTGTTAGTTTAGCTTTGACTAACTACTGGACAGAAGCAGTTGTGTGTCATTTTCTACTTGTGTCTTTGTTTAACAATATGAAATTCTTGCATACATTCATTTGTGCATCACCAGTTTTGGGAAATTCATCAGTTCAAAGGCGGCAAACTGTCCCGACTAAGAGGATTTCATTTATTGTTTAGAATGGAGCCAATCAGGACCAAGTCTGATTGTGATGGATTTACTGGTTTACTACGATTTATGGAAACAAAAGAGGGAAATCTGTCACAGTATAATAAGGCTCTTAAAGAAGGCCCATTGTCAGGACGGATGAAGATGGCATAGTTGACCTCATCCCAAAGTCCTGCCGCAGTCCAAAATGGTCGACATTACCTGTACATATACACTACACTACACTACAACATCTGTATTTACATAATATAAATGTGTTGTCAAGAAAACCTCCACTATTATAAATGTACTGTTTCTGGTTATTCTGGGTGTGAACCTGATGCAATGAACACAAGTGACCAATCAAAGGCCAGGAGCACAAGCAGCATGCTTGCTTCAAAAATAGCACCGTTTTTTTTTCCCCTCTTGTTTTAGGTCATAGAGAAAAACAATAGCCAGACATTAATCTGAGATGAGAGTTAATGTATTTGTGTTTTGTGGTGATTCACTTTTACCACATTTTGATCATGTCCTGTACAGTATGTGTGTAATACGTGGGAGCCTTTTTGCAGTGGCTGGTGTTGGTGAAGATTGTTGTATGGTGGATTACTCATGTCCCAACCTTTCTAAAGGCTGGATCGCCTTTAAAATAGAACCCAACTGATTTATCATCAAACATTAGTTCGCTGAAGATTTATTTCAATATCAGCATATATGCCAGCTGATAAACGACAGCTAACTGGAGTCCAGAAATGCTGTGTGTATGTAAAGATATGTTCTCTATAGTTTGTGAGAGAGTAGTGACACTTTTATTTTTCAGCTGTAAATATTCCTGCCCAATAGATTTATTGGTTGCGAAGTACAAAATAAAAATAAAAAAATAGCAGATACATCATTTATGGGCCTGAAAGATACTGTACTTCTGGGCTATACTTAAATACTTTGTATCTCGAGAGATGGAAATCAATGGCCCAGATGATCACTGTGATTAGATTTTGATTGCGTATCATCATCATACCATAACTCAAAAAGAAAACATAAAAAACATTAAACAAACCAAACAAAAACCTCGTACTGCGCCATACCTGCTGGACATGTGTGAACCTCCTGTAGTGCTGCTTTCAGGGATGCGTTGTGATGGACTGTGTGTGGTTGCGGCTGTGTTGCTGTGCAGGGCCATTCCCCAGGTGCAGCCTGTGCTGCAGTCACTGAAGAGGCCTTGTAGTCATTTGCCTTGGCCTGATGCTGCCTGCTCTGCATTCAGCACCAGTAGGGCCGAGAGGGGGCCGACCCCCCAGCACTACTGCAGACACTCACACACACACATACGTGGGGCTTCTTTTCATTCAACACACGAGCTAAGCACAAGGGCCGTCGGCCATCACACCACAGATTCTCTTTGCTCTGCCCAGCCCTCCCTCACCTCCTCCTCCGCTTCAATCGTTCCCTCTTTTACTCACTCTCCTTCTTTTCACTCCGTTTCTATTACTATGTCATTCACACATATATGAACTATTACATCAGTAAACATCTACTTATTTCTTCCACAACATCACTGACTGAACACTAATGATGATTAATATCTCTTATTAACCATCACTCAGTGCTGGGTTCGGTAGCGTGAAGGGATAGTTGTTCCAGGATATTGCAGATTAACACTTTCAGTCCAGCCAAATTGTTTCACAGGTTCTTTCATGTTTGTTGACATTCTAGGATGTGTGCTGGAGTTATTTCTGCAGCCAGCCTCGATCCCTGCAGCTGCTGCCGAGAGGAAGACGAGCCCGCCACACTATGTCTGTTTAATTGGCTGCATATAATGGGGCTTTGAAGTAAATATCAAGAGCTACTATCAAAAGACTGTTGGACGTTATCATGTGTTTCCACAGTGCCCACTGTTTCTCCTCCACTCCTCCTCTTCCATTTCAAGGCAGCTACAGAGCTGGGCTGGTATGGAGCCATACAAATGTCTGTGAATTTAGGGTCGCACAGTGTTGATGTGAGCAAAACTAAGCTGACCTCTGCATTTTCAGCTCGTCCTCGCCACTGTGAACACACTCAGTCAACCCTGAGAGGTCCTTGGAGGCAGGTGTGTTTGGGCACACAGTGTTAACAGTTAAAGATGCAACATGTAACAACAGTGTAAATGAAAATAAGGAGGTAGTATCTGGATTTAAATTCTTTCCCCTCCCGCATCAAAGCTTAAGTGTATTTTTAGAGCGATTGTGACTTTCCTGTATCACTGTTGCCCTGCTGTAAACATTTGTCTAGAGGGTAGAATTGGAGTTAATCATTTGCCGTATACTGTGTGTTGTAGCCTACAGGTAGTATATAATAATGAACGTCTTTTGTTGGGAGCAGCCTTGCAGCTCGCTGTCGGTTTTGCCCTTTTCTCAGAATGCTGTGTAGGAAGCGCAGCCATTGGCGCAGCACAACCTTGAGCTGGGGGCTGGGGTGGGTGGGTAATGGTTTTACTGGTCCCTGTGTGGTTGAGATGTAGAAGGAGAAGGAGGGGAAGGAAGGAGGGGGAGAGAGAGGAGAGGATAACTAACTCTCTCTCTCTTTTTCTCCCTCTCCATCCCTGCCTCGCTCTGTCGACAGGCAGGGTTGGGACTCTGACGTGTGACAGGCTGGATGTAGAGTCTTTTACCAGCATTCGTTATTCTGTCTGCCCATGATTGGCTGGAGTATTGTTATTCACACAGAAAAATGGGTCAGGTGGCCTGTGGAGAATGGAGTGTTTGTATGGACGGATGGACGGACATCACAAACACACACACACACACACATACACATGCATATCTACACATGCATCCCACACAGAGCAGGATTATACTCTGCAGCAGAACAGTGCTGGCAGATAAATAACAGATAAATGAAAATAAATCCAGGTTACGTGGTAAGCGTCTCTCATGTTGAATTCACTGTGTCCTCTCACAAGCTGCGAGCTGGTTCTCTCCTCACACCCTGTGGCAGGGGCTTAGCAAGATAAATAAAGGGTTGCGCTGAAGGAAAAAAAAAAACTGGGAAGAAAATCAATACCTGTGTGCATGAATCTGGCTGCAGCTGCCACAAAGAATTATGGGAACATGACGGGTAGATACACTTGGGCTGGGCAGCATGCAGGCAGCGTGATAAACTATAAGGGTAAAAAAAAAAAAAAAGAAAGAAAAACAGAATCACAAAAACTCACTGAGCCCCATGAAAACAAGATAAAAATTATATTACTTAAAGTGTGATAGATAGATAGATAGATAGATAGATAGATAGATAGATAGATAGATAGATAGATAGATAGATAGATGAAAATATTCATAATTTTATCTACATTCATAGTCACAAAGTGCTTTACAAAGGACCTAAAATTATAATTAAATTGAATTAAATTAAATTAAAATAAGATGCCATATTGTAGTATTACAATGGTTAGTCTGAATGTGTAAATCTGAGTCACTGCATTATGTAATAATTGTTACTGTCCACAACAAAAATATGTGCACACATTTCTGACAGGTCAAATAGGTCTGGTCTAATATGGTGTCTTGAGTCAGATGTTACAATGCAGTGTTAAGAATGCTTCATTACAACATTACAGGTAGAAAACATGACTTTATATATGCAGCTATAATATCAATATGTTACAAATATGTCACGCGAGTCCAGTAGCACTGTAAAGCATCACCACTGGATTATACCATGTGTTCATACTACATCTCTCTCCACGCAGCCTGCCCCAGTCGTAGCCTGAGATTGACAGAGATATTAATTAAATTGGTGTGATGCCCTTTCTCTCTCTTTACTGCTCTGCCACTGCAATGATCACACTCCCACCTCCGTACTGTGCTGTTTGCTCACCAATAACCGCAATTTGTTCTTTATTAAACTCTTGGGGCTGGGAACAATTAGGGTGTGAGCTGGAGGTGTGTGTGTGTGTGTGTGTGTGTGTGTGTGTGTGTGTGTGTGTGTGTGTGTGTGTGTGTGTGTGTGCGTGTGTGCGTGCGTGCGTGTGTGCGTGCGTGCGTGCGTGTGTATATTTAAGCGCAGGCAGGAAGAGGAGGAGGAGAAGGAGTAGGAGGGTTGGGGGAGAGATACTAAACACTGCTTAATCTTTGATAAACAGTGAGGTCTCCTTTGTGCCGCTGCAGTTTGGCACATCTTCTCCAGGCTGCTCGGTGCTGTGCTGGGCTAGCTCATGGCTTCTGCCTTCGTGGCTCCCAGACCTGGATAGATGCCAGGTCATGCGTGGCTCCCTGCCAAGATACAGATTAGCTATAAGCGCAACATGAGCTAATCGTGGAAGGAGCCACCAATTAATTGGCACTTAGACATTCTGTGGACTGTATAGATTTGAGGCTGGATGTTATCAGTGGATCAAAGTGATTGGTGTGGGTGTCGCAGTCAGATATACTCACATGTCACATATTGGGGAAAAAAAGATTAATTGCATCTTTCTTATAACAAAGAAGTTGTATGTAAAGCACAAGCCTGAAAGCTGTTTATCGATCTGCTGAGAGGGCTGGACAAGTGTGTGTTGGAGGGATAGTTACACACAGATATGCTCTTCCTGTCTAGTTGCAGTTTTGGTGCAGAGATGATGAACTCGGTTCCCACTTCTACAGCTCATTAAACAAGGACGACAGAACCTGTGTTCAGCACAGTGACAGTGATTTTCAGGCATTTAACCAACCCTCACTGCTATGTGAGATTATCAGAGAGAGAGCCAGATAAAGAAATGTGAAGTCAGACTGAGCAGTGGATGTGGTGGGCAGTTAGATGAGCGTCACTCACTCAGTACTGTAGTAATGGCTGTATTCCTGCCTGCTGAGCGCTACATAATTACTCTCTGTCAGCAATAATAAAAAAAGGTGACCCCCCCCCCCCACCTTTCCATCTCCTCCATGTTTAACCCTGCTGTACTTTGACGTCACAAAAAATTTTTGAAAAAAACAAAAAAACTAAATGTTTTGCAGGGAAGACCTTTGACTGGCGACAAAGGCTGCTTGAAAATCGCAGCATCTGTGGAAGAACCTGCAGAGAGGTTGATGTGCAAATAAATGTCAGTACGTTTGTGTGTGTGGTGGAGAGACAGAGAGGGAGAGGAGAAGAGTGTATTGGTGTGTGTGTTGGTGTGTAGGAGGAGGAAAAGGGGGAGCTGGCTGTGAATGGTTGCTCTTATCGCGTGCATGCAGCTGCTGCAGTGTCTTTGAGAGACAGAGGGGCTGTCCATGCATGCCACTCACAGCCTCCCTCCCTCTCTATATCCCTCTCTCTCTCTCTCTCCCTATCGCTCTCTCTTTCTGTCCCTGTCTGCTCTGCATTTTACAGCAGAAGTGAGAGAGAGAAAGAAAGAAAGAAAGAAAGAAAGAAAGAAAGACAGAAAGAAAAAAAATCATGACTTGAGCTTTAATGCAGACTCATGATATACAGGCCCTCAGTTTTACCTCCTCCTGATGATTCTTATAATAAGGGACAGGCAAGAAATTAAATGTCACTGGACATCACCACATCACCCTGGCTGACGTGTGATTGTTTCCAGTGTCTCCTTTTGTTGACACAGACATTTTAACGTTTCAGTAACTGATGGCTGTTCACATCCATAAGATCTACAGGCCTAAAATTTGGCTTGTGCTATTATCATATTATTGAGAGGATGATAATTTAAATATTGAATTTCTAGTAGTAAATATTCAGGTGAATCAAGTTGTTTGCTTGCAGGATGGGAAAAATGTATTGCAGAAGAATTTAGATATAAGTAATAAATTAAAAAAATTAATTAATTAAAAAAAAAACAAGAAGTAAAGAGAGAGGTGCCAACCTTAGCTGTCCCACAAGTCAGTTAGGAGATAGTACCAACAAAGAGTCCTCCCCCTCCTCCGTGATGCTAATCAAAACTACGAATAATGAAGTGAATTAATTCAGTTGGGAGCCTGTGCCAGTGTAAAGGTGACCTGTGGAAAGGTATTTCCAAGACAGGCCACTATGGGAAATCACCTTGATAGATGGACATCTCAGGCAGCTAGGGAAGTGATATCCCCAAGTACTGTAAAGCATGTTGCATGCAGAGTGTATTCTGAGATTTGTAACCCCCTCACCCCCTCCCCTCCCCCCCTCCACCTCACCCATTTTTGTCCAGGTGCGCTGTCATGTATCGCTACACTCCCGCAGCAGTATTTTTCAAGCTGTGATGTGTAACCTTGACTCTGATAGAAGAGCGGAGGAGCAGATGGTGAGAAAGGATGATTAAGAATCAGTTTGGGCTGAAAGATCTGGGAAGACTTCATGTGTTTATTCAAGGTGATTTTTTTTTCTTTATTTAACATTTTTCCAGCATCATACTATTAATTTATCAACTACATTGACTCAACTTACAAACAACAAATGGATGTTTTATATTCATTACATTCATTTAGTTATGCTAAACTGACAGCTGAATTACTATTAGATGGGAAACAAATAGATTTAGGATAAAATATTTTTAATCTAAATAAAAATGTTGATGTTTTTCACAATAGCATAGAAAAATTTTTCTACAAATATAAACAGCAAATTCTTGCATTTTCAAGGCCAATGAAATTTTACAGCTGCATAATTTCAGATTTATTAAAATGGAGGATTAATCTGATTTATTTACATTTACTGTAATTAAAAGAATAGTGCTGACAGTGTTTTAGGAATGTGTTAAATCTTTATTTTTCATTTAATAAAATGAAATCTTAAACAGGTAGATTTATGTTTATTGTAGGAGTATTTATTGTGGTGAGAACTAAGACGTTATTTAAATGTAAGATTTAAAATAATTATATTGTATTTTGTGGAAGATATATTCATATGTTTGATCTGAATGGCTTGAGAGGATTTTAATCTGCTTGCAAACTCCCAGTCATGAAAACATTAAGAGAACTAACCGGTGAACTAACCGGTGAGGAAATCTTTTTTTTTTTTTTTGCTTGCATAATCCTTTAGTTCCACATAGCAACTATATAGAGAGATACAATACCAAGGGAGCTTGTGTAAAAATAATTCAGAGGACAAAGAAATTAAACTGATAAGTGAACGCATGAAGGGTCGTTTGCATAATCCGAGTTAATCCATAATGCAGAATACAGAATGAACTGTCTAAAAATATCTGCCTGCCTTCAGAAAGCAAAGGAAACATGTTCGATTAGCATGTTAGGTGCTACTCCTCTTTCTGCAGCCATCGATAATGATATGAACATTACAGGTTTTGTTTTTAAATTGCATTGTCCCAAATTTATTGATAATAAGAGTGGAGAAAAATATTATACTAAGATCAAACAAATGTAAAATATTCAAGTATAAAGTCAGTTGGATTTGATGTTCTTGTGTGTGTGTGTGTGTGTGTGTGTGTGTGTGTGTGTGTGTGCTGTTGGACAAGCAGTGATGAACCCCAAATAGATTCTTCTCTTGCATACAGTAAATAGTCATGTTGTTGCTGAGGGCCTGAGTTTACGCTGTCAGCTCCGCCTGATTGGCTGGAGCTTGCTGTGACTCGTCATGCGTTTGGCCAATGTGGTTTGTTCGGGCTTCGTTCCTTTTTTTTTTTTTTTTTTTTTCCCCACCCTAAATAAATTGCCTGGAGAAATTGAACAAAAAATTAGAGAAAGGGAGAGAGAGCCTTTCATCTAATTGAGAAGCTCATATTAGCTGTGGTGGGAAGATAAGCTCCTCTCTCTCAGCAGCTATTAAGCTCACTGTATGTTAGCCAGTTTCTTCTCTTTTTTTTCACTTCAGCTTGATTTCTTTTTTTTTTTTAAGCTGTCACCTCCGTGCACTCAGCGTCAGGGAGGTGCAGGTTTAAAGTTGTACGTGTAGCGTGTTTATCTTTGTGTGTCCCAGGTGCTGTACCTGCACACATGCAAACCACTCCAAAATGGAGACGACATCATGTGACCTTGTGCAGCTATTTAGTCACAGGGAAAGACACATAGACACACACACACACACACACATGTCCTCAGCACAAATTTATTGTAAGCATGTACTGTGTGTCAGTGCTGAATACATTATGAGATGAAACTGCTTTTGACACATTTATATATTCATGCAACAAATTTAAAAAAATATTTCATAATGAAGAAAAGAAAAATTGTATGCCACGATGAAAAAATTTGTACAAAAAAAGAGTGTATGAATGTAAATTCTGTAAATTAAAAAATGTTCTGCTGAGCCTTCGTGAGAGGCCAACATCCAGTAAGTGTGTCATATGTCAATTAACGCGTCCCAACATATGTTCTAATTGACAATGTGGATAAATCTCTGCCTGGATTTATCTTGCAGTCTGATACTTGGGGTGTAGACGTTCCTCCTGATTACATTGTGTCTTCTAGTGCCTTGATCCCTTCAGCCCCCCAAACCAGGATTACATTAACACAATGTAATCCTGGTTTGGCGGCCTGGGGGTCACACTGCAACCCCCAAATGTCTTGGTGTGATGGTGATATTGTGGAAGTCTTAGGGGGAAAAAAAGCAATCAAGTGGTGGTTTGCTGGTGATTTGTTAATCTTTTCTCAATAAGAGTGAGGAAAGAAAGAGAGGGAGAGAGAGAGAAAAAAGAGAGAGAGAGAGAGATTTGCTCTGTCTAGGCTGCTGCTGCTGCTGCTGCTGCTGCTGCTGCTGCTGCTGTTGCTGTTGCTGCTGCTCTGGCTTACTGCCTCTTTCAGTCCAAGGCAGCCATTTTGTGTCAGCCACTCTGTGTTGCTAGAACAGTGCTGGTTCTCAGCTCACATTGAAAAGCTGAGCTGACCTGATAAACATAGTACAGTTCTTTTCTGATTCCTAACCAACGCCCTTTTCAGCCTGGGGACAAAACATTTAGTGAAGTGATGCATTATTAATGTGACGAAGCCCTTTAGACACTGAATGGTAACAGGACACCGTGGTGCCGAGGCTGAAGTTGGGTCAGTCTAGTTTCAGTCACTGTTTGTTTGGGGAAAAGTTTATATCAAGTGAAGCAGTTGTGACTCAATTCATTTTGCCAAAAGTACCCTAAAAACAAGTAACAAAAAAACCAACAATGAAATAATACAAACACACACACACAAACACACACACACACATCCACTTATCCTCTCCAGGGGCAGGTGCATCAGTGTCATTCTCCTGCAGCTCAAATAGTTCCCTATATGTGTGAAAGTAGCAGCGCTGTAGCAGCAGTATTGTGCGTCTGTGTAGGGCCTGAGCAAACACACCGTCTACGTCAGTGATCGGTTGGCCCATTCAAACCGGCCCCATAATGGCCACAGCTTCTTCCAGCCTTGTTTGCTCTGTGTGTGTTTTGTGGCTTTGGCGTCTGGCAGATGGGCCATCAGGGATTATACCTGCTAATGAAGAGAGGTGGAAGAGAATTGAGGGTGGTGGGTGAGGGGGGTGAGGGGGGTGAAGGTTTATTACAAGTTATGATGTGACCATGTGGAGGACAATGCTGCAGGTCCTCCATGGAGCTGGGTGTGTTTTTAAGTTGATAGTTTATTTGTGATTTACAGGCTGCTGACTGTTCACAGCATAGTTCACAGCTTTTTCGATGCAGATAACTTTGTTGTGAAATTATTATTAGTCTCATTAACTTGCATTTGCAGCAACAACTAATCTTTGGGACACACCAAATTCTGAATGTGTGATACATGAGAAAGAGCTTTTTACGATATTCCCTACATAACCCTACTTACTCAATTACTCTTACTACTTTGTTTTTAGGGTTCTTTTTTAGACGGCTCTCATCCCTGGTTAACTGGTTGGTGCTCACAGTAGCAGCTGCAGTCAGATTCAGTGTGTAGGTTGGTGCAGGGCAGTGTTTTTTTAAATTTTTTATTTAGGTGGTCGTTGAGGTCATGACAGGGTGTCCTGGGGCCCACACACCCATACTGGACAGAGATGCACAATGACCAGCCCTTCTAGCATGATTACACAAGGCGTATGTCCAGACAGGATGGCCTAATCCCTGGCACACCCCCCCAACCCCTGCCCATACACACACTAGCCCACACGCACTCCCCGCTCCCTCTCCAACCCTTAACATATGGAGATGGGAGGAATTAGCGCAGTGGAAGAAAATAAATGAGTTAAAGCAGCCAGCAGCTTAGATCCCACAATATTCTTGGGTGACCCATCTGTGAGTTTCCTAGAAGTGAGGGAGTCATGGAGAGAAGCCTTGCCTCCTTATTTTTGACTTATTATTTATTATCTGTAACAGCAAAACACCATGACATTTTCGATGTGAATTCACACTTTACTGTGATGAAATTGCTCACAGGCTCTTAACATGCATTTATATTTCCAATCAGGGACGGACACAGGCAGAAAAGTGTGGTGTACATTGTTTTTAAGATACACAATGCTTAGGACCACACCACCCACAAAGCCACAGCATGACCCCGACGGACTCCTCGTGTGACCCCACCAACACGCCCCACCCAAGATTCAGCCCAGATCTTGTTAAATAGGATTACCCTGGCTATCTGCCATTCAATGGCTTGGACAGGACCTCTTATCTCCTGTCTTCAGATGGCTGCCAAGAACAACATAATGCACAACGACCTACATTAAACAATGCCACATGCAGGTTTTGTACTGGGCTTATATCTGACGAGCAGTGTAGGCATTGTCTTCCTTATGCTGATTTCCATGGCTAAGCGTAGGTTACTGGGCCACTTACATGCCTAATTGGGACCTAATGACTGGCCTCATGCTAAAAGCCATTCATGCTTGAGCCAATTAAAAGTTTTGATGCCGTTCGCAGTCGTGTGTGTGTGTGTAAGTTTGTGTGTGTTGACACCAGTCTGTCTTGTACAGGCTCTCGACTTTGCACGCAGAGCTTTATGCATATATGCTTTGTGAGACACATCCTAATTCCCCACCCTCGCACTCCACCCCTTACTCTAATACACATGGTTTATTTATGTATTTAGTAGGATGTGGCCCAGAGAGGACCTAGTCTAGCATTGGAGTCCATGTCCTCCAAAGCACATGTGACATGTCTTGAGCACCCTCCCATACTCTCCCTCGAAGCAGGGACACCAATTCAGTGGCGTAAGAGGCTTTGTAGTCAAATCCCCAGTTGATCTTCATAAAGTTTGTGTCTTACAATTAAGTACAGATGGTTTGCAGCTGGTTGTAAGGCTAGTAAATAACTCGGGCCTCTATTTTCGCCAGGGATTTGGTGGGGTAATCCCTCTCTCTGACAGTTTACCAGATTCGAATCAGTCCGGGCTTTGCTTTCCTTCCTCCACTTCTTGAACTGTTTTTTTCTCTCTCCTATCCCCCTCATTCCATCAAAAGCTCCTTATCCTCATTTGAATATGTGATCAAGCAGGGGGGAGTACATACATGACATGACTGTATCTAAGAACAGGGACGTGGGTGAAGGAATGATCTCGCTCAATTAGCCTTAGCACCCCCTTTTCAATCTGAGAGGTCTGTAGTGTAGGTTGGAGTCAGTGTTTATGAGACTATAGACATGCTTAGAACCCCTAGAAGGACTTATCTTTTTAATTCTGTTAATTCTCTAGAAGCCGAGTATTTAGACAGGTTTTATATACATTATAGTAACTAGTTTTAACTTGCCTGTTTTGAAGTACTGTACCTTTATATCTCGATATCACCTGTAAAAAAACCACAGTATAAAAAGACACAATTACATTATCAGGATAGCTTAGCATGCCACCATATCCTCATAGCTCAAATAATGCATGTCAGCGTGCATAGAGTACCCCTGTTAGGCAGATGTCTCTCTTGGGATGGGGCCGGGGCCCAGAGGAAGGCAAAGCCTAATGAGGACATAGTTACGGCACTCACACATCCTGAAGGAGCTGTGATCATCAGATGGTAAAAAGCAAACGGTCCCTAGGAAACAGCTTGACCCTGCTGCTCCTTGTTTTCCCATTCGACCATTCATATTATTCAAATATATTTGAATAATATTTCCGATGTAAGTGGAAGGAGCCGGCACAGCCACACCTCATCTGCATAAGACTGTAGCTAACTGCCCTAGCAGAGCCTCGGGATACGAACAGATGGGAGTGTTTAGCAACCTTACCCACCTACCCCTCTCACCCAAAACACACACACAACTCCTCTACCCTTTTTCTCCCTCTGCACCCCCACCACTCACTACACCCCCGACCCCCCATCCCTGCCAAATGTTCTGTTAACCTGTCAGATCTCATTGCCCAAAATTCAAGATGCCATATGCCTCGCTCTGACTTCTAACCCTCCACCGCAGCTCTTCCCTGTCTCCTTCATGGTGACATGAAAGTCCCCCCTTGAAACACGAGGATGTCTCTCCTCTGCTGTTTGATTCACAACGCCTGGCTGAGATCACACCGATTGCAGGCGTAGCATGTCTTGTATAATAAAAGCAGTCACTTAGCGTTACGCTACACAGTAAGAGGGACTTTTGATGATCTACCTGGGTAAATAAAAAAAAGAACTTCAGTGAAAATAAACACTCAGTTGGTAATATGCAGAAATGACTGATGTGTGCAACATACAACACAGAGCACGTGTGGATGAATTTAAATGTTTCATTCCTGACTGAGATTTACTGTTTGTTAAAAGCAGTGTACAATAAACCCCGGCAGCCTCAGAGCTTGTCCTGTGTTATAACATCCAATAACTGTCTCTTCTGCAAACTCTCACAGTCCTGTCGAGTGAATTCCAGGCCATTTGCCCTTGCACAGAGGGCAGCTCCCAGCAGGCCTGGCCATAGTGACAGTTTGTTGTTGTTTATAAGGTCATCCCCACCATAGGGGGCAGCATATTCATTACACCCACCCCATGGCTCTGTTTGTCTCTGGCAGTCTGTTTCTCTGTGGGCTCCTGTCATAAGGTCAGAGGGTATTCACCATCATCCTCCTCTTGCCTTCACCACAGGCCAACAAAGTCATAACGCCTCTGGAAAGAGTTAATAGGTTAATTGGCCTCATTTAAACAAAAATGCAAAGTTTATATTGAGATATGGGGAAACATCTGTAATTATCAAGTTGTCTGGGATGCAGTTGTGGAAAGATTCAGGTAGATTATTGAAATTAGAGTTGCAACAATCAGTGGATTCAACAATCAACAGAAAATGAATCAACACATTTCTTCTTCTTCTTCTTAAAAATCAATAGTTGAACTCATGAGCAATAAACCGCACCCTGCTTGGTTCAGTATACTCAGGGGTTATGCTTCTGCAGTCAAACAAACTAATTAGCTGATGTTAGCTACTGTTAAGCAGCTATTTCTGTGTAACTGATATCAAGAGAGAGTGGTAGGCTTTACGAACTGCACTAAAAGACAACATATATAGCTTCAAATTATCCTTTTAACAGCCACTGAGCCATATTAGTGACATTATGACTCTTCTCTACTTGTGCTACTCCTACCCTATGTTTTAATAGTTAACATTATCCCTCATTTGGCTGCTGTTCACTAAAGTTACATATATAGCTTAAACGACGATGTAACCTTACTTGGAATACAGCCACTGTGGCCATAGGTGACATTTATGAAAGAATAACCGCTGCAGCATAGTGTAATAGTAGCACGAGTAAAGAATAGTCATCAAATGCTGGAGCGCATACCACATGGACTAAGTCCTAATGGCAGCGGCCATGGGTTCAAATCCGACCCACGGCCCTTTTTCTGCATGTCATCCCCTCTCTCTCTCCTTCTCTTGACTTTCCTGTCTACATCTCACTGTACTATCAAAAATAAAGGCAAAAACACCCCAAAATAAAATAGAATTAAAAA
The DNA here is from genome assembly GCF_002814215.2 of Seriola lalandi dorsalis. Classification (NCBI taxonomy): domain Eukaryota; kingdom Metazoa; phylum Chordata; class Actinopteri; order Carangiformes; family Carangidae; genus Seriola; species Seriola lalandi. Next base: position 992,818 of record NW_019525130.1, on the reverse strand, counting down.
AATAGTCATCAAATCAGTGAGCCGATTCAGTAATGTCAGTTATAGCTAACATTAGCCACTATAAGCTCCTCATACCAGACTATATAAGGCAGCAAAACCCTTGAATGTACTCAACTGAGAAAGGGCTTATTTCATCGCTTATAACTTCCACTTTTCATTTGTAAGAGGAAGAATGTGTTATTTCTTTATTTTAGAAGCTACAAAGTCGCTTTAAGTTATTCATCAAGCAAACATGCTGAACACTTGATGGTTCTGGCCTCTCAGATGTGAGAATGTACAGCTTCTCCCTGTGTTAAGATTATAGTCAGAAGAAAACTATATAGAAAGGCATTTAAATGCACAAATCCAACAGTTGAACCCCAAACAGTTAACATTTATCAGTGGTAAAATTCGATCTGAAAAACACCTGCAACAGACTCAAGCATGCGTTGTTCTGAAAGAGAAACAGAGAGAGAGACACAGAGTAAGGAAGTGTCTGGGAGTGGGAGCAGCAAGCTAAGTGAGGTTGTTAGGAGGAAGCGTTGACAGTCCAATCCAGCACAGCGACCATTCAAAAGACAGCTCCTTTTGTTTCTGCCTCCCTTTCTTCTGCCAGGGTAGAAATAGAGGGTGAATCTCTCTGTGCGCAGTAACCCACTGACACCTCCCTCTGATCTGCCTCCTGCACTCTACCTCCTCCATCCCCCCTAACCACCACCACCACCACTACCCTCCCCTCCCTCCACTACATCCCTTCATCAGCGCTCTCCACCTTCTCTCCCTCTGCTGCTCTATCTCCCTCTCTCTTTCTGTCTCTCTCTCTCTCTCTCTCTCTCTCTCGCTCTCTCTCCCTCCCTATGCATATGCCATTGCCTAAGAGTCACTCTCCTGGTTGCCACAGTAACCAGCTCACCTCTCTCTCCGTCTTTCTCTCTCTCACAATGCACCTAAACAGGAGAATCAGTCTCAGTCTGAGGGAGACAGAGGGAAGGGGAATTGGAGGGAGGCATATTTCAAATTGCTGTTGCACAGTTGTCTTCCTTTCTCCAATTCTTGTCGACGCAGGCACCACAGAGCCGACGAGGCAAGAGGGAAAAGAAACAAACAGGAGGGAATAAAGATGTAAAAGAGTTCTTTTATATATTGAATACTGGAGACCACGTGTACAAAGCAAGCAATCCTTTTTTTTTTTTTACCAGTAGCACCACTGCTAGCCAGCACTCCCAACCTGCTCCAGCCATATTTCCCCATCCCCCACCTCCTTCTTTCCCCTCTCCTCTGCCTTGTCGTCTATGAGTGGCAGTCAGGTGGTGGTGGTGGAGAGTCTGCCCATACAGCATCATCTGAGTCCTTCAGCATCTGAGCGCTCTCCTTGTCTGTCTGTTACTGTCTCTCCTTCTCTAAATGTGCCCACTGCCCAGTAACACTCTCATTACCTCCTAATTACCCTGGACACAGCAACTGGTCGCACAATCACAAAGAGAGCAGAATGTAAATCACATTTGTTCTGACATTATTTGTAGGCCTTTTTTTTTCACGGGCTTGTGGCATGTTAAATGCTCCCCCAGTGATTGTGGTAATTTAGAGCAATATGGTAATAGGGGTGCTGATGGCCATTTCTCCTCTCACCAGCCCCTGTTTTTGTCCTTTCATGAGCTGTTGTCGGCTAAATTACATTGAAGGTTTAATTGGGTATTTTAGATCACTGGCTGATGAATGATAAAGATCAGCCCAATGATCATTGATTATCACTTTTTAGAGCATGCATCATAAATTAGACCGTCATTGGCTCATGCTGTTTTATTCATATAAGCTAAATAAGAATAGAAGGCCACCCTTGCTCTTAAAGACACAATCTGTGATCTGTCACTACCCTGCTGACTGATTTTCTTCATGGTTTGTTTACATCAGTAATGGTCATAAACTCAGGAATAAAGCAGGCTTATATTTTAATTATAACCTTTGTTTTTTATTTGCTATTTATTACCTCCATCAGGTATGTTTTCACCTGTATCTTTTTGTTTGTTGATTTGTCAGCAGGATTCCGCAAAAAGTACTGAACCGATTTGCACCACACTTGGTGGAGATAAGAAAGCATTAAATTTGAGGGCAGATCTGGTTAAAGGGGTGGTTACAGGATATCTTTTTAAATCACTTTAATTAATATTGCCATATTTTTGTCAGGAAATAATATCGGAAGCTTGATGTTAAAAAAAAAATAAATCAGACATGTTGACGGTGTTGAGATCTATGCGTCTGTACAGTTTAGATATTAGTCTACCTCCTTTCTCCTTATATTTTTCTATTATCAGAGCCAGGCAGACATGTGTAGGATTGTTTGGCCTTGGTGGAGGTATGCACTCTCATTTATTTGAAAACTGACTCAGACTTCCTCTGATCTTTGAGACTGAAGTGTATATTCAAAATACTGGATTTAAATATCTGTGAATATAAATATGAATATTTAACAGTATTTCGGATCTATACAACCAGACATGCCAATCATCACAAACATTGCTGTATGTGAAATACTTTGTTTTTAATTTCAATATTGGTATTGGCCAAAAAAATCCAGTTGTGGTCAGGCTCTTATCCTTTTCATGAGTCTTTTCTTACTCTCAAAAAAGACTCTGATGTTTTTTATAATCGTCACTGATGATCTGTACTGATGATTAACATGCAGCACAGTGATGACCATGCACTGCAATGATGATAAACAGGATAGCTAATCTTTGCTGTACCTAACTGATGGCCATTAGAGTAGAGATCAGCCTACAGTAAAGTGTTGTACCTGTCCGCAAGGAAGGCCTTTTTCTGTGTTTTATTAAAAAGGTCTCAAGTCCATCACATCTTGTATTTAACTTATTGTTGAAATTATTGGTCTTAGTATTAGTAGTAGTAGCGGTAGAATGCCACACATCATTTTTCCCAGGAAACAGAAAAAGCAGTTTCTGTTACTTCATAATAATAATTGTAAACTACAAACATACGGTGTCAGTGAAAGTGATTGTTCCTGTTGTCTGCGTCCTGATCTGTTCATCTTTTTGTCTGTTTAGTAATAACTTTTCAGGTAGGCTCAAAGTGCAGCCACTCACTTAATTGCACAGTTAGTATTTTGCCAGACCCTTCTCTTCCTCCGCGATGAAGGCTGCACATCTTTATGAGTTAAAATAGCCATGGAAAAAATACTGAGTCACCTGCTGCTGGATTCACTTACCGTATCTTTTCTTCCTTGGTTTAAGCTTGTAATAAGAAACACAGGTCTCTCTACATGAGAAACCGAACACAGACACCAACTGATCAGTCACATGATAAATGTTTCTGCTGTGTTCCATAAACAACCAGTGATATCACTGGTATCACTGGTCTCATGGATCTCAGTGACACCTTCATGTTATCTAAATAGCTGCAGAGTCTTCCAGCTGTTGCTTCAAAATCAGCTCCTCGTCAAGGTTTTGAGGTAAATTTTTGCTCTACCGGATTTGCCACAACCCAACTCTTCAGACCTGTAACATTAGTTTCAGGTTTTCCTTTTTCCAGCTTTGAAATAACATCTTCAACAGTCTCTAGAAATACTAGATTTTTTTAGCCATGTTAGCAGCATGGATGAAGGGATGGTAAAGTTGGCACAGACTAAAATGTCTATTTGAGTGACTGCCATGAAATTTAGTACAGTCATTCATTGTTGACTTTTCTTCTAGTGTCATCATGAGGTCGACTGTTTTGTCTCAAGACCTACTGGATGAATTGCATTGAATTTGGCATTAATGTCGATGGTGCCCAGACAATGTGTCCTAATCACTTTGGTGGTCCTCTGACTTTTTCTGTTGCACCGTCATTAGGTCAGAATTTCGATTTGTCCAGTACTTTGATTTTATGACCAAATACCTGCAAAACTAATGGCATTCCCATCAGCATTGTCACATTGTCATCACACATTGACGTTGGCCTCACAGAGCTATAGCATGGCCTTAAATTTAATCTTGTTTTGGTGTGTTAAGTGTTAGCGGTGGAACACCAGCATGATCAATGTACAGTGGTCACGTTGGTTATTTTAAAAGTTAACTGATTCTTTTAAACAATGATCCTTCTCACGAGTGTCCATCCATCCATCTGTCCCTCCTTCCTCCACCCATGCAGGCTGGTGTCTGGTGTTTATGGGCCTCCTCAGCAGGCAGAGTTGTTTAACGAGGGCAGAGGGACAGTGTGGCATTAATTGCTGTGTGTGATTTATACCAGGCTGGGACCAGGCAGGAGCACAGGCAGACGATGGTACTTTGAGAGCAGATGCTTCGCCCAATATTTACTTAACCCTCCACTGGCGGGCCTGGCACTAGTACCACTGATGATATGTCTGTGGGGAGTCGTTCCACTGCTGACTGTTTTGTATAGCAGCAGAGCTGGGGCCATGTTTGGGGATTCGCTCAAAGTGGGAGTGTGAGCCGTATGGGAAGGTAGATTGGAGCAATTAGAGGGAGGAATATGATTGGTCTCCTGATAATTTGGCTGTCCAGGAGGAATTGTTGCTAGGTGATATAATCACAACATGTTTTCAAAATAGAAGGATCTATTTTTCTAGTAGGTTTTATTTTGGTAACTGGGTTCTTGCAAGGACCTAAATGCTAAATATATTAAAAAATATATAACAGAAACATGGATGAACAGAAGAGTCCTTAATGTTGATTAGTAGCACGTTGAGTGTGGTTCTATATTGAGCAACATGATTTGTACAGTGCTCACTCTTCTGTCATGTGTTAGCAGTGATGGACACGTCCATCCCACGCCTGTCTGCCTGGCTCATCTGGAGTGATGGTCTGAGATGTCTCAGGGTTTGCATCCGCAACTCAATTGATCACACCTCAAAGAAATTAGCAGCAAAAGGTGTCAAAGTCTGTTTCTGAAATAGATCAGTTTAAGAAGTTAAACATCTACGTCTTAACACTTTGAATGAGCTGAATGATCATTTAAACTTTAGAGAACCAAACAGTGGATCATCTTTAGCCCACAAACAGCCACATGCCAGACCAAGATGATGGAGGGAAAAGAGGGTATAAAATAAAGGAAGAGCCTGATTCTGTCTCCACAGCAACATTGATTGATATTCTTCAGGTGGAGCAGCTGTCAAGCGGCCTGACCACTGCAAGCTAATGCTCTGCGGGGAGAAGGGGGAGGGAGGACGAGGAAGGAGGAAGGGGGAGGAGGGAAGGGAAACACCAAGGGAAAGGCAAGAGATGAAAAGCAAGGAGACAGAGGGGACAGCGACAAAAGAGGAGAAAAGGGAAGGAAGGGAGATGAAATTGAAAAGCGTTGATTTTTTTTTATTGTGATTTTAAGCTATTGTGGGAAAGGAGGAGGCTGCTGTGAGAATTTGATTACATGTAGTCGAGTCATCTTGTAAACGAGGGGTGTGTCTCCATCCTGTCCACTCGAGATGTAAAGGGAATAAACGGTGTGTGGAGTCAGGTTGTTAAAGACTTCTTACTGAAATTAGTTCAGTTCTGATTCCTTAGTAAAAATGGGATATTTACCTCCTTTTTTGAACATGGTCAATATGGTGATGTTTATTTCCTTGCACATTTTTTATGTTATTGTGAGATATCACTTTGGTTTCATGCAGCACTTAAACTCCTAAATGTACTGCAATGTGACAGTTTTTTAATCAGATGCCACATAATAATGGTACATTTTGTGGCATAAAAAACCTAACAAAACCCATTGGTCTCCGAATCATCCTTGAAAAACCATATAATTCAAATAATCTGCATCACACTTTAGTGATCATGTGTAAATGTACAAGTGTGTCAGTGTGCAGGCTCCGCTTGGGCCTAAATATCCAGCTGGACTAATAAATGAATGTAGGTCTTGGCGAAACGACCTTCTAATCTAATTGTTGCCACGGCACATTGTGAAACCTTTACGAGCAAGTGGGTAAAAAGCCAGTCCTGCTGAGTATCTACCCGCAGGCCTCAGTCTTCTCTTTGTCCTCATGGAGAAACACGTTTGTTTAGTCAACTTAAAAGAAGACTCAGATTAAGCATTTAGTCAGTTTACATCAGCACCCATAATTACTCCAACATGTATACAGAATTATAATGTGCCAACAAGTCCTTATAAATACTGTGTGTTTTTGTGACAATAAGTTTTATCTTCATTAGCAGCTAAATCAAGCGGCAGTTTGTATAAACAGCCTTAATCAGCTTGATAATCAGCTGTTATGAAGTGGTGAAGAGATGCCGATTTATTCTCCCTCCTCTCTGTCTCTCTGCGTCTTTCTCTGAGTGTGGAGTGTACAATATATAAGCATTTCTTTTAGTGAAATGAAACACATTTACTAAATCACATCATAAATCTTTATTCCAGCGTTGCACTGATAGACACTGAAGTTTTACCTATAGGTTATGTTTTTTAGGTTTTGTGAAGTCAGAAATGACTAGAGGGGAAACAAAGGTGATATTTTATTATTATTTTAAGGTGGTCAGTGAAATCAAAGTGAATTCGAGTGTCTGTGTCACTTAGAGGGACTTCCATTTGTCAAGATTCACCAGTGCTGGATTGTAACTGAGTACATGTACTCAAGTACTGTACTTAATCACTGTTCTGGGGTACTTGTATTTTACTTGAGTATTTTAATTTCCTGCTATGCTGTACAGTACTTCTACACTAAAATAACCCACCCAGCTGTATATAACACAGCTAGAATCAGCTCCACCTTGGCCAGCTGCAACATTAAAATTCTGTTTTCACATTAATGTAATAATAATAATCCAGTAGAACAGTAAATAATACTGTAATTCTGACAGAGACATTTGTTTTATTTTATTTTATTTATATTATTTAATCTTTATTTAATCAGGCAATCTCATTAAGATTAAGATCTCTTATCCAAGGAAGACCCGAGAGCAAGAAACGATCACAAAAACACAATCAACAGAACATCTGGGCCTACACAAGAAACTAAGAAACTATGAATTAATCTATTAATGTAATATATTTGACAAGGGGTCATTTTGCATAATGAAAACTTTTACTTTTGATACTTGAAGTTATTTTAACTTAGAATACGTCTGTACTTTTAGTCAAATACTATTTGAATGCAAGACTTTTACTTGTGTTTTTTCTACATTTTATTATTGCAACTTTTACTTAAGTAAAGAATTTGTTTGTTTGTTCAACCGCTGCAAATAAATAGTCTACATCTAATCTTGATTACACACTGTGCTGGTTCATTATACCCATTTACAAGAAGGCTATAGAATAAAAGATTTTTTATGATTTCACTTGTTTCCAATATATTTTCTTATGGTTTTAATGAACGAGCCAATAGTTTGAAGTAAATCACTGCATTTGGAGATCAGACTAATGTGACGTGATTGAAGAAAACCTTAAAACAGTCTGATTTGCACTGGAGATTAGTCACATTATCTCGCTCCATTGGCGGAGTCTGACCGTCTCTTTATGGAAAATATGGTTTTACAGACTGAATACTGGAGTAAATGTCATGTCAAGATGTAGTTTGTGCAGTGTTGTAGATGCAGGCTGTAGCTGGCGGCCATGATCACACAGGGTGACTCATTAGAGAGCAGCACTCTGTCTCTTCACTTCCTTCAACATAATCACTGTAATGTGGTTTGCAGTCTTTTCATTTATAGACTTTCATACCCACAGCATGTCACAGTAGTTGTAACCTGTCAGGATTTCTTTGTTGAATTCTAGACTAGTTCCATTAGTAAGAGAGGGAACAGTTTGCTCCATTAATAGATCAGTACTGTCAGTGTAATACAGAGGAAGACATGTCTCTCAATTTTCCTTTCAATGTTGAAATTTTCTTTAAATGACTTCTGATGTTTAATTTTATCAGTATCTATCTATACCTCTGTCTTTCTAACTCTTTCATTAAGTGTATAAACAGCCCTGATTTCCATTGCTGCATTTGTTTAACTGTGTAAATGCACTGAAACCAGTTGTTATGTTTGGCTTGCTTTTTGTCTGTGGCTCAGTTGTGTAGTTCAGCACCATGGAGAGCTCCATTCAACACATCTATAAGGAGCTCCCTTCATTCTGAAACTGGAGATTCGAAACCAGAACATTTGCTTCACAGATAGTCTCTTCTTTTTTTTAAACAGTGCAACTTGATTAACAATAGTTCTCAGTTTCATATCAACACATTTTGTAGCTCTTTAGGGTCTGTTTTCCTACCACTTAAATGTAACAAAAAGTCAAAAGTAAAAGATTACAAACTTTTCTTTACTGTAGTATATTTCTAACAGTTAATTTGGGATTTAATTTCACCACCTGTGAAGTTTTTGGGAAAGAATGTGAGGCACGGCTGTAGGTTTGGTTTTAGGGTTGGTAGGCTCTTGTGTTGTGCACACAAAGAGCATTTGCTTACATGAGTGCAAGTCTCATATGGGTGAGTGATGGTGTTAGTTTAATATATATTATGGCTACACATGTTATTAATGTGAGTTACATGAGTTGTGAGACTTGTTTTCCCACATCTCACCACTCTATTAAAGCGGCCTACTTTTTTACAGCAAAAGCACAAACCGGCAACTCTGCAGAGCTTACCAGTTTAGCCTATATAGAGTTAAAATGACAAAATCATTTGAGATCATCACAATATTCGTAGGGACAAAACATTGGTAGGAACATGTCCCTGCTGTCCACACCCAAATCTACACCTGTGATGTGGGGATCAAGTCATCAAGTGCAAAACTTTCTCAGTAAAGAAAAAATAGTTTTTTTTTCTCCACAGCTGGGATCAAAGTTTCTATCTGTGTCAGTCTTTATCAAACAGTGACCACACATGCATCGTCTTGCTACAACTTCCTTCTGTTCTCTTTCTCTCCCTCCTCTCTATACCTTCATCTTTCTCCTGTCACTCCATCTTTCCCTCCCCTCCCTGGTGTGGCTCCTGAATATTTAATAACTCTGAATTACCAAGGCCCTCAACAGTAATGACGAGAAAATCAGACAATTAAAGCAGAAGGGCTCCAGCTTTAAGTCTCACCTCCCCCAGAGGAGGCAGAGATTATTTAAAGTGGCACACTGTTTGATTATCTAATCCTCCTCTTGCCCCCTCTGCTTCACTCACAGAGCGGCATCGCCTGCTCCACTTGCCACTGCAAATTACCATGAAACACCAATGAGCGCTGTGTTTAAGTCCTTTTCCATAAGCGGGAATGTGGTGCCATGAAGTCTCAGGGGAAGGGCACCGTGGGAGTAACTCTTTTACACTCAGGTTATCACAGTTTAGCGAGGGCTCGAAGGCTCGTCGTGTTCTCACTCAGGAAATGTAATTAATGATCATGTTGTGATCTGCACATTTACATGAAAACCGCATTACTTTGCATTGAAAATGGCCTTTGTGAAGAGGATGTTGGTTGCTGTTTTTTCCTCAGTCCTCAGCTTTCATCAGGCCTGAGTGAACGGGGGAACAAAATAGTGAGAGAACATTGTATGGGACCCAACAAGATAACCCTGACTTGGTGCTTTGCTCATTGAAGTGAAAAGCTGCAGGGCTGGAAACAGGCTCAACTCTTTCTTGCTCCCAAAACAAAGCCTGTTTTGTTGGGGGTTTGGCGATAAGTAGAATTGTTGTCAGCTTGACTTATTATCCAGACAAAGTGACGGATTGTGATTGAGTAGATAGTAATAGCTTCCTTAATGCTTGCCAGTGCAGCACACACACACACACATACACACAGAGGTTCTCACAGACAGAGATGAATATTCATGATTATACAGCTGAGGCTCAACACTGGCTCATTTAGTGCTGGCCAGAGAGAGGCCAATGATAGCATTGTAAACACACAACCATCAGGGGTTTAATAGCTCAACTCCAGTGCTGGCTAATTACACCACACATGCAGCCACACACACACACACACACACACACACACACACACAGCAGATAGAGACACACAGGCACAGATTTGAAAGCTATTGTGATGAGATTTCCCTCCTCAGTTTTGACTTCGGCAGACAAAGATTTGTCTGATAGAAAAAAGTGCTCACGCAGCTGCCTCAAAACAGTCTAGAGGAGAATAGAGACATCCTGTCATAGTATGTCAGTGTCTGCCAAATGAATCCTGTACAAATAAAGTCCATTCTTACTCTGTCCATTGTTTGATTCTGTTTATATTTGATGAGATAGAGTTTCCGTGGTTTGTCTGCACAGCCAGTTGTGCCTGCAGTCTGAATAACGTAAGAACACTAATTTACACTGGACAAAGCTGTTGATAATGGCCACCACTGTTGCTCTCATACTAAGTTGACATGACAGGTGTTCAAATATGTTATTTCCCAGTTAAATAAAGTCAAAGGAAACTGCAAACTCACATTCAATATATCCAACAAAATAATTTAGCAGGAACTTAGCAGTACTGTTTTTACAAAATGAACAGCTATCATAACATTGTGTTTCACAGAGATCTCAGATGTCTTGTGGAACATCACTCTGAACACAGAGAGGATCTAAAATCTCTCTTCCTTCTAACACGACAGAGGAATGTGGGGCAACCATGAGGCCAAGCGCCTCAGGGTTTAAGCTTCCCTGTTGCCTCCTGATTTGAATATCGTTCAACGTCCATTTGCATCTAGTTTTAATAGCGGTTTATTCAGTCAAGCATAAGATGACATCTTTATCTGTGGTTGACATATGAGGCTGTTAGCCTCAGGCTAGCATGTGTCTAGTTAATGAGCAAAGGGATGCTGCTGCTGATTAGGAGCGGCAATAAAAATGCACAGCTTCCAACTCTGACTCAACTCTGGAGCAAGCAGATACTGTAGGTTGCTCAGATAGGCTGCTTCAGGTTTGTAGTCCAGGTGTGATGAGAAATTAGGGCAGGTGCTGGGTTTGTGTGTGTTTTCCGGCACTCCTGTTAAACTTCTTAGGTTCCAAATGTGCTTCAAATTCTTCATGGAGAAGAGATTTAATCTTTTTTTTCATGTCGTTCTTAAATGTCTGTGTGATGTTTTATGGCACATTATATTACACAATGTTGAGCATAGTCTGGTTTATCTCATCTCCTTGACTGGATCAGTAGCAGCTTGTCTGAAAAGTGGAGACATAAACCTTTACAAGTCATTGTTATTTTGTGGGGAAAAAAAACCCTTTCCTAAAGCCCAACCTGACATCTTCAAATGCCTTATGTTGACTGAGCCAAGATTCAGTTTTCACAGAGGACAAAGAAAAGCAGTGATTCCTTAGATATGAAATGCTAGAACTGGAGGATGTTTGACATCTTTACTGGATAAATGACTTAAATGATTAATTTGTCCTCAAAATTACTGGTGAGTAATTTTTGATAATCAACTAGTAGATTAATCAATCAATTGATTCAGTTTAAACTTCCCATCTGCACACTGCATTTTTGTGGTCAGGCACTTTTTGGGATGGTTTTAAGTACCTGTGTTATAATGAAGTTGTGATCATTTATATGTGCTTTTAAATATTTGTTGTTTTTGCAGACTCTGTTTAAGAAGGGAGTCTAAAGGGGTAAATCATATTTCCTTGGATGGGAGCTACAAACATTCAGGAAATTAACCAAGAAAATCCCACAGTGAACCTCTGCATGCATAAACAGATAAGATACTCACAACTTTCATTATCTTATTTATATAGCTCAACATTTACCTAAGAAAGGTTTTAAAGTCTGTGCAGCATGCAACATTCTTTGAAAGTGAAAAGAACAACAGTAAAATTAAAATACAGAAAATCTAAATTATGATTGCAAACATACATGAACAATAAATAGGACGATCAGTAAAATTTCCATAAATCAAAATATCACTTTTAAGATTCAAGATTTTGCCTCAAGAATCTTTGTAGGAGCTGTTCTTGCACATATATGAGGCACTGCCACATTAACTGGACCGTATACATTTACAGCACTAGGAATATTGCTTGCTAAGTGAATGGTGGCCAGTATGTTGCCATGGCAACCACAGCAGCTGTCAGCGTGGCTCCTGTAAGAATGACAAATGATTTTTATTAGAGGGGCTCTAAATTGGTGGGATCCCCCTCTCCATAGAGATGCTTATCCCAGCCTGATCAAACTGGAGTCACTCTGCCAATAACTCTGACCAGGCCTAATTACAACACCGGCCCTCCTGGGCTCATCATACACTCATTATTACTCACAGACTACACTAGCAATTCTGGCGCCAGACAGTGTGTGACATTCTCATAGTGGGAAACAGTGAGGCGTCGCATATGGTAATATGATGGTTGCAGTTACAGATTATTAATAAGGCGGGGCTCACTAAATTTTCATTTCACTTAATAGGAATTAAATTGACTTAAATGGAGAGATGCAATAATTCATTTTGTACATTTGTAACATAAAGAAATCATCTTAATCCATCTTCCACCAGTCAGCTGTGTTTGTAGTTATCACAATAATAAAAAATAAAAAAATCTGTGTGTAAATTGTATCTTTGTTGTTTGGTTGATGTGTGTGCATCAATCTATTAGTTTTGCCAAAGGTGTTGCAACTGTGCAACACCTTTGGCAAACTCATCTAATCACCTCAGTAATGATATTCTCCAAACACACACTCTGTCTTATGGCGTATTGATTAATGACGATCCTTCAACACATATCTGACTTACATCTCCAATTATTGGGTTCAAGCTAAATTACCTTCTGAGAAACAAAAGCTCACACACATAACCACCCAACACACACTCAAGAACATTTATTAAAATCAGTTCTAGATGCAGATGGCTGATGGCTTGTTAGTGAGCAGCTGCAGCGTGGATTATCTTTTCTTTTTCTTTTTTTTGTGAAGCTGGATGACTTTTAGTGGACAAGGTTATGGTGACACTGTAGGGCCCCAGCTGTCTCCAGGGACCACACTCCACTCACTAATACACTCCAAGACAGTTGCACAGTGGGGACACTGCCAGCAGAGTGATGAGGAAGCAATTTTTATCTGCATTGTTTAGCTGACTCCATGGGTTTCCTATAAGTGGCATCCAGACTGTTACTGTTGGTGTTGATAGTGAGACAATTCAAAGTTCTTCAGCCAGAGGAGAGCAGGTTTGATGTTCAAGGTCACTATAGGTGGAACTACAACAACATTTTCTATTGTTAAAATGATGTACTGCAAAAGGGAAAACAGTATGTTATTGTGTTTCACAGTCACAGTGTCTTAACATTGTGTTATATATATATATATAGTATAAACAATCACTAAACCTTTTAGGTTTGATTTTGATTTGAAGACAGACAGACACACAGAGGTATGGGGTTCCTGTTCAGATCTGTCAGACAGACAGGGCTGACATTTTTTTTTGATAATTGCTCTGCCTAACCATGATCTGAATTAGCATATGAAAGTTGTGTCAGTTTTTTTCCTTTACTGGGAGCGCATAGCTGTAAGCTAATTTGTAAGTCATTTTAGATGACAGAGAGTGGTTGTATCCCAGAGGTGCTTTTTCCCTCTTGATCTTTTATTTTCTCTCTCACTCCCTCTCTCCTGCTTGCTCCCGCTTCTCTACCTCCTCCCATTTCATCTTTCCTCCACTCATGTCTCAATTATCAAATATTGAAATGGCTCAGGGAGCCAAGGTAACTCTCAGTGTCTCTCTCACATGTGTCAGGGCAGATGGTCGCCCAGCAAGGATAGGTCAAAGTGCTCAGCTATGTCACCATGTGTCATTGTGTTCCACCTCATCGGAAATCCTTCTCTCTTAGTCCTTGTGACATGTTAACCTGTGTGTCTAGTGATGACACATCCACACAAGTGCAAACTGCCCTCAGTGAAAAGTGTAACCGCAGCATAATATGGGCATAATTTAGCCTTTTCTTACTGTTTCTATTATGTCTCACAAACAATTTAGGTTTCAGTGGAAAAACTGCAAAGCCTCCCAATTTGAATGAACAAAGAGTCTACTTGCAGGCTCAGTGTGGCTTATATGGGGATTAATTGAAGCTATTGAGTGTGGATCCACAGAAAGGGACTTGTGTTTGTAGCACCGTTGATGCCAAAGCAGCTGGGTGGGCCGAGGAAGGGAAGAGGACACGACTGATAGTCCAGCAAGCCACCTGGGGTGAAGTGGAGCCACAGTTTCAGAAATATACACTAATATATCCAGGTGTGGACACAAACACGTGTTCATATGTCTAGTATGCACTCTCTCTCACTCACACACACACACACACATACACACTGCAAGAACAGTGCGGGCTGTCTCTCAGGCGGTGTTAGTATGCAGTAGGTGGAGCAGAGTGGAGCAGAGAAAAGCATAGTGGAGCGCCTTCGATCGTTATTATTGACCATTCCTCCATGCAGCTGTATGCAGCATAAACACATTCACACTCACTTGCATGCACACTTGTATAGAAATGCATACCGTATGTTCACACACACAAAAACGTTTAATATACAAACACACAAGCCAGTGGGATTTGAGATAACTGCAGTGGTTCATGCGTACACAGAAATGCCCTCAGTGTAAAGGACATGCACATACAGTGCAGCACTGTAGGCCTGCAGCTCTGTGGGAGACAATCACTTCTGTTTGTTGGTAGGGAGAATTAACATTAACATTTCTGTTTTAAATGAATACCAACCACAACCACCTGCAGTTCTCATTGCAGTGTAAAAATATGCACCATCTGAAAAATGCTTTACTCATTTATACATGTGTTAATTTACCTCCTACTGTGTTTACAAACTGTACCCTGCAGAATCTACTGATATCAGAACTCTTACCACTGGCAACCTTTCTAAAAGGTAAAAACTCAACATGTATAATTTCACAGCACTTTCCCTGGTACATGTTTTCCTGAAGTCAGGAAGAAACAGGAGTGCAGAAGTTCAGGGTTCAGACACTCGGTGATGATTTACAGTATCTGTACAGCGGAAGCAGGATCATAAACAGCACCAAGACTATTACCTCTACTTATAGTTTCTTGAGGGAGTAGATACCAAAAGTGTGAAAATTATTGTGAAAAAAGCGGTTGAAGTGATTTTTGACACTGTTGCCAGTAACGGTGCGAACACCACATCACATCAGTACATGTGGTCAGTGGGAGACTATATTTAAACCTATGTGTAATGTGTTCATAGATCAAACATATACGTAAGAGCCTGTAAGTGAGAAATTCAATAAAGAGCCAGTTTGCTTCACTGGCAGACAAGAGACAACCACACACTCGCACATGTAAACACGTGTGAGTGTGAGTGTGTGTCAACGCACATTGAAAACACAGGCGTACTCCCCTCTCCCACCCCTGGCCTTTTGTTACAGTGACAGGCAGTCTGTTCTAATGAAAGCTCCTCTCATTCATAAGCCTGCCTTGTCAACTTTTGATGCCAGGCAACTTTCAGAGGGAAAGAAGGGGAAGAAGACAGAAAGAGGAGGAAAGGAAAGACAGGAGAGACAGCTTGCATCTTTCTTTCCTTTGATATCTGCTTTCGCTGAATTGTTCCTTTCCGCGAACGTGAATCGCAACCAGTGAAATTCAAATTTGATAATATTTCCTGTCTTGTCTCTGTGTTAAGTGATTAAGGACTACAGACACACACATATGGGTGTGTGCTACCTCCCCTGTCCCCCTCGTTTTACCGCTGGTTGTCTGTCACACATGAGAGCATCTCAACCACAAGCTGAAAAAACCCTTCAGGATATCAAATCCATGGTCTCTCATTTCTAACTAGGTCAACACTTGCTCACAATAGCATCCTCAATACCCTCCTCTGTGAATTCCTCCCTCTCCTTCTCTGTTTCCTCCCCCCATTTCTCTTTGTCCGTTCAGTCATCCCTTTCTTATTGCGCCATGACTGTAATCTGTAAATATGTTGAAAGTCCTTTTTTGCCCGTAGTTGACTCCATCCACTGTCTGCAACCGAGGACTTCTTGTGATACTCAAAACATAAATGTAGAAGTCAGATCTGACCAAATGTAAAGATCATAGGCTGCATAAGATTAGCCTCTTTCCATTATTTTAGCATGCACTCTGCACAGGCCTGTAAAAACAGTATTAATCTGTGCAGGATAAATAGCAGGACTAAATGAGAGTAATTCAACAGCCCATAAAGTCTGCATTATGATAGCTCTCCCAATATTGCCAGAATCCCCCACCACTCCGCGTCCCCATTTGATCCCCATCTCAGATAGGCTTCTCCATCACCGGTGACATGAAATACCCCACCAGCCACCAGCTACAGCACAAATCACTCTTCATAAACACTGACTACCTCTCTCTACTTCCATGTGTTCACACAAATTAGCATAACATTAGCATGATATTAGCACAGCCGACCTGCGCAGCCATGCCTTATCAAAGTGCTCTGTGATCCCTAGCTCCCTGCGCTTTAGTCTGGAGCTGAGAGAGAGAAAGGGAAACCGAAAGAGAGAGAGAGAGAGAGAGAGAGAGACACAGAGTTTCCCCAAGAGAGAAAGAGAGAGAGAGGAGAGCGATGAGCTACATGATAACGAGCTGTGTTACACCGCTACACAACACACAGCCTTGTCACAGCGCCTCAGAGCTGTGCTGAGCTAAATGGGCTGCAGCAGATGTTTGGTGACTACAATCACACAGCGCTGCGTACCTCACTTGACTTGCAAATATTTGCTAAGAGACTTCAATATTGGATTTGCTGTATTTTCTTCTTTTAGAATGTGTAAGGTAGTGATTGTAGCGCATAAAAATGAACACACACACACACACACACACACACACATCACATTTTCTCCCCGCAGCATTCTGTAGGATATAATTTGATATAAAATGCTTGCCATCTCCTGTGATGAAATCCAGATAATATTGATCCTTTGTTTGTTCCTTTCAGGTGTCACACACAGTGTGTCATCAATTTTTCATCCATTTTTTTGTCTTCAGAATGTGTATAGTTGTGTTAATTCTGTTTTACAAAAGTGAAAATCCACACTGCACTTGATTATTTCTTTTTGTAAAACTCTTGTTGCTCCAGACTGTTAATCTAAGTGGGGATCAGTGAATGATGAGGATATGATGGATTCAGCAGTCTATTGAGAATAGGCACTCTGAAAGACGTGTGTTTTGCAGTTGCGCACTACAGATGGCTTTTCCAGACTTTTCAACGTTATACTGACTGACCAGTTGCAATATACAGTACTTACAGGTCACATAAAGGTGTAATATTTGGTATTGATTGGCCATGAGTGTCCATGTCATTTTAAAATGTTGGTTTTATTGTCTCATTAAGTCCTGCACTGTAACTGTTGAAACGTACATCAGTAATGTGCTGTAACTTCATACGTTTTATTTATCTATTTATTTCCAGTGTCTCGGTTTCTCATCACATCCACTGGAGCCCTGTATATCCTGGATGTGCAAATGGAAGACGGGCTGTACAACTACAGGTGTATGACACGGCATCGATACACAGGAGAGACCCGGCAGAGCAATAGTGCCCGCCTCATTGTTTCAGGTAAGACAAACACCGGAATTATCCAGTATTATAGAAGTTCATGAAGGTTCTTTACTATATACTTAAAAAGAATTAAGAAATGGTATAAACATGGAAAAGGACATCATCAATTTATTCTTTAATCTGTAATCAAAACCAGTCTACCTACATGATATGCAATGAGACCTTGTTCTGCTTTTTGTGTTTCACTTTTTAGTTTAACTGTTGATTTTGGTTTGTTTCAAAACTGTTTTGCGCAAAGTG
Source organism: Seriola lalandi dorsalis (assembly GCF_002814215.2). Classification (NCBI taxonomy): domain Eukaryota; kingdom Metazoa; phylum Chordata; class Actinopteri; order Carangiformes; family Carangidae; genus Seriola; species Seriola lalandi. The sequence continues at coordinate 975,170 of NW_019525130.1, read as the reverse complement.
ACAGAGGAACATATGGAAATAAATTCATGCTGGTAAAAAAGATCTAGCTAATGTGAATAGAATAGAGAGTGACAGGAAAAAAACACATGAATTAAAGAGAGGATGACATGCGATAAAGGTCATCAGAGCTGTGCCAACACAGAAAAGGCCCTCCCTTACCTTAAACCATTTAAAGGGACACTCTACCAATTTGAATCATAAAGCTCAGTTTACTTGTCATGAGGAGTTTTTCTCAACCTCTGAAAACAATTGCTTTCTGTCTTTTGTGGCTTTGAACATAGTGTGGCGTTTGAAAACCATAGGAATTTTCAAGGCAGGGAAGGTCTTTGCAAAAGATGCTTGTGAGTTGCATTATGGGTGCTGTAGGATCTAGTGTTTTTGGAGCTTGAACGATACTTAGCACTAAAAGTCAAGCTATCTGAGCCTCTGCAGCTTCAATATCAACCTTTTTTATTGTGAGTCTCTCAACAGCAGTGCTGTCCCTTACCAAACCTTTATAAATGATTCCCTATCCCCCTCCCCGTGCAGATCCCTCCAACTCAGCGCCCCACATCCTGGACAGCTTCGAGCGTCGTGAGGTGATGGCATCTCATCGAGTGGAGTTGCCCTGCAAAGCCTCCGGTCACCCCGCACCCAAATACCGCTGGCTGAAGGACAACCGGCCGCTGGAGCCCGACACGCGCTTCAGACAGAGTGTGACAGGCCTGCTGATAGAGAGAGCCCAGTCCAGTGACACGGGGACGTATGTGTGTGAGGTGTGGAATGGCTACGGCAATGCTGAGGTGGTTGGCAGGCTGCAGGTAAAAGGTCAGTACCCGTGGGGCTGTCGTTAAGTCATTGGGGTTGATCTGTATCTGTGGTGTGATGCCTCAAAACAGGGGAAAACAGGGAAGTTGTAGATACTCCTTCAGATTTTTAAGGTGCTACAGGTAACATATTTAACCCTTCAATGGCAATATGATTATGATACTTTGGTAATACTACTAGAACAAATAAGAACAAATATTTTCTTCTTCTGTTAAAAGCAGCCACTGAACTGTCTATCCTACAGAGCCCCTGAAGGTCGTGGTGAGTCCACGGAAGGTGAAGGGCAGTGTGGGAAGCCAGGTGTCACTGTCCTGCAGCGTCACTGGCTCCGAGGAGTACCAGCTGTCCTGGTACCGCAACGGAGAGCTCATCTACCCCAGTAACAGCGTCCGCATGACAGGCCAGAACAGGGAGAACCTGGTCATGGCTGGTATGGCCAAGAGCGATGGAGGAGCCTATCAGTGTTTCGCCAGACATGGCAAGATGTCGGCCCAGGACTTCGTTCAAGTCATACTGGAAGGTCAGAATTCGCAGTGTTCTGAGAGGAGATATATTTTTAGATGGATTAGCATGCGTTCTCTCTTTGTTTTGTGTGTACAGGTGTTTGTGTGCATGCATGTGAATGCAAACTGCATGTTTGTGTGTTCATGCTCTCATGCAGGCTGTGCATGTGGTATTGAGTGCTGCAGTACAGCTGAGGCCCAGCCCATTTTATTAGATTTTCTGAAAGAGGCATGCATGCTGTTACATGAGCTGCAGTTGCTGCAGTGTCTGCCTCCCATGACCACAACAATATAAGGAGAATATTGATAATCAATGATGTTGGGGAGCCAGAAAAAGGAGCTGTATTAATCTTCTTTCTACTCTGATTCTGCTTTTTATACCACAGACAAGCATGTATGCAGCCAAAACCAAATCAATCTGGATTTATAAAGGACTTTTTTCTTTTTCTTTAGATATACTTCAGATATGCTTTTGCTTTTATGAGAGTAATCAGTGTAGAAAAATAAAATGTACATTTCCATGTGAATCTCCTTCCACTGTCCAGATGGTACACCCAAGATTCTGGCTTCATTCAGCGAGAAGGTCTACAACATCAACGAATTTGTGTCGCTGTCGTGCACGGTGAAGGGAACACCAGAGCCACGGGTTACATGGACTCTGGATGACGAGCCAGTGGTACGAGACAGCCGCCACCGCATCTCCCACTACACCAACGCTGAAGGCCACGTGGTCAGCCATCTGAACATCAGCCAGACCCAGGTCCCTGACGGAGGGGTGTATCGCTGTATCTGCAACAACTCGGCCGGGACAGTTTCCTACCAGGCGCGAATAAACGTAAGAGGTGCTTGTCAGATCAACTCTTCCAACACACCATCACATATACACATCAACATGTCTTGATTTATTCTTCTTTGGTACATTTTAATTGGCTATTTAAAGCACATGGATGTGCAGATGTTGAAGGAATGCCTGACTAAGTTTGTCAAGACATTTGAGTTTTTAGACGTCAGATGTTGTTGCTAGTTTCTCTGTAGCTTTGGTCTGTTTCCTCTTGCTCAGAATAGGGCTGGTACCTCTGCAGCCTCCTGTAGTGGCTCCTCCCTCCATTAGTCACTGGTGTCAACATTAACTTTTCTCATGCCCCGCTTCCTACCCAACACCTGCTGATAGCTTTATATTGGGACACCATTAGGATGACTTAATGTTAGCTCCAGCGTATGACTGTAGTGCAATCTGCTCTCTACAGGGACACGGTTGGCTGGATTGCTGTTGTCATGTAGCAGTAATACAGGGGCACTCAAGCTTTCTATGCATGGTGCACTACCGTTAGCATTGCTATATTGCAGAGAGGGAGGGGTACTTTCTGTACACTGATTGGTTTAATTTGATTGTGTTCATTCTTGCATGTTGTGAGGCTAAATAGGGCGATCCTCTAGCCCTTAAGCGAGGGTCCGTGAATGCCGAATGCAGCCAAGCAATGAAGATAAATCTCCACAGGTGCCATTGCGGAGAAAATGTAATGACTGTTTCTCACATCGTTGGCTTCTTAATCGTGCTAAAGAGAGTAGCAACCTAGGATATGCTTGTGCTCAAAGTACACTACAGAGCCTAGTTAAACTGTCTCTGCAATGCTTTAAAGAGAAACCTAATAGTCCATTTCCCTGATAGACACTGAGCTATGGAAGCCTATTGGTTATTCTGTTGGTTTTTCACAAGCGTGAGAGAAAGCCAGCAACATAAGTAATGGTTTTGAATAATAGCTTCATGAGTGTAGAAAAGGAACAGTCCACTCTAATGCTTGTCAGAGGCGAAAGGTAATATTCAGTGCAAGCTCAGACTGGAGGGCCCGTGAGTCCCTGGTTTGACAAGGCAAAAAGAAAATTTGATATGAAGGAAAACAAAACAGAATGGTGAGGATTTCCTTTTTTGAGTTGCCTAGACACTTTTCCTTAAGTGACTACAAGGACGCTTAATCAGGCAGTCTGACGCTTCTAAATAAATCTCGGTAATGTTTCTGTTTGTTACTTTGTTAAACTTTGTGGTGTCTTGAAAACACACACAACACAGCACAGCTATCTTTTATCCCCCCCCCCCGCCTCAAAATCATTTTAAGAGAGTTGTCTCTCCAATGTGTCCTTCAAGGGCCTGCCAGCATCAGACCAATGAAAAACCTCACTGCCATCGCTGGGCGGGACATGTACATCCACTGCCGTGTCATTGGCTACCCATACTACTCCATCAAGTGGTACAAGGACTCCAATTTGCTGCCGTACAACCACCGGCAGCGGGCCTTCGAGAACAACGGAACCCTAAAGCTGTTTGACGTGCAGAAGGACGTGGACGAAGGAGAGTATACGTGCAATGTGCTGGTGCAGCCTCAGCTCTCCACACACCAGAGTGTCTACGTTACTGTGAAAGGTATGAACCCCAGTCTGATCCGTCTTCAGTTACAGTAACTGACTCATAATAAGCCTGGGTCCTACATTCAGAAAAATAGCATGAGATTTAGTTGCTGTAGCTGTGTGTAATCTCAGGTGCTCCATCATGATTATTACCAATCGCAAATGTCAAGTAAGCAGCTTAGGCCATTTATTTGAGATGGGGTATGACACACTATATTATACCCAAGTATTTGTTTAGTACATTCAGGGTAGTCCATTATGACTCTCCCAGTCTGCAGATACTAAGACAGAATCACTTTATCAGTCTGCACGCTGACCCTGATGTGTCTTTTCCATTTGGCATACATGCTGTACATCACATTTAAAAGACACATTAAAGCATCACCTTAGTATCTACCTTTGCTTGTAGCAGAAAACACAGATATGCAAAGGGATATTTGTATATCACAACCCAGGAAAGAGAAACAGTCATGATGCTGATAGCAACACACCATCTCCATCATCCTGGCCTGCTTATCTGGAGCTCATCTGAATATGCAGTGGCACTGAGCTGAGCCAGATGATGATAACCTCAGATGGCTCTCTTTCTTCAATGACGCTGCATAATTTGAAATGTCGGATGGGCAACCCCCCCCCCCACCACCACCTCTCTCTCTGTCTCTCTGGCGGGTCTTGACGTGCTAACGAGTGTGCAAGGGGGAAATCACACAGCGTAGACAAAGCTATGCCGCCATTCCGCTTCAGCTAATTTGCCTCTCAGCTGCTTAGCATTCCACCGCTGCCGAGAGGGAATCCCCAGGAGCCTATTATCCCTATTTTGTTGTGAATTAAATAAGCGCTGAAGTGCAGCTTATTCCAGTGTTATTTTAAATCATTAATTTTCCAAAGCATCTGGTTCTCACGATGGCTACAGTATCCCCAGAGAGCAGAAGAGAGTGAGAGAGAATGTTATATGCATGTTGTCTGAGAGAGAACTCAGCTGCGCTACATGGTGAGAAGTAATAAAATATTTCTCTCGTCCCTGCAAAAGCACAGCATAATGTTCCAATATGGAGAAGAAGGTGATAAAGAGAGAAATGTGACTAATGCATCCCCATGGGATTGCTTTATAAAGCACCTCAGCCATGACAGAATCAGAGGCTGAGGTGCTTCTGAGACTGAAGTCATAAACCTGATGTTTGTTTATATGCACACGGGTGGCGACTGATTTGGAGAAACATTTGCTGAAATTAAACCTAAATTATGGACGTCTAACCCACAGGCCTGAGGTAAAACCCCTAAAGGGAAAATTCATTTGCATGTCTCTTCCACAGTCCCACCTACCATCCACCCATTTGAGTTCCCTCGGTTTTCCATCGGCCAGCGAGTCTTCATCCCCTGCGTGGTCATGTCTGGCGACCAACCCGTCTTCATCACCTGGCAGAAGGATGGTCGGCCGATCCCGGCCAGCCTTGGTGTCACCATAGACAACATAGACTTTACCAGCTCCCTGCGCATCTCCAATCTCACACTGATGCACAACGGCAACTACACCTGCATCGCACGCAACCAGGCTGCCGCCGTGGAGCACCAGAGCCAGCTCATTGTCCGAGGTGAGGATGGGGAAGCAAATGATGGAGGTGGGACGGAGGTGATGAGGAAAAGTTCGCAGAGATACAAGCAGAGATCCTTGTGTCGGGTGTCATTGCTGATGACAGATAAGATATTGATGATTATCAGTGTCAGATTTATTATTAACTTATTCTCTTTAAGGGCATATATGACCTAAATTTTGTACTTGACTTTTAACCCTGACTACAATAATATAACCTATGACTCTAATGGTTTCTCATCTTGCAGTTCCTCCCAAATTTGTGGTGCAGCCTAAGGACCAGGACGGCATCTATGGAAAGGCAGTGATACTAAACTGCTCAGCAGAGGGCTATCCTGTCCCCACCATCCAGTGGGAGTACTCTAAAGGTAAACACACCACATCACACACAAGAGTACACCAGGTGTGGCTATTAAATAATGAGACTGGGCTCATGTAAATCAAACCAGCATTCATCTCATTATTTAACAGCTACACATCGTTACTCACACGTTACATACTGTAGTAACACACAGCTGTTCCTGCCAGGTTTAGTGAAAGTGTTTCAGAGACTTTTAGCTGGATAACTTCGCTTCTTCTCTATCGCTAAACATGCTGAATTGTATGTTAAAATTTTTTGTCCTACAGCAAACTTATTCTCTGCGGTAGATGATTTTTTTTTTTTTTTGAATGCCAACACAACAAACATAATGTCCACAGCCTTGAGGTTGAATGCATAAAAAGTCCAAACAAGCTCTGTAAGATGAGAAACAGCAGTTGTTCCAGGAAGAGCTTTTTTTCTATTTCATTCTGCATTATCTCATTCTGGCTGGATACAGTCTCTGTGTTTCTTGAAAACAAAGGATTGTCAATGATATGAGTGTCTATTGCTGTTGAAGTTATGCTGAACAGGTTCATGTGTTTTTCATTAAAATGTTTTAGCATTTTGCATTTTTATTATCAAGGATACAAACAACACTGAACCCTGACTAATAATTTTAGTTTAGCTGTCAGCTGCATCACATTACATTCAGTGGTATGAGAAGATATGGGATTCATGCAGCCTTTGAACAATTTGTTTAAAAAATACTTAAGTTAAACTGCAAACAACACAAGCTTCTCTATGTTAATAGGTAGGACAAAAAATAGAAAAACCAACAATCAATATAATGACATCCAGTATGACGCCACATATAATTATGACCTAATTAGTAACATATAATTGCATTCACACATTAAACAGAATACAAACATTACAAAACTTTGTGAAGGTAGAATTTATGTCAAAGCTGTTGTATTACATTTCCTTAGATTGTACAGATGTACCTTATAAAGTGGTCAGTGAGTGTGTATTGACTGTTGGTGCAATGAGTATAGATGTTGAACATGGTACTGGATAAGTTCCAGTCTGTTCTTAATGCAGTCCAACAATGGGCTCCTCGTTTGCAGAAACAGGTCTTGGCATCCTGAGAGTCTGACAGTTCATACAGTAACTGGAACTCCAGCGATGAAGTTGTAACTGATTTACATTGTTTCAAAGTAACTCTAAATCCTGTTCGCAGGCCAGCCACGCCACAGGGTGTTGTAGCCACTCATCTGTAGATTCTCAGGTGTAATACCCAAAATGCATCAGAGACGCATTAAACAATCATTTTCCCCATAAATCTTTAACCTTGTCACAGTCACACAGCATGGATACCCCTGCTCAAACCCTATATGACAAAGTGTTATCTCCTAGTTGAAACCATTCTACTGAGACTAGTTGCACTAACTGAGGATCTTATAATTGCTAAATTGCATTTGGACTCCTTGAGCAGAGGTATGCCAACATGATGTGGCCTCATTGTTCTTCAGTCTTTCAGTGATTGGGTCAGGACTAGCTCTAAACTTTATCTAAACATTTCTGTGAGAATGGGGGTAAAAATAAATGTTGCCAGTGTATGTTTCCTCATGTATTAGTCTAACACTTTATAAACACTCACTTCTGTGACAGGTGCCGGCGTCCCTCAATTCAAACCCATCGCCCTCAACTCAGGCTTTCGGATCGAGGTGCTGGTCAATGGCTCTCTGCTCATCAAGCATGTGCTGGAGGAAGACAGTGGCTTCTACCTGTGTAGAGTCAGCAACGATGTCGGCGCTGATGTCAGCAAATCCATGTATCTCAATGTCAAAAGTAAGTCTCATGGGAAAATAGCACCTTTCTGAACCGAAGAAGGTGAATTTGAAACATGCATCTCAGTGTTGTCGGCTTTAGATTTCGTCTTTATTTAGGGTAATGTGTTCCCAGTGTGGTTATGCTCAGTGCTACTGGTAATATTAAAGAAAAACATTAACACTAAGGCACAGAGGTTAAGTGAGTTGAACTGGAGTCGGCTTTGTCTGTGACAGTCGGGCCACCAGCAAGATGCCGTCATGGTGCTCGCTCTGTGCTTTCTGCCTGAGTGGATCCCACGAAAGCAACGAGCGCAGCCATCGCCACCGCATCTCTTGGAGAAAGTACAGCATTTATCCGCTGTGTGGCCAAGGACTTAGCTCCCCTCCATTAAGTCCTGAATTCTGCATGCAGGCAGGAGCTGCCATGTGGAAAAGAGGGCTGAGGGATGGAGGAAAAGGGGGTTGAAAGAGGAATGGCTTATCCATGTCTGTTCCCCTCCTCCCTGTGCCTGTCTTTTCTGTTTTCTTTAGTCCTCTCCTTCCTATACTGCAGGTTGCCTCTAGTTTATACTAGCTTTATGTTGACAGGAGATACAGCCATTTTTTATGTTATAAAACCCTCTTGTTGTATGTACATTTATGTCCCTCCCTTCATGCCCATCCAATGTAAACTATATGATGAGCTGCCACTTCACACCATGAAAGCATTGGAGCTAACACCCATCATGCTCACATTACCGTATACATATGCAGCACAGCTGTGGATTCACTTTTCTCAGCTTTAATGGAGATCATAACCAACAGATGACTTTTAAGGTAATATTATTGAGATATATCCTGTCCAAACATGATTATTACATATATGAGAAGAGACATCAAGCACTTTCTTTTGTTGAGACTGAGGCATTTTAGTGATGATGTAGCTATATTTCACTTTTTTCAACAGGAACACTGCCCTCTTCAGGTTGAAAGAGCACTTAATAAACCATGAGAGTCTAATACATGATTTAATTCACCATACAGATGCTAAAAGCAGGGAGGAGGTCCACATACTTCCTCTATAGCACAAACAACCATGTCACAAATAATGTATGTCTGAATTCCACAAAGATACACTTCTGTGAGTTTGAGTTGTGTGCATGATTGTAGATTTCTGTGTGTGTGTGTGTGTGTGTGTGTGTGTGTGATCTCTTCTGTGGCTGGGTGCTCATTTTGATCAGTCGCTGCTAGATGAGGCTTTTGCCCTTGTGGCTCTTATCAAGTCAGAGCAGAGTGCTCCCTGCTGAGTGTCTCACTGTCTGCCAGCCACAGCCAAATAGGCTACATGACCCCTCCTGTCTGACTCCAGCCTATCATGCTCCCTCATAGACAAACATGCACACAGACACAGACGCACCAATTCTCAGTACAGTCCCTTATTTCATTCGAGTGTTAGTCACAATTAAATATCTTTAAAAATATCCTTTTGAATTTTTTTGTAATGCTCTGGTTTTCCCTTCAGGATGCTACCACTGAAAACTTTTCCATGATTTAATAGATGCTAAAAATATGTTGCATTAACTCAAACAGCAGGTTTTCACTTCTTATAGCCTTTCAATGATGACATTTTATCCATTTATTTACATACACATCTATGTTGCTTTTCCCTTTTTTATGTCACAAAATTGAGTCTTGGCAACTCAGAAAATTAACAGTATATTGACAATATTGCAGGCAACTGAAGGCTCAGAGATAGTATTTGACTGTTGATTTGGCAAAGAAAATACAAGTCCCATTGACAGCTGTAGTGATATACCAGAGAACAAGTGGAGAAGTTCTCTGTCTTTGCACACTGCTGAGAACAATGAGCATGAATTAGCCTTTAAATTCACCAAAACCTTTTTACTGCACCAAAACTAAAGCAAACGCCTTGTGGTTAGGTATTTGTCACATTACAGTTCTCATCTAAACTAATTAGCCTACCTTATTTTAACTTAAATATTAGATTATAATGTTGCTTATCAGAGACAGAAAATGAATCAGTAACTATTTTGATATTGATTAATCATATAAGTAATTTTTAAAGCAAAACCTCTTTTTTAAAACCAAACATTCTCTGAATGCAGCTTCTTTAGTTTTAGGATTTACTGTTTTTTTAAATTGGTAGATTGGTTGAAGTAGTCGCTTGGACTCTGACATTTTATACACCAAACAGTTAATCAGATGAAAATAATTATTAGTTGCAGGCTTCCTGCATATCCTATGATATCTCATGTCAGCTTAGTTTGTGCACATTTCTGAGATATTTTACAATGACTGTCATATTATTTTGCCACTTTTCCCTCATATGCAGACTATGTGGAAATAAAGACTTACTGTGTGTGGTGCAGAAAAAAGTTCTCACCACCTGAAACCCTCCACTCTCTTTAGGTGTAGTCATTCAGTGGAGGAAACTGCATCTGTATTGTAACTATCTCTGTCTCACAGAATTTAGGACCAGGTTTCACTGGTGTCACAGTTTTGTATATTAAGCAGATCACTGATGACACACACTACAAGATCTGATTATTGATCATCTCTTCATGTATTTCAAGCGTTTTGTGTCTGTGTGTGTGTGTGTTTGTGTGCGCACGTGCTTGCGGGCGTGCGTGCGTGCGTGCGTGTGCGTGTGTGTCAGCAGTCCCTCAGGGGCATGCTCTGCTCCTGAAGTGTCAGGCTGTTGTTGTGATAGTTGTGCTGTCCTGATTTGTGTCCCTTCTCTGTAGTAACCCCAATTTCCATGGGTGCCAGGGGAGCCATACCTCATCTTATCTCCCCTGTGTGTGTGTGTGTGTGTGTGTGTGTGTGTGTGTGTGTGTGTGTGTGTGTGTGTGTGTGTGTGTGCGTGCGTGCGTGTGCGTGCGCGTGCATCAGTGTGCAGACAATGAGCTCATTAACCCTTAAAGCCTCTCCGTAAGCTTAATAGGTACAGTGTTGAGCTTGTGCAGTGCACTATACCGTCTGAGGCTGTAATACTCGGTGATGTCGGACACTGTGATGTTCTGTACACTCTGTGCTGTTTTTATGTTGTTTATCCAGGCCAGCCTACACCACTTGAGTGGTGGCAGCTACTTAAGAGGCTTAGGAGCCAATTAGGGGGCACACAAGCTGACACATGCTGAAGTACCCACGTGATGGATAGCATGATCTTCACTGTGTATTATTGGCTGTCCAAGTGAAGCTTGATTTATCAGTAAACAAAAATCAATAGATTCAAACACAAATGAGATGTACAGTGTAAGCACATGGGTGGTTGTGATGCTACCAGGTCATATATGTGATACAGGTGATCAAACAAGTTCGTAAGCACACACAGGGACAGACGTTTGCACACAAAGGGCTGCACATGTAATGCAAAGACATAATGTAAAGGCATAGATGTAGTGCAGCACAGTGCAGCCATTACAAAAGACTAATGGGCCAGGCTGCTAATGCAGTGGTTTAGATAGAATCCACTCTGCCAGGCTATTGTGGTGGACTCCCCGGGAAAGGAATTGCAGCTATTGTGATGTCCTAGCTTGGCACTTTCATTGTTATGAGTGTCTGTGCATAGGCTAATGTCTCGTCATAATACACCATGTATCATCCTGCATGAACACTGCCACTGCACTGCAAAAATCACTTACACTCACTGCACCAGGATCAAGTTGCAAAACTGCATGTGTGCATAGGTAAACATGTTATATTTATTTTTCTTTCATAAGCTCATTTATATGAGCAGTAGTGGTTTTTACATTGTCTTGAGCCCGACTGCAGGTGGAGGCTTAAACAAATGATATTTATACAATTTCCAGTCAAGCATCCCTACCTCCAAAACAGATGCAATTCAGTCAATTCATTACCAGTCCACCGTGGATACTATCAGAGTCAGTCAACAGCCACTCAATGTTTATCAGGTCCAATTAAGACCAATCAAGCCTATTAGACATCATAATGTCAGCAGACACAGTGATGAGGGCAGAGCACATAATGATGCTTCACTGAAGAGAAGTGGTAAATGGTCTTGTGGTCACTGAGCACACAACCATAAGGAAGTCCCCTCTTCTGATCTCTATTTCTTTTATCTTATTTACTCATCTGCAATCCATCCCCCTCCCTCCCACCTCTGCACCACCCAGTCTGCAGGCATTCATTTGGTATCATGCTCCATGTCCAAGCCAATTGTGCAGCTAAGGGAATTATTTCAGTACATTGCAGGCAGCCAGTGAACCAGTCATCTTTGTGAGATCGCCACGCAGCACTCTTCCCTCCCCCCATCCAGACCGTCTCTTCCCCAGCGCCCATTTACAGTGCGCCTCCGGGGCAGGGAGCTATGCACATCTCAGCTCGTCGTCTGTTGTCTGCCCCTCGTGGACCCATTGAGCCGGGGCGCCCTATCGCTTACACAGGCCTGCCAGGCAGCCAGTGACAGTGTGGGGTGAAATGTAGACTAGCATCTCATTGCTCTCAACTCTGAGATGCTCTGATGAAGCTACTCAGATAGCACACTAGGAAAGTTACGTTACACATTTTCAACATTTAATAAAATGTTTAAAAAAAACAACCTCAGTTCAGATACGGATTCTGACAGTTTGACAGTTGCCATGGCTGATCAGTCAATCAAGAAAATAGTGCCCTCTAGAGAAATCACCAACAATTCAATAAATCCAATCTAAGATGTCCTAAAAGCAGTAACTTCAATCTTTTGGTGGACTGAATGATAAGCTGCCAAAGTGGAACTTGATGTTTCAGCACTTTTTCTTACTAATAACAATTAATCCAGCTCAAAGGATGCTGAAATGAATGTGATGCCTTTTCATCACGTCACATTTCATTCAACCTGTGCGATGCTGTGTAAGTGTAAGTAGCCACTCTGATGTAATACGTAGTGATATTATTCTCCTGACTCCGCCATATAGCTTTGTTTTCTGTTTTCCTCATCACATAACTCTGTCAGGTAGAAACATATGGTCAGGTAGATATGTTTTCTTTTTGTGTGTGTGTGTGTGTGTGTGTGTGTGTGTGTGTGTGTGTGTGTGTGTGTGTGTGTGCGCGTGTGTACGTGCGTGCGTGCGTGTGTGTGTGTGTGTGTGTGTGTGCTTTGTTTTCTTTTGGCCCTGCATTGCGACATTCAGGGCGTGATTGTGTAATAATCATCATCATATACTACTGTGAAAATCAATGGCAGGTCCATGTTCTATTCCTGGCTACTAGAAATGGCCCTTTTTTCTAAGAGTAGAGACTGAAGAGAGAGAGGGAGGGGGGAGGCGAGGTGGGGAGAGGTGGGGAGAGGAGAGGAGAGACTGTCCGATGCTGGTTGGCATGGTAACCTGGCCAGGTGAAAGGGAGCCTGGGAGAAGGAGGGTGGGTT